>NW_006399786.1:14812373-14851824 GCF_000299155.1 Elephantulus edwardii | reverse complement strand
CAATTTGTGAAGCAGTGAAAGATAAATCCCTTATTGTGGAGTTAAGCATTAGTTACAGTGTTGACCCCACCCTTAGCCCAGAGCCTTGACCCACTTCCCAGTTCCACCCTCAACCAGGATAACCCTTCCCATCTGCCAAGTCCATTCAGAAAATATCTTCCATTGTCCAGCCCATGATCTGACAGCTTGTATCTTAAGGTTTCTTGGCTTCTGTGATTCCAAAAAGGTCAACTGCTGACATTTTTCTTTTGACCAGTGTCTCTTAAGTTTAGTTGTACTGTCTCCAAGGGAAGTTGCCAGAGAGGGAGGGGAAGGCGTCACTGGGCAAGGTCACCTCGGATAACAGCAAAGGAGTCGTCTTCCAGGTCAGACCCAGCAAAACCTGGCGGGCCCTCGGGAGAAAGGAAAACATAATCTACACAAGATTTCTACAGGACACGTCAACTTCCCTTGGAGACAGTACAACTAAACTTAAGAGACACTATTGTGCATAGGATAACTATGAATTGCAGGTGACTCGATGGCACATTATGAGGACGACAACAACAACAATTGTTCTTTCTAGAAGTGTTTAATAGTTATCTTCATAAAGGTCTTTTGTGTCTCTAGCTAGATTTATTCTCAAATAGCCCAATTTGTGGTTGGCTATTGTAAATTGTATTACTTTCTTAGTTTCCTTTTTCTGTGTCTCCTTTATTACTGCAGAGAAATCCTGTATTTTCTAATATCAGTCTTGTATCCTACCACACTAATTGGTCTACTAGGCCTAACTGGGTTTTTTTTTTTATGAGTCTTTTGGGTTTTCTTTGAACACAATTATAACATTTGAATAAAGGAATCGTTTTGCCACCTCTTGGCTAATTTGTATGCCTCTTATTTTCTACTCTTGTCATATTACCCTAGGAAGTACTTCTTATACAATATTGAAAATGAATGGTAAAAGTGAGCATCCATACCTAGTCTGTGTTCGCAAAGGGAACCAGAAATTAACACATACTCCAATGATCAGGTGGTGTTCAACTAAAAAGCATAGCCTATTTAATGGAGAAATGATAATCTCTCCAACAAATAATGCTGGCAAAACTGGGCTTCTACCTGCAGTAAGCTGAAGCAGGATCCATACCTCACACCATACAAAAAAATCAACTCAAGTTGGATCCCAAATCATAAAGATCATAAGAGGCAAATTGGGACCAAACTTAGAAGGTCTAGTCTATAGTATAAAGAGGCTAGCAGATACTCTCAGAAATAAACTACTAAAAATCATTTGGCAATGCCACGTTAAAATAGTCTCAGAATAAAAGTTTACAGAATTCTCCTGGGCATATAGAAGAAAAAGACGGGCAATACAAATATAAAATAGCCAAAAGGCTTTTTAGAAAGAAATATATTCAAATGGCCAACAGACTGGCAATAACGAGATGCAAAACCACAATGATATACCATCTCACCTCAATAGTAATGGCAAAGTTTAATAGGACAGTGAGCAGTAAATGTTGGAGAATATGTAGAGTGATTGGAACTCTTATACACTGTTGGTGACATTGTAAAATGCACAACCATTCTGTAAGACATTTTGGTGATAGAACATAGAAATGCCATATGACCCAGCTATTCCACTCCTAGGAATATACTCCAAGGAAAACAGAACTGAGACATAAATGAAGATTTGTTCACTGGTGTTCATAGTAGTACATTTCACAATAGCAATAAAATGGAAACAGCCCAAATGCTGTTTCCATCAACAAATGAAAGGACTGAGAAATTAAGGTACATTCACATAAAGGAATACTATGCAATACTCAGGAGAAATAATTTCAAAAAACACTATATAATCTGGGAGAGATTGGAGAGCATTATGCTGAAGTGAAGTAATTCAGTCTCATAAGGACAAATACTGAATAAGACCATTATGCAAAATCTGCATACATTGTGTTTCATTCATGTACATTGTATTTCACACAATCCTTCACTCACATTATTGTATAACTTAGTGTTAAGGAGTTGTGTCGTTAACCCAAAGATACGCAGTTCAAATCCACCAATAGCTCCATGAAAAAAGGATGGACAATCTCCTCCTGAGCAGTTAAGGGTCTCTCAAAATCCACTTGACAATCAACTATGTATCAGTTCTGACTCTACTTTACATAACAACTACAACATACATAACAGAGGCTTATTTAAATAAATTTAAAAGAACAATCAGGATTCATTGTTTCTCAATAATATTGAGATAAAGCTAACTTGCTTATATGATTTCTAAAATAAATTAAAAAGTATAATTTTGCTAGCAAACTACAGATACATGAAAAAGCTGAAATGAGCTTAATTTGCTATACCATTATGTATAATTGTCATTATAATTTTAATTGTACCTTTTATATGCTATCTAAATATTGTTCTGTCATTGTCAAAGCTTTATTAAGATAAATTTTATCTTTTTGCATGTGTTTAGTAAGATTTAAAACATTTCTCTGACTTATTTGGGGATATGCTTGAAATTTTTTAATACATTCACAATAAGAAAAAATCATATGAAACAATATAAATTCTACAATTCCAAATAGATTTGTCGATTTTATTACCTAGATACTGCATTTGAAAACATGAATGGTAGAGAAGAGCATCGAAATTCTCAGAAGAGCAAAATAATTCTTTAAAAATTAGGTTATTTCTCAATGGAGATGAACACAATTGCTTCCTTTTAATCCCCAGGGAGCAATTACACAAATGACACCAATTGACATTATGATTTATGGGTAAGTGACTCTAAATCTAACTGGTCCTAAGAGAAATCTGTGTTGGTTAGTTGAAGTTGTAGTCACAGCATTTCTATTTTTTTATTATTAAATTTTATTAGTTTTAATGAACATTTACAGAGATTTTGGGTTTTCATTCATTCATTGTTGTACTGTTTTCTCCACCCTCCTCCCCAGTTTGTTCTTCTTCCTCCCCCCCCCCCCACATGTCTGTTTTAATTGTCCAATTGCCACAGTGCTTGTCAAAGCCAGTTCTGATTAACTGTCCTTGGGGTTGGGGAGAGACTGAGTAAGATGGGTTCAATAATGTATGCTGCTCTGAAACGGAGAAGGGAGAAAGTGTTTAAAAGAGATATGTGATTAGGTATTTCTGTCATGACAGGAGTCTAGAGCGATGGCTACATGGTGGAGTGGACCTGGGGGGGGGGTTGTAAAATAATGAAATAATCTTTTCTTTTACTTTTCCAAGAGGGGGGGAGCTTTGGGAGGGGACAAATCTACAACAATGAATGAATGGAAATCCAAAGCCACTGTAAATTTTCACTGAAATTAATAACAAATTTAAATTAAAAAAAAAAGAATTAAGTTAGAGTAAGGATGGCAATGGAACCACCTTACCTCTGTAACTTGATTTGTGCCACTATTAGAACCTCTACTCAGAATATTATTGCTTTTCAATTCTTAACTTGTTAGTTAAATTTGTATCTTCTAGGCTGCAACACTTCCATGATACATCTTCAAGGATATGAATAGTACGGCTAAGCACAATTGATAACAGTGCATCTAAATTCCAAAATCAATCTCCATAATAGTCTATGTGTTTCCTACTGCCAAAGGGGCCCTTTAGAGTAGTGAGAGAAGACATTCACCCTGAAACCCACAGCGTCCCTTTTCAGCAGGAAATAGCTAAGAGAATACGCCATCCCCTTTTCCTTATGAATCAAGGTGAAGTCTCTCTCAGGGAGGAGTGATAGGGAATGGCAAGGGACACACTGACAGCATTTCTATTTCACAGGAAATTTTTGTTCTTTTATCTTCTGTATTTTTTTTTAAACACCACATCCACGTAAATAAAACTAACATATCTGTAACAGACAGAAGAAAAAAAAATATTTAATAAAGTCCTGGCCTAATTTACCCATCAATTTACACTGCAGGCTTCTGATATTTTCAGGAATGAAATTTTACCTCATTCTATAGTCTGAATATACGAATTTTGATCATATTTGTGTCATAACAGTATAAACTATGCTTGAGAAGACATGGATTGAGCCTGATAGTACTTCACAAATGGAATATAAACAATTGGGGGGGAAAAAAAGAAAATAAACAATTGAAACCATAGAGTTATTCAGGGGCAATTTATGGCCACATCTGAGAGAAAAGCAGCTCCTTGTGTTTAATCTGTACCCAAGTATAACATGCCAGAGATGAAGGTGGGAAAGGGAGGTATGAAAAGCTGTCACTTACTTGGATGATACAGAGACAGGCAGGGATATTTTCTATGTGAAGACCAGGACTCCCAGTGTCTGCCTCATGAGAAGCCGCATAGCAAGATGGTGAAGGTTCTAGCATGTATTGTCTCGCCTTGGTGCCTCAGCAGGCCAATCAGGCCCAATCAGGTCCACACTGGCAACTGTGCTCCTCTGCAATCATGGTTCTCACACACACTCTACAATGTTAACAAGGGAGGAAAAGTTAAGTCACCTGAGTGTAGTGGCCAGTCAGTTGGATGACGAGGCAGAATCTGCACAGCTGGGGCAGGCTAGCCTTGCCCACCTGCATGACTTTTTCCCACCAAGGTCATAAAGAGATTAGTACCACCTGAGCTGGGGCATCTACACCATTACATGCTGTTTTCAGGGAGGAAAAGACTATTTGCCTCACCATTGGAAAAAGTGGTTTGCATAGCAGGGAAGAAATCTTGCCAGGAAAGTGGCTGCTGTTAGAAATTGAGAGTATACTGGCAAAGCAAATCTCTAAGTTTTCAGATACCAAAAGGAAGATTTAACATAAACCCCACTGCATAGAAAAAGAATACATAAAATTGAAGACATCAACATTTAAAAATTATCACTTTATTCTACATAATTATATTAGTTTTATATAAACTGCAGTCTTGGTTTCTATCTATAGACACTGCTCTCCATAAAGAGATCTCTGAGAACATTGCTTGGTTTAAAATTAAGAAAGATGTTCATCAGGGCTGTACGCTCCCTGCATATCTGCTCAATCTGCATAGTTAGCAAATAATTTTAGAAAGTGGACTTAATGAACAAGAGTGTTATCTTCACAATGGGAGGAAGACCCATCAACAATTTGTGCTATGCAAATGACACAACCTTGCTTCCTGAAAGTGAGGAGGACCTGCAGGGTTTATTGCAGAGTATCAAGGATTGCAACGTTCAAGATAGGTTACATCTCAACATCAAGAAAGCAAAACTCTGGTGACCTAGTGGCAAGAAGCTGCATTGCAACCACAAAGATGCCCAGTTCAAATTCACCAGAAGCTCCACTGGAAGAGGAGGTGCAATCTCCTGTGCCAGTCAGATCCGTTTGAACAGTACACAACAAGAAAAGGAAAGAAAGAAAGAAAAAAGGAAAAGAGAAGATCTTCACTGCTTGACCATAAAAGATAAAACAAACAAACGAAAGATTGAAATTGTCAACAACTCATCTTGCTTGGATTCACTTTGCTCCAAAAGTCAGACTATCAGGAGATTTATCAGAAACTCTGTCATCAGGGATCTCTACAAAGTCCTGAAGAACAATGATAACAGTTGAAAACCTTAGGTGCATTTAAACTATGTGTAAGTTCCAACTGGATAGCAAGAAATTTAAGTTTCAGTTGATGATTTACATATGTTGTCTAAAAAAATTATTTCAATATGTATAAGTAAATCATTATATATGTCACTGGAATTAGAGGAAATAAATATGGCAAAATATTAAAATTACTAACCATTTTTATAACAGATATTTGAATATCTTCTAACTTGATAAGTCTCTTCTCTGGAAAAAAGAGAATCTTGCCAGTATAAGCAAACAATGATAGCCTTTCACTACTTTCAAGTCTGACTCCACTCACAGTGGACCATCCAGCAGGTTTCTGTGATGTAAATCACTTGGAAAGAGCGTCCCAATCTTTTTTCCACAGAATTGATGAGGAGTTCAAACTATCCAAATGCTTTATCTTTGGGTTAGCCCACTAGGGCATCATATCTTCCTAAAGTCTATGCCACATTAGCTTCCAGTGAAAATACTGCATAGTTCAGCCAAGATTTTATCACTTTTACAGTGTGATGTTGCAAATTGTAATTAGCAACATGAAAACATAGGGTTTGTTTGTTTGTCTTAAATACAGTTGATTTACACTTCTATCGTTTAGCAAAGATTTATATATTGAACAAAATTACCGTTTAATTCATATGAATGCATGTTAAACTAGCATATTATAGAATCTCATGATAAAAGCAGCTCTGGTGACTTTACGGTATGAAGCTGCACCGTCATCCCAAAGGAAAGTGGTTCAAATCCACCAACCGCTCCACAGAAGAATGATGAACAATCTCCTCTTCTAAGATATATTGCCTCTGAAATTCCCCTGGGCATGGACTGCTAGGAGAACAAATAGGTGTGTTCTGGAGAGAGTGAAGCCAGGCTTCTCCTTGGAGTCAAGGATTCTGAAGCCTTGTCTGACATATTTCGGGTATGTTGTAAGGAGGGACCAGTCCTTGGAGACGGACATCATGTTTGCTAGAGTGGAGGGACAGTGCAGGAGAGGAAGACTGTGGATGAGATGGATTAATTCAGTGATTGTGGTAGTGGGAGTTAGTGTGTTGGAGACAGTAAACTTGGCACAGGATAGAGTAGGATTTAGGGCTCTTGTACATAAGGTCGCTATGAGTCGCAAGTGACTCAATGGCACATAACAACAACAACATCTTCAAGTTGCAACAATTCAACCTTTTATTTTATCATCAAATATTTACAAAAGACTGTATTTAATGAAGACACAATTGTAAACAGGCAAACTGTATCTTTGGAGATCACATTTTTCTAGCTTCTTCTCACTTAATTATTGGTAATAATACCATCTATTCTGTGCTTCCTTAGAAAAGAATAAATTTAACACTCACAAATTCTGACCTTATATTTTTACAAGAGAAGAAACAAAGACCTTTATTATTGCAAATTTATTTAAATTTGAAAGTATCTTGTATTAGTATACTCTAGTCAAAATATATAATCCAAGAAATTTCTAAACTCTATCAAGTGTGATGATACCAGCATCAAATAGGTCTTTTTTTTCCTTCTATCTGGAATAAACAATCTTCTATAGCCTAAGGCATAGTATAAAGGAATCATTAAAATATCCACTAAAGTCTGTGATGGGAAGGATGTAGAGTGGTTTCCTATAAAGGGGAAAATAAACAGAAAATGCTATGAGCCAAAGTGAGGTGATTAAGATGGCTATTATCTGGAAGTTTTAGATTTTGAATTTAGATAGCCAGACATGCATTACCTGATATCTTGTAAATCTCCAATTGCAGAGGTAATGCTCTCTGCTTATTTATCTGAGCTTGAAATCAGACCCCTAAAATGGAATCCTTATACAAGACACCATATCTCAAGCATCAAAAGAATGGTGATGGAGTTTTTACAATCAAGCTTTTGAGCTGTTATGATTCTGAGCCCTTAGGGGTAGAAAGGTAAGCAAGAAAAAGGACAGTGTCTCTAGGACATCTAAGATTAGGATGTTTTTATGTAATACTTTCATCAAAGTAAATGTCAACAGTCCCTTTAAAAACTTGACATTTCATCTGGATTTAAATGAAGCTTGAAATTATATAACTTACTTCATTGTATTGAATCATATTACTCAAAGTCTCTTTAGAAACTACCTAAATTATCCTTCTGTACAAGCAGAGCAGGATGTAACTTCAAGTCATAAAATGAACCTATGCTTAGTCAGGACTCACAGAATGGAATTTTCACATTTCCTCTTATGATTGTTGTTGAAGGTCTGTAAGTGCTATTTTGCATGGTCAGGGCAAGGTCGCCTCTACACTTGTTTAAGTAAAGCAATGCCTTTTAGAGTGGAGTAAAGCTTTAATATGAAATTTTTAGGGCCATTATTTGAGGATGACTGCATTATACTGAAACTCTGAGAAAAGAATTTTTGACACATACCAGGGAAGCAAGGAGATTAATTGGATCCCAAAGTATAGAGCTGGTGCGTGTCCAATCGAAATATCCTTCATACAAGTTAAGCTCAATTTGCACCATTGATGCAGCATTTGCATTTGTTCTACTAGAGCTCGTATTGTTTTATTCTTGTGTTTAGGCTCAAACAAAAACAAAAGGATATAAAAAGAAGGAACTTCTGTTTGAGAATTAATTATCTGGGTAGATTAATGTGCAAACTCAATCCTGTCTTACAAAGATTATTAGTTATCTGGTTTTAGAAATCAATAGTGCTTGTGTTTTTTTTTATTTATATAGTACTCTCCAAATTATTCTGATTCATTATCTATGTTTCTTGCTCATTGGAAGTAATCAGGGATAGAGCAAAGGATAATGTGCTGTGGTGTTAGAGAAGAGCACTGAACATTCTGTGGACTGCCAAAAGAACAAGCAAATATGTTTTGGAGGGGATGCAGCCAGAGTGCGCTATGGAGGCAAGAATAATGGGAATTTACCTCACATACTTTGGAGAAGTTGCTAAGAGGGGGCTATTTCTTGGAGAATGATAGAATGTTTGGAAGGGTTGGTGAAGATGAGGAAGACCCTTGACCAGGTAGATTGGTATGGTGAGTGCCACAATGGGCTCTAGTGAGTCTAGTGTGGCACAGGATAGAATACAGTTCAGATCTGTTGTTTATAGGGTCACGATGAATGACTACCCTCAACAACACAATGACATTACAACATTGAAACAACCTTCCAACTATTATATTAGTTTTCCTATTACCTCCTTGTGTTTCCTGTTTCCATTTTTCCTTCTTTGTTATCTTTTTTGACTGATGAGCTTTATCCCTAGAAATATGCTTATTTTTATTTTGTATGAAGTACATCCTCTCAAGGCATTATTGATTTATTTATATTCATATATATTGTTTGGTTGGAGGTTGAATCAAAGGGATGATGTCAGTTCAAGGTTTGAAGGGTGACTAAGACTTAGGTTTGAGAGATCCAGCAGTCTGATAACTAAGATTAAGCTTTTTCAATAATTTTCTGTTTTATTCCATCTTCTTATTCCATCAGTGACCTTCTATTAGGCCACCTTTAAAAGTGATCAGCACTGGTAGCTGAGGAACAGACTTAAAACAACTGATTTTTGCATAGCACATCAATCCTTTGAACTGATCTTATTGTTATGCAACATCAAGTCAGAACCAACTCAGACCTTACAGTCCAGTGGGTTTTCAGAGGTAGTTAATTGCTTGGGAAGAGATTGCCCATTTTTCTCCTGCAGAATGGCTGGTGTAATTAAACCATGTGTCTTTGAGTTGGCAGCACAACCCTAACCACTAAGTCAACACAGCTAGTCTTTGATTTTCCTCATTTTCTTTGCTCCCTTTTGGTAGAAAATAATAATTGCTTCTCTGGTAATTGCTCAGAGAGTTTTAACAGTCCAGCCACCATCCTCAAAGTAGAATATAGAATATAGTCTTTGCGGGCTATAGGATATAGTCTTTGCGGGCTATGTTAGGTCAATTGACCTTGATGCTCCCTTTCACTATGGTCGTGAATTCTTAGATATAGATACGTATTCTTTTCTTGTGTACGCTTATCATTAAGAAGTTTTCATCATTTTGTCTCCTGTTTATTACATACATGAATCTATGTGCAATACATATTATAATATATAGAAATCTAATTCTTAAATATTTTTATAATGTGATAATATACTTTAGAAATTTGATGCATACTCTTTAGTTGGAAGGAAAACATTTAATAAGCATTTTTAATCTTCAGGTTAACTAATATATTAGTATTATTCAGTCAATGAATAATTAATAATTTCAAAATTTTTCCTAAATTAAGCAAACAAACACATTCATCTCTATTCTTACACAACAATATTTTTTTTCCCAATTTCCATCAGGAAAGGTATATAAGTTATAAAGATGGGATCAACAGTAAATAATTTTATAAATGTTAGTCTGTGTCATCATCGTTTTGATTTTTCTCTTTAAATATTTTCCCTGGGCCAATTTTATAGCATAAAAGAGAATATTAAGAAAAAGATAAACTTCAGATTTTTTATGTACCACACTTCAAGCCTAAAATCTCTAAGAAGATTCTTACAGTATAAAAACTGAACATAATTTTGCCTCTTTATCTTTTCTACATCAATTATTGAAAGTGTTGTGATTCAGATCTTCATTCTTAAACTTATTCTCTTTCATATGCTTTCATATATCATAAGCATTTCTTTCATTCACCATATGACTATATTTCAAGTCTCTTTTTCCTTTTATTCACTTCATTAATGTAAATATAAGTAAACAACATTCACATTTTCTATGCAAACAAGTAATACTATCTGTTCGTGTTTCAATTTTTGTCACTCTTTTGAGTATATTTATGTATTTGTGAAAACTGATGGCTTAGCCTGTGGCGTGTTGCACTCCTAAAAAAGACCTCTCACCCTCTGGTGGCTGGAATCCACCAGTGAAAAGAAGAGAATTAATTCCTCTTATGTTAACATTTATAGCCTCAGAAACCAATTGGAGGGTCATTATGAGTTGACATGAACTCAGTATCAGAAAGTTGTGATATTTTGGGGGTTTTTTGTCTGCTTGTTTGTTTTTGAATGAGAGTGAGTTTTGTTTTGTTTTAATGTGAGGTGCTATGTAAATAATATAAAAGTAGTAACAATAGTAAATTGTTTCATTCATTGCTAGATTCCCTTCAAGTAATTCTTACACTTAACAACCAACATCATGAGTGCAAGGAGTCCTTGAAGGACAAGTAATCTATAAATGGTGAAATTATATATGCTATTAGTAAAAATATTGTTGTAAAAAATTATTCAGTACTGAATACCTGGGAACACTCAGAGCTCAAGGCAGGAAGCTGAGGTGCCTTCATGAAAATTTTGCTAGCTGTCTTGACTGTATTTTGTTATGATTATGAATTATAACCTTTCTTTTTCTCAAGATATTTGTATGTGGTCCATGAGCTATCACATTATATTTTGGACTTGGCAAAGCTGTAAGATTGATGTTAAGATGAAAAATAACAAAGAATTGTGGGAACCTTAAGGACATGTCTGACTTCATGGGAACTGGTTTTGTGTTCTTGATCTGTGGACAAGGACAGTTCCCCTCCTTATGAAGTTGGTAAAGGTCAGATATGATCCCTTCTATTTGGTCCTTGCTCTTTTTACACACGGCTTATCATGACTTGAAATAAGAAGGCAAATAATAACTATAACAATGTGTCAGATACAAAGTGATAACTCATTTAATACTCATAATATAATTAAGGGACAACTACAATTGTCATTCTTATTTAGAAGGCTGTATGCAAACTAGTCCAATTTAAGAATTTCCTGATTAAATATTTATAATCATAATCTCTTCCCCTAAGACAATTAACTAGCTTCATCCATTAAGTACCTTCAAACATAACAACATCAACAACAAAAATTAGAAATAAATTGTGACTGAATTCAAACCTTAATGCATTGTTTAATCCAGCACAACAAATTCATTCTTATAATACATTGCTGATGCTTTAGTTAAAATAGTGTTTTATCAATTCTATAGTAATTTGATGTGTATTTAGATTTCAGTCCAATAAGATTTTACCTACTTACCATTTACAAGTTGTTAGATACTGTCAAGTCAGAACTGACCCTTTGCTGACCCTACGTGGGCTTTCAGAGGCAATTCATCACACAGGAAGAGATTGTTCTTCCTTCTCTTGCTGAGGAGATGTTGCCATATACCTTTTTAATCTATACATGGAACAGATAATTCAAGAGACTGGACTTTCTAAGGAGAAATGTGGCATCAGGATTGGAGGAAGACTCATCGACAACCTGTGTTATAAGGATGGCATAACCTTGCTTGCTGAAGCTGAGGAGGGTCTGGAGAAATTCCTACAGAGGGTCAAGGACTGTAGTATAAAAATATGGATTGAAGCTCAATATCAAGAAGCAAAGATTCCCATTTCTTGGCCAATCTGCAACATTATGATAGATGGAGAATATTGATATTGTTATCAATTTCCACTGTTTTGGTTCCACAATCAACATATTTGGCACCAGCAGTCAGGAATCAAAAGCCAAATTAAATTAGGATAATCTGTTGTCAGGAATCTTTCCAGAGTGCTAAAGAGCAACAATCTCAGTCTAGAGACTAAAGCATGGCAGATGCAGACCATAGTCTTGACAATTACCTGTTATTAATCAGAGAGCTCAACAATGACGAAAGGGGACAGAAGAACAGATGTCTTTGAGTTGTGATCTATAAAAGTATTGAAAATACCATCAACTGCCAAGAGAACAGGCCTGCCCTGGAGAGGGTGAAACCAAATTGTTCCTTAGGGGCAAGGATATTGAAGCTCTATCTCACATGCTTTGGGCATGTTGCCAGGAGGGATCAATCCTTGGAGAAAGACAGCATACTTGAGAGGGTGAAGGGACAGTGTAGGAGAGGAAGACTGAATGAGATGAATAGACACTAACTGTAGTAATGTCGTACATGTTTGAGAGACAATGAAATTGGCTCAGGATAGAACAGGGTTCAGAGCTATTATACACAGGTTCTCTATGAGTAGTAGTGGAGTAGAGGACATGTAACAACTACATAATAACCATGTAGTCTTGATCCATTCCAATAGAAACATCTAAGATCCTTGAAAGAAGAGAAATGGAGTGAGCCTTGTTGTCTTTGTACCACTCAAGAAAACAAACTACAAACTAATATACCATAAAATAAAACATACAAAATTCAAACAAGCAAATGTATTGCCTTGTATCAATTCTTATTTGTAACAAACCTCTGGGACAAAAGAATTGGTTCTGACAGTTGTAGTCCTCACATAAATAAACTGCTGCATCTTACTCTCATGGAAAGGCTAATGAGCTCAAGCTATTGGCCTTTTGACTGAGAACTTTGATCACTGAGCCAGCACAGGTTTTACTCATTCTTATGAAGGAGAACAAACCATTTTGGACATAAAGCTGGAAATCAAAAAGGAAGAAAAATAACTTTTAGGAGAGAGATGTCCCAACATAAAAGTAAGAATTAGAACCATGCACAATAAAGTATGTGGGGGTTTAAAGGAACTAAACATTTCTAGGATGTTAGTTACTTTTAGCATTGAATTGGGGATATTTTCCAACTCTGTATTACTTTTGGGGAACCCTGGTGGCTTAGTCTATAAATTTGCACTGGTAATCTAAGAGTATACTTATCTGGTGATTAGTATCCACCTGACCTTCCTGAAGAAAAATATGGGTGGTTTCCTCTTGTTACAATTTATAGCCTCAGAAATCCAATGAAAGGTTATCTGTGTCAGAACCGACTTACTGGCAATGAGAAACATGTTATTTTGTAATTTTTAATGAAGTTTGAAAGTCTGAAATATCAAGAACACTACCTTTATGGGATTTACTCTTAATCGAGCCATTGAGGCACTTAAGAACAACAACAACAACAATTGAGGCACAAAATTTAAAACAGAAATGAAATATTTACCAAATAGACTGATGGAATTATCAGTAAGAGTAACAACAAAATAAGATAGGTAACTGCAAATGTCTTAACTAGTCTTAAGTTTAGCTTGGGGATAAAAAGAAATTATTTAGAAAAAAAAAAAAGAATCAACAAATGAAGGTATTTGAAATATAAGTATTGGTCATTTCTTCTGGGTGCTAAATAACTAAAAGTAATCTACTATAATGAAAACTATACCTCTGGGGTTAAATGTAACTTTCAAGTAAATTATATAGGAGGAACTCTGGACCTCCTTATATGATATAATTACTTAAGTTATACTGCTAAGCGACACAACTCCAGTGATCCAACCCACCAGCTTCACAGAAACAGACATTATTTAGTTCTATGCCATTGTGATATAGTGGGTGTCATGCTACAATTTGACTTCCCAAGACTATTATCTTTAATCTGATTCATCTATCTCAGCTGCCTGCTCTTCAAACACTTTATCCCATCTACATCCTTGTGAAAGGAGCATTTGGGACATGAGGGTGGCCAAATTTGATTTCTAAGCACTTCATAAAAGGAAACTGTACCCATCAATAATAGTCCTAGCAACAAACAGCTGCTCAGTCAGAAATGCCTTACCTCCCCACCTCTCACCACACACCCCCCCATGCCTACACTTATCTCCACAAATCATTGGGTTTTATATTCATTGTTGTTGACTTTAAGACTTTACTCACAGCTGTGGCATTAGAGAAATAAGTTGCAGAGTGGGGGAAACAAAGAATATCATCTCATGCAAGTCCAGGTTTAGCTCAGCAGTCCCAAGGCACAATTCTTCAATGAGTACAGGCTCAGTTTCAATTCAGCTGTCAGCTTTTCCTTCCATCACCTGGCAAGAATAGCAAATCCTCAAATTGCGGCGTTTTATCTCAGAGCTCCTCTCTTACACTTTGCCACAGTTCTGCACAACAATGCCACAGTCTTTCCTCTGCCATCATCAGGGTGTCACCACCAGCATCTCACTCTGACCAAGGTCTTGCTTTGATCTTGCTGTCACCGAAGTCTTGTCCCAGTCTCTTTCAAGTCTTCCTGCTTAGCCTGGGAAACATTCTTTTGCTTAGCCTACTCCCACAGCTGTTGATAATTTGCAAGACCATGTGTCTGCACTTAAGGTAGGAGACTAGCAGGGGCTAACATAATGGCTAGAAAAACCAACTTTTGAGCTAACATAGCAATCCTCAACAGCTGTAAGAGCCATCTATTCCTTATGTATATAAGGAATATTAATCTATCAATAAAGGGATTAGCTACTTTCTCCATGAAACTGAGCAGATTCAGCAGTATGAAGCGGGGGTATCACAGCAAGGAGAGGATGAAGAACTGAATGGACAAATACGCTCATTGGGCCAAGATTTGTGTCTTGCTTTTGACTGAGAAGTTGTCTGGATTCAGGGATTGCATTTTGCTGTTAAATCAGAAGCTTTTTGTACTGAATGATTGTAGTTTGTTTCTGATAAGCTCTTTGGACTGAGGGATTGTATCTTGCTTATTTTATTACCTTTCCTAATAAACCTTATTAACTGTGAACATGGTTCTTCAAGTCTGTATAGTCACTGCAGTGATTCTGATTCCAATAAGTGGGTATAGGAGTATATGATGGCAGATGTGACCTTTTGAGAATTAGTTTTGTGGTGTTGATAATGTTGATGAGGGTAGTTTCCCTCGTGGAGTGAGTAGATGTCAGACTTAGCTAATCTCCACATTTTCCTTGCTCTGATTCCACTCATTCTCACAATAATTCAACATGCTTGGTAAAGTGGTGGATCAGCAGAGACAGAAAACCTTAAGAGAAGTGGACAGACACAATGGCTTCAGTCATGGGCTAAAGTACAGCAGCAGTTAGGAGAATGGCTTAGGAGCTAGCAGTGTTCAATTATGCTGTACATTGAATTGCTATGACTCAGAGTCAACTTGATGTCATTTATGAAGTATACCTGAATTCTCCTTGTTTGAACTAACTTTATTATTTCATGAAGAGATAATTCTTTGTCACAAGGCAAAGTGTATGCAAAAAATGGTTTTTTAGCTTTCCTTGGACATGTTATCAAGAAGGATTATTTCCTAGAGAATAACATTATGCTTGCCTTAGTAAAGAATCAGACAAAATTGGAAAGAGCCTCAACAGGATGTATCGATAAAGTGTTGGCAACACTGCACTCAAACATACCTACTATGTAGGATGTAGGACCACAGGTGACACAATGGTTAAAAGTGTTTGCTAATGAAAATGTTGGCAGTTTGAACCCCAAGCTGATGTTTGGATAAAAGATGAGTCATATTGTTTCTATATCAATATAGAATTGGAAACACTATAAGATGGTTCTACCTTGTCCTATCCTCTAGCAAACAATGATAATTGACTAGAGAGCAACAGGTCATTGAGAGGATGGCATACGACTTAACAATGTTTCATTCTATAAAGGCTGCTGCAAAATTAGGAAACACTCTGATAGAATCTAACAACATGCTTCAAATAGGTAGCAGAGCTGGTAAGAGAGTAAAATAGTAACTATGACAAAATATTTATAATGTGCTGGCAAAATAAACTTTATGGAATCCTCCATTATTTTCTTGTAGCCTTCAATTTATTGAATAAAGCCAATTACAGTATCAAATATTTCCTTCTTAAGGTCAAATAATTTAATCAGATTTAAAGATTTGACAACTACAGTTGTACTAATCTACACTAGTCAATTCTATATTATACTATGCATGCTATGCCAAGCCCGAAGTTCACATATTCACTTCCCATTTCCTTAAATAATAGAATAAACACGATCATATTAATTAGAAACTTGGGTTATCTAAGATTGTTTCAATTCCTCTGTCATACTTTGAAAGGTTAATACAATTGAGTCTGATACAATCTTTTATTCAAGTATTCAAGTTTTGTTGGTGCATTTAAATGTTCTTTTGCTCAGAGTATATAAAGTGTATAAATTTAACTGTAAAATGAAATGAACATAAAATGACCACAAAAAATAAGTGAAAATATAATTCATTAAAAGACACCATCTCCAGGAATCTGAAACTTAAGGATAATTTCATAATCCAATCAGTATTATGCTTACCATGAATATCAAGAATTGCATGCAGACTTTGTAGATAGTAAACAAGATTACTATTTTCAGGAAGATCCATTAAGGAACATAACACTCAAAATGGCTAAATATTTGTGGCCTGCTACTCATTGTCATTCCTCAGCTCACAGAATACTTCTTCTAAGCTTATAAGAAGGAAATATATTTACCATATATTTGCACGCATGCACACACACACACACACACGCACACAGAGGCTTTTTATGTTTGTTTATAACTACCCCAGATATTTCCTAGGTATCACAATGTCAATTTTCTCTACCTTATTGCTATATTTAAAAAAACAAACCTAAAAAGTTAATAAAAATATTTTCTAGGGCAGGAAAGACTTACCAAAAAAAAAATAATAAAAAGTGCATACTATTTGCATGAAATTATGTTAATATTTCTTCAAATAATACTTGATATAAATCAATAGTAAAATATAGTCTCTATTAACCAACTGTCTGGGAAAGATATTCAACCTATAAAAAAAATCACTTATATTCTTACCTTAATTTTAATTTTAGATTTATTTTCTTGTATTGTATGATTTAAATGTTTTATTTTGTTTTAAAAGACTATATGAATACTAGTCACATGAGGACTGAATTATTATTTTTTTTTATTTCCAGTACTGCAGACTTATACATCATAGAAGTTAAGTGAGTTTACCAAGGCTCAAAGTCCATTGTTGATAAGTCATTATGTCTCTAATACTGTAAATCTTAATAATAATGCCCTACCCATCTTTCTCTTGCAAAGCAGCTGGTATGTTAGAACACTCAAACTTTTGATTAGCATACTCTCTTACCAGGGCTCCTTCTACCAATGTTAGAAAGCTATGTGAAGCACAGTCACTCTGTACATCTATCTCATCCAGGGTCTTCTTCTCTTGTGCTGACCTTCTGAACTTCCTAGTATAATGTCCTTATTCAAGAGCTAGGTCTCTCCTGACAACATGTCTAAAGTGTGTGAGATAGAGTTTCAAATTTACTGCCTCAAATGAGCACCCTGGTTTCACCCTCTCCAGGACAGATCTCTTTGTTCTTTTATCAGTCCATAGAATGTTCAATATTCTTCTTCAGCAACCCAAGTCAAAGGTATCGTCATCTTGTTCATTGTCCAGCTCTCAGATTGTTAGCAAGCAATTGAAAAGACTATGACCTGGATCAAGTACACTTGGGAGTCTAGACTCACATTGTTGCTCTCTAACACTCTGGAGAGGTCCTTGACAGAAGATTTTCCCAAAGCACTTCTTACTTTTATTTCCTGACTTTGATTGCCAAGGGTATTGATTGTGAATCTGAGCAGGATGAAGTCATTCACTACCTCAACCTACTCCATCTATCATGATGCTGTCTGTTGGCCTGATGGTGAGGATCTTTGCTTTCTAGATGTTGAGATGCAACCTATATTGAATGATGCAATTGTTGATCTTCTGTAGCAAATGCTTTAAGTCCTCCTCAGTTACAGCAAGCAAGGTTATGTCATCTGCATAACACAGATTTTTTTATTATGTGTGTGCATGCATTTCTACCCTTGGTTTAGAGAACAATTACTAAGCTAAGAATTTTACAAGCATATTAAGATTGGTTTACATAGAAAACTATTACTTGAAAATCCTCTAAACCTCTGTGAGTTTATTTTCATTACATAATAGAAATTGAACACTAGGAAGAACTTTAATATTTTATATTTTCTATCTACAGTATCATATTTTCCTCAGTCATTCTGATGAAAAAAAAAGAAGGGAAAAAACTAGCTTTTACTTACATCAGGTAAAAATTTTAATGTAATTATTAGTATATTTTTATTACATGCTACCAGTTTTACCCTGCAAGTGCAATTTTCTCTAATTTGAATGTTGTTCATTTGCTTTATTGTTAGGTTGCTATATTGTTGCTATGTATTGTCAAGTTGCAATTGATTCATAGCAGGCCCTACAGTGGGTTTTCAGAGGCTATAAATCTCATGGGAGGTGATTGTCCATCTATCTCATGAAGGATTTAAACAGTCTGCCTTCAGAATGGCAATACAACTCCTTGTCCACTAGGCTACAAACCTTTCCTTTATTGATACAGTACAGTGATAATCAAACATTTTAAATTCTGATGAAGTTCTATATATCTATTTTGTCTTCTGTTGCCCATATTTTCAGTGTCATCCCTAAGAATATATTGTTACAAATTAGATTCCAATAATGGTATCAGAAACCTTGATAATTGGTTTTCCTAGCCTGGTGGGGAATTGATCTTCACTTCCCTTAAATGCAGACACATGATCTTATAAATCATCAGCAGTTTCTGGACAAATATTAGAGAGCACTCTCCACGCCGTGGGGTGTGTGATAACAACACAGGAGAGGCAGTGTGACTGTATTAACTTAGCCCAAGCCTTCTGGAGGATGAGAAGTCGTCTGCATTGAGAAACCATATACGATGGACTACGTATCCCCCTACATCGTAAAGCATTCCCCTGATAAGTTTCAGTCTCTGGAGGACCTCCTAGGGAATCATCAAAGTTAAGGGCCATAGAGGAATTGGAGACTGAGCCACAAATGAACCTGTTAATTTTAGAATTTATGGATTTATATAGCATTTGGGACCATACTGACCTGAGACTTCTGACAAATAGTTAATTAGTAATCTTAGCAAGATGAATAATAAAAACACCAAGGTATTGCCCTTTTTTGGAAGAAAGCATATTAAGAGTTACTGTATTATTTCACATATTTAGTATTCTGATATTTCAAAAATTGTATTTTCATTACATCCAAAATATATATAATTAAATTGTATTTAGATGTCAGTTTATAAATTCTGTACTTACAGAATACTGGAGTTTATGAAGGTACAAAGAAATGAGTATCTCATGACTTGTTATTCTTTTAAAAAGTGTATTCTATCCACAAACTAATGACAACTTTTGAAGAAAATTATATATACAGCCACAAAATACTATGATATTTTATATTGTATATGGTAATATCTACCTATCTATTTATCTATCTATCTATCTATCTATCTTTCACTTGTAATATAGATGGTTTCTTACAGTCTTGTTCCAGAATTTATTTAAATAGGTGATTGTAATTAATATGCTGTATTTGCTTAAAATCTATTGATGCTGATCTGATTCAGGTTTAGTGAGCCTATAAAACAAAGCACATTTGTACATATTTCTAATAATGTTCTCTCATTAAGGAAGCAACTGCCATATATTTTTCCCACAGAACTTTGTGGATATACATCATCAACCAGTTAGATAACAATGAAGCTATTATCATTCTGTTAATAAATTTCTTGTATGTATTTTAAACATGTTGATAATAAAGAGAAAATAACTATAAGCAGACTTTACATATTCTGTAACAATCAAAATGGCAATTTAACATTGTAATCTTTAGTTAAAATATTAGAGTGGTTATCTTAAAAGTAAATTCCAACCTCTTATGACTAATTTAAATAGAAATAAAACCATTACTGTTATTTAACAGCTTTGACAATAAGAAGCATATGCTCAAGAGTAAGATCAACACTGTGAAAAGATTTGATTCTAATAGTATGTTCTTCTACTCTTCAAGATTTCAATAATTTTTGAGGATATTCTGGAATAAATCACCAATGTATAGCTATATAGCTCCGCTTGAGCAGTTGTTCATGAAGACTTAGGATCATCCATTGTATCTATAAAATAAAATGATTAAGAATTCAAATCCCTTAATATTTAGACATTATAAAAATAACAAATGACAAAAAAGGCCCTTAACAGTGGTATAATAAAGGAATAAGTTCATGCTGCATTGAAGATACTCAGAAAAGGTCTCAGCAATTAATGGGATACAATTGCCCTGTTTCAACAAACAGATGCAGTTCTCATGCTCTCTCTAGTCTGCGCCAAGAAATTCTGAAGACAGCTATCAGTTCAACTGACTAGAAAAGATCTATAATCTGATTTATAAAAAAAAAATAATCCGACAGATTTTATAAATTATTGAACTATATCATTAATATCACACACAAGTAAAACCTTGTTGAAGATTATTAAAAAAGGACTGGAACTGTGTATTGACAAGGAACTTCTAAAAACTCATGCTTGATTTAGAAGAGTCCTTGGCACAAAGTATATCATTATTGATGTCAGATGGACCTGGGTTGAATGTAGAGAAAACCAGAAAATTATTTATCTGTGTTTTATTGACTATGTAAAGGTCTTTGTCTGTGTGGCTCATTACAAGTGATGGATAACATTGAGAAGAATATGAATACAAGGAGACTTAATTACCTTCATGCAAAACTTAGGCCAAGATCAAGAAACTCTTGTCAGAACAGAACAAGAGAATAATATCTGGTGTGAAATCATAAAAGATGAGTGTCGGGATTATATTCTTTCCCCATGCCTGTACAATCTGTATGCTGAACAAATCATTTGAGAAGCTCGACTTTATGAAGAACATGTGGCATCAGGTTGGAGTAAGACTAATCAAAAACCTGAGGTATGCAGGTAATGCAACTTTGCTTTCTGAAGGTTTGCCAGAGAAGATCAAAGGCAGCCTTCAACAGGAATTGTATCTCCACATCAAATCGAATACCCATTTCACTAGGACAATAGGCAACATTGTGATAGATGGAAAAGAGATTTAAGCTGTTAATGACTTAATTTTACTTGGATCCACAATCAATATTCATAGCTATGGCAGTGAAGAAATAAAAACCAGACAAACATGTTACACTGGGAAAAATCTCCTCTCAATGATCTCTCTCTAGTGTTAAAAAGCAAAGATATCAGTTTAAAAACAAAGATGAACCTGATCCAAGCCATGGTCTTTTTCAAACACTTCCTATGAATCTGAAACTTGGACAAGGTATATGGATGGCTGAAGAATTGATGTCTTTGAGCTTTGGTTAGAGTATTGAATATAACATGCTGTTGTTGATTGCCTTTTGAGTTGAGCACGGCTCATAGCAACCCTATGAACACAAAGCCCCTCTACAACTAACGACATTTATCAAAGTTCATAGAGTTTTCAGAGACATGTTGTTTAGTTAAGTGGATGCCACTCCTTCTTCCAAAGAATATAATATAGACAGCCATAAAAGATACAAGTCTATCTTGGAGCAAACACAGATAGACAGTCCTCTGGTATTCTTTGTTTTGAGCCAAGATCAGGCTAACATTAGATACAATGTCCCTAGTCCCTAGTTTTTGGATGATCTTCAGCAGGATTTTGTTGTGTATAATATTAGTGATATTGTCCAATAATTTTCACACTCTGCCAAATCACCATTTTTTTGTAATGGTCATAAATGTGAATCTTTTCCAGTCTGTTGGCCAGATTGTTGTCCTCCAGAATTAATGGCACAGCATGGTGAGTACATAGAGTGCAGCAACTGTGTGTTCAAATATATCAATTGGTATTCCATCAATTCCTGGAGCCCTGTTTTTTGTCACCACCTCCAGTGCACTTTGAACTTCCTTCTTTGTTTAATTACATGGATCACAACAAATTGTGGCTAATAGTGAGATGAAAGGGAGTCCTAGAACAGTAAATTTGGCTCATGTGAATCTTATACTTGGACTAGGGAACAGTCATCAGTGCAGATCAAAGAAACACTGCTTGGTGTCAGGAGGATGTATTCTTTCTCACTAAATTTTCAATTTATATGCAAAATAGATTATTTGGGAGTCTAGACTGTATGAAGAAGAATCTGGCATTAGGATTGGAGCAACCTACAATCTGCTGATGACAACATTGCTCTCCAAAACTCAGGAGGATCTGAAGTTAACAATTTCAGCTTGCTTAGGTCCACAATCAACACTTTTGGTATTAACAGTCAGGAAATCAAAAGACAAATCATACTGGGGAAATCTACTATCAGGGACTTCTTTAGAGTACCTAGAGCAATGATGTCAGTCTAGAGACAAGACATACCTGATCCAGGCAATAATCTTCTCAATTACTTGCTACACACCAAAGAGCTGCACAATGACTAAGGATGACAGAAGAAGAATCAGTATTTTTTAATTGTGGTGCTAGAGAAGAAAATGGAACATACAATGACCTGCCAAGAGAAAAAAAAAATAAATGGGTCTATTCTGGAGAAAGTTATTCCTTGGATTTTTAAATTTTATCTCAAATACTTTGGGCATGTTGCCAGAAGGGAACATCATGCTCGGTAGAGTGAAGGGACAGAGCTGAAAAGAGAGGCCCTGGATGAGAAGAATTGACATAGTAATTGGGTTAATAAAGGTAGCTGTGCCAGAGACAATGAGATTAGCTCAGAATAGGGTAGGGTTCAGAGCTATTGTGCATAGGTTCACTATGAGTTGCACTCAAGTTAACAACACATAACAACAATGCAATAACTTCTTTACGGAAGTGCTAGTAAGGTATTTCTTAGAGGTAAGGGTGGTAAAACCTTACCTTACATACCTGAGAATGCAGTCAGGAGACACCTGTCTTTGGAGAAGGACATCATACTTGAAAAAGTGGAGGGTCAGAAGAAGAAGGGAAAAAAAGATCACCAAAAAAAATAGTAATATAGTAATATGATAATAGGCTTCAGTATATCAGAGAATGATGCAAGATACAAAGTTCAGATGTGTTGTTAGTAGAGTTGCTATGAGCGGTAATTGTCTCTATGTACCTAACGACACTCTTAATGGCAGCATTCAGGAAATCGAAAGATGAATTGCACTTGAGTGCACCTAATCCAGCCCATGGTCTTCTCAATTATTTCTTATGCTTCAGATGGTTGGATAATGACTAAGAGTTATAGAAGAAGTATAGATGCCTTCAAGTTGTGGTGCTGGAGAAGAGTCTTGAATATACCATGGAATGCCAAGAAAACAAATTGTTCTGTCTTAGAGAGGGTAAAACCAAGTCTCTTCAGTGGCTAGGATTTTGAAGCTCCTCCTCATTTACTTTGGACACGTGGCCAGGAAAGATTGATTCTTGGAGAAAACATCATGCTTGGAAGGGTGGACCAACAGCTTAGGAGAGGGAGACCCCATATGACATGTATTTATACAGTGATTGGGGCAACGGGGATTGCTGTTTTGGAGTTAGTGAGACTGGCTCAGAACAGGGAAGGGTTCAGAGCTGCTGTATGTAGGATTGCTGTACATCGCAGGCGATTCAACCAATCACATTCTATGACAGGTTTGGAAGCAGAAATAGCATCCACTTCCTAAACAACTTGCCTCCAGAAACTCTATGAGCTTTGATAAATATTGATAGTTGTGGAGGGTCGTTAGGCCTTTTGTTCATAGGGTCATTATGAGTTATGCTTGACTCGAAGACAATCAACAACAACAACCTAACAACAACGGCAGATATGTAGAATACTCCACTTTTTACTTCATCTTCTTTTTATTTTTGTCAATGAGAATAATTCTAATAAATTTATGTAAATGCTGTTCTCTTTAATTTTCTGTTACCTAGTATATCCTATGTTGTAACTGTTGTTGCTAAGTGCCATCTAGTCAAGTATGATTCAGATATGAACCCTCTATTACCTATACTGTACTATTCTCATTATCTCTGGCACACTTAAAGCAGTTGTGGCAGTTACTGTGTCAATCCATATCTTTGATGGTCTTGCTCTATTTTGTTGACACTCTACCTTTCTAAGTACGTCCTTTTCCAAGGAACAGCCTTTTATAGCAACATGCCCAAAGGACGCAAGATGAAACGTCAACATATATGAGACCGTGAAATCTACTAATTATTTCTGCCACAAATAAATCCTTTGTCTCCAACTCCCTCATGTCATAAATCACAGTTCAACAACTGAAGAGAGAAAGAATTATTATACATGAATATGAGCTGCAAGTTCTTTATTGTGATTTTTTGCATTTAAATAAATAGGTCATTACCACCAAGGAAAAAGGTGTTTAAAATAATTAACTGAATAATTTCATTTTATTTTTCTTGTAGATTCTTATCCTAATTTTTATTTTTGGTACTATCTTCAAGAAACAATATGTTTTCATATTTACTATGTTTTTTGATGACAACTAAATATATTTTCGTATTATACTATTATGTGCTTGCCTCTCATTTATAATGATCCAGATGAACAACACTCAACAATGAAACTCTATTAATATTTGCTGGTTTTAAGCATATTTTTTAGACACAGTGCCACTCTAACAGTGGAAAGCTTCATCTCTTTGACTGACACTTTATTTCGCCTACCATTATGACCTATACTAAGGATTACCATGGTTAACATTAAAGTTCATTGCATGATTAGGCACCTTAAAAGTATTCTATTACTCAAAATTTCAGTAGGACTTTTCACAATTACTCTTAGAATAAATCACACATAAATTTTAAAGCTGTCTGGTCTATTGTTCTGTATTGAGGAACTTAGAGCATCTTGACATTTCCTACTACTAAGAACAAGTCAAGCATGTTTATGTTAAGACTTAAGTTTTCAATTTTCTCAGTATTTACAAATGTTTGTTTCAACTACCTGCTCAATTGCTTAAACAAAATTGAAACAATACTTTTCAATTGTTACACAAAGAAAATTCTCTCCTTTTCCAAGTGAAAATATGAAAACAAAAAACAAAACAATTACTTAATCAGAGATTGTCCTATTTATAACTCCCAGATCATACTATTTCATTTTGTTTTGAAATTATCATATCTAATATAATATTAGCATATTATTTTTAAAATATTATTGTTATAAACACATAAATGATTCTGTCAGTAAAGTATTCTTTTAAAAATGTATTCTTTCTCTTCTTAAATTATATTCATCTACTTGAAAACCAACTGGGGAATCAACTATGGGTGAATTCTGACCTGATGGTAAGTATTGGTCATGTATGTTATATTAATGCATGATACAGACCATCAACTACCCATATTCAAGTTCATGCTGAAACTAAGAAAAATTAAATCAAAGGAACCAAAATTTGCCCTTTAGTCTATCCCTCCTGAATTTCAAAACCATCTTAGGAACAGGATGAGGTCTTGAACATTAATGAGTGAAAACAAGATGATCTGTGGGAGGACATCAAGAATATCATCCAGGAAGAATGTAAAAGGTCATTAAAAAGAGGAGGAGGAAAATAGCAAGACGGATGTCAGTAGAAACTCTGAATGTTGCACTAGACCACTGAAAAGCCAAAACAAGAAAAGAAATAAAAATATTAAGGAGTTGAACAGAAGATTCCAAAGAGAAGTGTGAGAAGACAAAGTATTAAAAATGAAATGTGCAAGGAGCTGGAGTCAGAAAATCGAAAGGGCTGAACTAGCTCAGCATTTCTTAAGCTGAAGGAACTGAAGAACAAATTCAAGCCTTGAGTTGCAATACTTAAGAATGCTTTGAGCAGAATATTAAATGTTCCAAGAAGCCTTAAAAGAAGATGGTAAGAGTATACAGTGTTACTGTCCCAATAGGAATTCACAGACACAGAAGTATTTCAGGAAACAACACATGAGCAAGAGCCTGTGGTGATGAAGAATGACATTCAAGCTACTCTGAAAGAATTGGCAAAAAACAAGGCCCCAATGGGCCTTGATGGCATACCAGTTTACTTATTTCAACAGACAAATACTGCCCTGGATCTGTCACAAAGTTGTGCCAAGAAATCTGGAGGACAACAATCTGGCCAACTGACTAGAAGTGATCTATAATTGTTACCATTCCAAAGAAAGGTGATCCGACAGAGTACGGAAATTACTGAACAGTATCATTGGTATTACGTGCAAGCAAGATTCTGCTGAAAATTATCCAAGAACGACTGGAACAGCACATCAAGGAGAACTGCTTGAATTGCATGCTGAGTTTAGATGAGGCCAAGGTACTAGGGATATTATAGCTAATGTCAGATATATCTTGGCTGAAAAGAGAGAGTACCAGAGGAATGTCTCTGTCTTTCATTGATTATGCAAAGGCATTTTCTGTGTGGATCACAACAAACTGTGGCTGGCTCTGAGAAGAATGGAGCTCCAAGAAAACTCTATTGTTCTTATGTGAAACCTATACTTGGACCAGGAAGCAGTTGAAAGATCAGAGCAATTCAACACTGAATGGCTCTAAACTGGGAAGGGTGTGTGCCGAGGATGCATCCTATCTCCATATTTTTCAATCTATATGCTGTTCTACATATATATTATCCAAAATGTTGGACTCTATGAGAAGAAGTATGGCATCAGGATTGGAGGTAGACTGATCATGACACAACCCTGCTTGCTGAAACTGAGGAGGATCTGAAGTTCTTGCTGCAGAAGGTCAGGGACTGCAGTCTTCAATATGAATTAAGGTTCTATATTAAGGAAACAATCTCACCACCAGGCCAATTGGCAGCATAATGATAGATGGTGAAGAAATTGAGATTGTTAACATCTTCAGTTTGCTTGGCTCTACAAGTAACACTGTTGGTATCAGCAGCCAGGAAATCAAAAGATAAATTGCATTGGGAAAGCCTATTGTCAGAAACCTTTCGAAAGTACTGAAGAGCAACGATGTCAATCTAGAGACTAATGTGTGCCTGATACAGGCCATGGTCTTTGCAATTACTTGCTATGCATTAGAGAGCTGGACACTGAATAGGGCTGATAGAAGGAGAATTCATCCCTTTGAGCTGTGATGCTGGAGAAGAGTATTGAATATACCATGGACTGCTTTGAGAACAAACAGGTTTGTCCTGGAGAGGGTGATGGCAGTCTGCCTTTTTAAGGCAAGGGTTTAGAGCTTCATCCAACATGCTTTGCACATGTTACAAGACAGGACCAGTCCTTGGAGAGGGATGTCATGCTTGGGACGTGGAGGGACAGCTCAACAGCGGAAGACCCTTGAGAGATGGATTGATACAGTGACTGGTGTAATGGGGGTATGTGTGTTGGAGACAACAATATTGGCACTGGATAGAGAAGAGTTTAAGGCTGTTGTACAAGGTTTGCATGAGTCACAGATAATTTGACGGCACATAACAACAACAAAAAACAACAACTCTGTTATTTAACAAGCTAGGCTGTTCAAACATTTTGTACCCCTTAGGTTATTCTCATATAGAATAAGTAAAACAAATAACAAATAAATAAATGGTCAATACATGGGATTCTAGAATTATTTTTTTAACAAGCAATTCATCATGCAATTTTTATATTGCTCAAATATAAAATGTCAAAGTTCTGGCCATGTAAGAAGTAATAACTTCATAAGTAACTTAGGAAGACAATGAGATGGTTAAAGAGGAACCAGGTTTAGCTATTGGACTAATGTAGGAGAACTGTGACATTTTCAGTCAAGAGAATTTTTAATCAAGTAAACAGATATTTATATTACAAAAGCATTATGTATACTTCAGACAAAGTAATTGCTAAAGACCGAGAGAAACGATTATGTAAATGGATATCTAAAACTTAAGATTTTGATGAAAGAGAAAAAATTTATTTTCTAAATTACTGAAAAGATGTAACCTAATAATATGAATAATTGAAAAGAAATTTTACAAATGTAATTAATTAGGAATCTATTGTTTTCATACTCAGTCTTAAACTTGAGACAATTTGAAGTTCACAATGTTCTACTTTTGTAATACTTTACTAGTTCTCTTTAAAAAGAATGGTATTACATTTTTTATTCACTTTCAGAGAAAGATATAATTGAACTCAAGAAATATGGATATGATTAAAATACAAGCAGTGGGAGAATTTCATTTTTATTATAAAGTAGAAATGGATCATAGTAAATATGTTGTTGTTGTTGTTGTTGTTATGTGCCGTCAAGTCGCTTGCAATTCATAGCGACCCTATGTATAATAGCCCTAAACTCTGCTCTGTCCTATGCCAATCACACCATCTTCCATACACCCATCCCAATTACCCCCATCACTGACTCAATCCACCTCATTGAGGACCTTCCATTCCTGCGCTGTCCCTCCACCCTACCAAGCATAATATCCCTCTCCAAGGACTGGTCTCCCTTTACAACATGCCCAGAGTATGTTAGACAGAGCCTCAGAATCTTTGCCTCCAAGGAGCTGCCCGGTTTGACCCTTTCCAGGATGAATCTTTTTGTTTTCCTAGCAGTCCGTGGTACCCTCAATACTATTCTCCAGCACCACAACTCAAAGGCATCAGTTCTCCTTCTATCCTCCTTAGTTATTGTCCTACTCTCTAATGTATAACAAGTGTTTCAAAAGACCATAGCTTGTGTCAGGAGCACCTTAGTCTCCAGAGAGACACCATTGCTCTTCAGTACTTTGGAGAGGTCCCTAACAACAGACTTTCCCATCACAATACGCCTTTTAATTTCCTGGCTACTGGTGCCAAGAATGTTGACTGTGGAGCCAAGCAAACTAAAGCTGTGTACATTTTCAATCTTTTCACCATCCATCCTGATGCTGCCAATTGGCCCAGTGGTGAGAATCTTTGTTTTCTTGACATTGAGCCTCAGTCTATATTGTAAGTTTCATGACTTTTGACATTAGACTAGTGTAATTTTTTTAAAGCCCTATGTCTTTCCCATTCTTCTGGATTTACTTATGTTAGTCCTAGGATTTTGTTTATGTTCATTTTTTTATATGATTGAATGTGTATAAATGTTCAAAAGGGGAAGAAGAAAAGGAGAAGGGAGCAGAAACAGAAAAGAAGTAAATCACTAGGCCAGCAGAAGTTAGTGGGCAGGTGGAGGTGAAGGAATAGAAACAATTCAATAGGGTCTTAAAAAGAAGAGGTGGTAATAGGGATTATTGTTAGCAACATTTGAGTTGAGTAGTGACTCTATGAACAGCTGACCTGAACCTTTCCCTATCCTGTGCCATTCTCACATCCTTATCATCTCTAACACACTAGAGCCCATAGCTGAAGTCCCTTTGTCAGTTCATCTCATTGAGGGTCTTCCATCTTCCCACGCATTATGTTCTTTCCCAAGGAAGTGTTGTTCTTGTGTACTATGAAGTTGCAACTGACCCATAGCTGACCCTCTGGATTGCCTATCCTACATAGCCTCTAGTAATTAATTATGTAAAGTTCAAAGTGTATGAATGATTATATGAAACACAATGTACATGAATGAAACACAATGCATATGAAAGATTGTATGCAAACCAGTAAAAATAAGGACAAAATTAAAAATATTATACCCAATTCCAGTGTTAACATCTATGTAAAAGCTTTTCTATAAATACAAATAAAATCAGTTATGAATTAAAAAAAACCATGTTTCCTTGAATGAAATCATATCTTGTATGCTTTCTGGCACAAAGAGGTTATGAGTTAGTTCCAACCAGAGGGTACATACCAACAGCAGCAACACATATTACCATATATATTTACTGTAAATTATATAATTGAAAAATACAAAGCTAATTTAGAATTTATAACATAGTATTAAGGATATTAAGATATCTCTGTTTTCTGAAATTTTGTACCCTAACCAGTTATAAATTAACTCTTCATTTTATTGTAGCAAAAAGTATTCCAACATTCTACAAATCAATATTTACCTTTCATTTAACTTCTTTCCATTATCTTCTAACATTAATGGATTTGAAAATTTAAAATCATCACTGCGTTAAAAATTTTCTTAAACTAAGAACCAGCTCATCCATAATATCACACAACATATCATTTCCTAAACAATCTCTGAATAATTACTGACAGCACTCGTTTTAAATTACCCTTTTGATTCAACATTTGGGGAAACAAATGGGCTTTTGTACTACGTCATGAAAGTCAACATTTTTAAGACTCCAGAGGATTGATACATTTTTAGAATTAAAATATATCCTTCAAAGAATATCTGTCCTCTATTATTCTAGAAAATTTATCTACAATTTATTATGAGTCATGCTTTAAATAAATATCCTTAATAAAATTTTGTGAAAAAGATTAATTGTTTAGTAGATAAATTAAATGAGAGTTAATAGATTATTTATTGTCTGTGTGTTTCAAAACCTATAATATGACTGACTTTTATTCAAACCAATATGTAGATTTGAAAACATAACAGCATTAAGTCTAGAAAAATCATGGAAATCTTCTTGGTGATTAAATACCGAATCAAGCATATATTCTATAATCATTTCTTTTCAAAATAAATGATACAAGTAGGTCCTTTTACTTGCCTACAGAAGTTAATTTTTGTCATATCTATCAGATTTTAATAAAATTCTACAAATCAAGCTGATGACTTATTTTACTTTGAATATTAATATACATTGAACACAATGGTTTAATATATTTAATTTATACTAATAAACACTATTTAACAGACTATATAAAAACATTTCTTATAGTTAATCTACTAAAAATTTTATAAATTAGTTTTTTAAGTAAAGAGGTAATAATTAGGTGATTTTGTTGGGTTTTTGAAACAGTTTTGTGAATATTTAAATATCTTAATTTCATTTGGTTAACCTGGACTATTTTTTTTTTTCTGATTAGTTGCATTAACTAACACTTTGACCACTGGGCAAATTGCCAATACACTGATAGATGGAGAAAATTTGAGGTTGTTAAAAATCATGGCTTGATCACCTCTATAATCTACACTTTTGGCATCAGCAGTCAGTAAATCAAAAGATGAATTGCACTGGAAAAATCTGCTGTCAGGGGCCTCTTCAGAGTGCTGAGAAGCAATGATGTCAATCTAGAGATTAAAGTGTGCCTGATGTAGTCCATGATATTCATAACTGCTTGCTATGAATCAAAGAGCTGGATAATGACTAAGGATGTCAGAAGAAGAATTGATGCCTTTGAGTTGTGATTCTGGAAAAGAGTCTTGAACATACCATGGACCACCAAGAAAATAAATAGGTCTCTCTTAGAGAGGGTGAAACTGAGTTTCTCCTTGAAGGCTAGATTTTTTGTTTTTAAATTTATTATTCATTTCAATGAAAATTTACAGAGACTTTGGATTTCCATAATTCATTGTTGCACTTTCCCCCCCCTCCCAACCCTCCCCCTCAGTACACTACCCTTTTGGAAAAGTAAAAGAAAAATTCTTTCATTGTTTTACAATCCCTCCCCCCAGGTCCATTCCGCAATGCAGGCTTCATTCTGGACTCCTGCCATGACTAAAATACCTACTCACATATCCCTTTTAAACAGTTTTCTCCATCATCTGTTTTAATGCAGTGTACACTATTAAACCCATCTTTCTCAGTCTGCCCCAACCCCGATGTCAGTCCTATTTTACAACAGTGGCACCATGCAGTATTTGTCCTTTTTGACTGAGATTCTTCACTCAGCATAATGTCCTCCAGCATCACCCATTTTGGATAATATTGCACAAGTTCCTTATTTTTCAATGCAGTGTAGTATTCCATTGTGTGAATATACCACAGCTTCTCTATCCATTCGTTTGTTGATGGGTACTTGGGTTGTTTCCAACTCCTTGCTTTTGTGAACAAAGAAGGCTAGGATTTTGAAGGTCCATCTCATATACTTTGGGTATCTGGCCAGGAGGGACTGGTCTTTGGATAACTACATCATGCTCAGAAGGGTGGAGGGACAGAACAGGAGAGAAAGACCCTGGGTGAGATGGATTCAGTCACTGGATGGGGGATAGATATGTCAGAGACAATAAGGTTGGCAATGGATAGAGCAGAATTTCAGGCTGTTTTACATAGGATTGCTATGAGTCACAAGTGACTCGACAGCACATAATACCACCACCACCACACTGGAGATTTGCATTTGAGAAGGCCTGGCTGGATTCTTATACATAGTAATTTGGTAAAATTACTAATTTTATTAACTGATAAGATTTAAGAGATGTACATTTTCCTAGTTGTAAGGAATGGTGTTCCCAATTCAAAGACAGGCTGTTCAAATTCACCAGGTACTCCAGGAGAGAAAGTTGGGCAATATTCTTCTAAGCAATTTACATCCTCTGAAAAATTCACTGGAAAGTCAGCTATGAGTCAATTCTGACTCAACAGCTCTTGACAACAGTATCAATAACAACAAGACTAAAGGAGTCTTGGTGGGAAAGAATGTCACGTTGTGGACTTAACTGAAAAGAAGGCAGTTTACTCTATCCTTGGCAGATGCTCAGCCTCGGATTTACAGCCGTGGAAACCTAATGGAAGATCACCATGAGACATAACGGACTGGATGACAATGGTTAATAAAATTAACAATAAAGAAACAGAAATGTCTCACTGTGGATAAAGGCTTGGCAAGCTTGTTAACAGTCACTTTTATGATATCCTATTGATAAATGAGTACTTCTACCAAAATAATTGTTCTTGGGTTGTAGCTAAATTTTCTTAATACTCTAAGTTATGCAAGCTTATTGAATTCATTTGTTGTTAGGTAAGGTCAACTGTTGAATCAAAGTGGTACCATGTAGAATAGGAAAAAAATGTTGTGTACTCTTGGGCTAACTTTGAAATAGTTTTGAGTCAATTGTTGCATATGAGGATTTCTTCTATATCTATAAATATTTTCTCTTTATTTTGCTACCCCTCTACTTTTCCAAGCATGTTGTTTCTCTCTAAGAACTTATGCAGTTTGAATACATATCTAAAGTATGTGTAACAAAGTCTTATCATCCTCTCTTTTTTACAGCATTCTAGTTTCATTTCCTCTTTTTGCTTTCTGTTTAGCTTTGCTTTGGGTTGTTTTAATTTGTTTTTGTTCTTGCTATTATTATTATTATTATTATTATACTTTTTTTACAAAGTTTATATACATTGTTTCACACAAGAACTTTCCAGTTTGCTTCACCCACCCCTCCCTCCATCGATGAAATTGTGTGACAATAACCACCCCCATCTATCCCCCCCATCCTGCCTATCCTCATCCCTCTGTTTCCACCTTCCCTCCTTCCTTGAATCTTCGTACTCATTCTACAATAATAGTCTTATATAATATTTGTCCTCATGGTACAAAGTCAGTTTACTTAGCATAATACTCTCCAGTGCCCCCAAAGTTAGGTAATGATTTATAAAATCATTTCCCTGTGTGTTTCATAGTATTTCATCATGTGACTGTACCATAATTTCTGAATCACTTTGATTGTGGTTGGCCATTTGGGCTGTTTCCATCTTCTTGCTATGGTGAATAATGCTTCTATGAACTTTAGTGTACAAGTCTCTGTGTTGCAGTTCTCATTTTTTTTTTTTTTATGCGTGTACCGTCAAATTGGATCTGACTGGTACAGGAGGCGACTGTTCCTCCTTCTTCAGCAGAGCATCTGGTGGATGCAGTTCTCATTTTCTCAGGGTATGTTCCAAGCAGTAGAATAGCTGGGTCATGTGGAATTTCTATGTTCCACTCTTTTTGAGGAAACTCCAAATTACCTTCCTGAGTGGTTGTATGATTTTACAATCCCACCAACAAAGTATACAAAGAGTTCTTATCTCTCCACATCTTCTCCAACATTTATTACTTGCTGCCTGGTTAAACTTTGTCACTGCTACTTGGATAATATGGTATCTCATTGTGGTTTTAATTTGCATCTCTCTTGCCAGTGATTTTAAGTATTTCTTTATGTGTCTGTTGGCTATGTGAGTGTCCTCCTCTGTAAAAAGCCTTTCCATATATCTTGCCCATTTTGTAATTGGATTATCAGTCTTTTTCTTCTGGATGCCCAGGAATATTCTGTATATTTTTGCTATGATACTCTTGTTTAAAATGGCATCACCAAACATTTGTTCCCAGTTGGTAGGTTTTCTTTTTGATTTGTTGGGGGAAAAAATGTTGTTGATGAGCACAGATTTAATCTTTAGAGGGTCCTATTCATCAATTTTATCCTCTTCAGATTGTGCATTTCTGGCTGTATTTGGCTTTCTCTTTATACCAGAGTCTAGGCCTTCTAATTTTGGTCCCAGTTTGTCTCTTATGAACTTTATTGTTTGGGCTTTATTTCCCAGTCTCTGATCCACTTTGAGTTTTGCTTTTTGTGTATGATGTGAGATTTGAATCCTATTGCAGCTTTCTGCAGGTAACAGTCCAGTTTTGCCAGCACTATTTGGAAGAGCTTGTCATTTCCCTATTTGATAGGTTTTATTTCCTCATGGAATATTAGTTGACTGTAGATAGATGGGTCCATTTCCGGGTTCTCAATTCTTTTTAATTGATCTATATGCCTCTCTGTACCAATTCTATGCTGTTTTGGTTATTCCTGCTGTGTAGTAGGTTTTGAGGTCAGAGAGTGATTTGCCTCCCACTTCATATTTGTTTTTCATAAAGAGAGACATTCTTTTTAAGGTTACTTTTCAAGAGGTTCCTTGCTATTCATGGTCCTTCATTTCTCTATAAATGATTGACTTGTTTTTACAAAGTAAAACTACAATTTATATTTGTTGAGGCATATCTTTAAATAATCCTTTATGTAAAAGTACAAAAGAGAAAATTATAATGTGCTTTATGGTTTACTCTTTATAGGAGCTCTCTGATGAGTATAGGGAGCTCTGGTGGTATAGGCTTTGAACTTCTAGCTCAAAGATTGGTTGTCTCTGACTGTTCAAACAGTCCACCAACAGCTCCAAGAAAGAATTATATCCAATCTCTTCGCCTTATAACTTATAGCCTGTAAGCCAGATGGAAGGTCACTATGAGTAAGAACCGACTCCATGGTAGAAAATTTGAGACTTTTTTTACTTGACCAGTGCAATCCCTTGGCTAGATCCAGAATTATTAGTACCTGATTATTATGACTTTGTCAGTCTGAGAAGTTGATTTTTTTTTCCTGCTGAGATAGCTCATTACTTGACTACCTATTATAAGGGACAAAAGAGTGATTAGAGTTATTCAAATAAGTTTTTGCTATGTAATATAAATGATTAAGCATTTGACAATTAGCCTAAAGTTTAGTAGTTTGAATTCATCTAAGTGATGGCTCAAAAGATAGGTCTGATGAAATGCTTATGAAAGTCCTACTCTGTATTAATGATGTCATTATCTATTGGAATGAAATTGACTGCAATTGACATGGACAGTAGTATGTTCATACAGAGGACAAATTACTTGACTTGTGAGTTTATCAGAGTTTAACAAATTTGATATTCAAATATTAATAAATAGCTCACCTTTAATATTTTTCTTCCTAGTTCCTGCCTTTTGATGTGTTTGTTTATGGCTATAAATTGACCTCTGATTACTGCTTTGGCTATTTCCCAGAGGTTTTGGTAAGTGATGTTTTCATTGTCATTTGTTTCAAGAAACTTTTTAATTTCATTTTTTATTTCTTCTAGTACCCACTCATGTTCAAGCAAGGTTGTTCAGCTTCCTAGTTCTGCTTACTACTAAGCCACCTTTCACATTAATCACTGTGGCATGGATGAAAGGGTATACTTATGCATGTTCCCTTGAAAAATATAAGTTTCTGAACATACAAGTTATTATAAAGTTGATATTTTTTAATATTTACCTAGTAAATATGCCCCAACTCTTCTCATGGGATTTGCTGCCTTAGAATATCCACTGGAGGGTGAGCTATTGATCAGTTTTAGCTCAAAGACACACAACAATAAAAAAATGGTATGAACATTAGCTTCAATTGGGTAATATTTCCTCTACTTGATATTGTAAAACTGAGGGTGTATAAGACTGCCCTGATCATTGAAGTTGCCTGAATTCACACAAGGTGTTAATCTGGAGTAGTGTAAGACACTTGGTGGCAGAAAAAAGCAATAAATTCTTTGAAGATATGCTAAATTCTAGATTATTGGTATTTACATGTGCTCTGTGTACCACCACTACATGGCCTGTAAAAAATGGCTGATTTCTTATGAAACCTAACTGTAAACTATAGACTATTGTGGCCTACACAAAAAAGTACCAGCTGTAACTTCAGCAGTCCCAGACTATTGTTATCAATTTTGTAGAAAATATAGCAGACAAAAGAAGATTAGTATTCTGTGATAGATCTTGCAAAATCGTTTTCCTCTCTTCCAGTTTCAGAAAATAGCCAACCATGGTTTGTTTTCATAAGTGAAGAATCTCATTTTACCTTTACTTTAACCACAGGGTTATTTTAATTTTCAAGTTTATATTATAACCTGGTAAGAAGTCCAGATATTTTGTGCTATTATACTTTACTTTGATGCTATCTTGTTGATATTGAACACTGCAGAATAGAATAGGGAAGTTTTGAAAACTATAGCTACCAACATGATCAATAGAAATTGGCTAATAAATCCAGCAAAAGTCTAAGGCCCAGCAAAAACAGTAAAATTACTTGGAATAACCTGGGCAGAGTCACCTATGACATTTCACAAACAACTCTAAACACGTTTCTATCACTCCCTACTCCCAAGGCTAAATAGGAGGCCTAACATTTGATTGGTGTATTTGGGTTTTGGAGAACTCTTACCACACATCTTGAAATTTTGTACACATAAAATTACTTAAAAGAAAACTGTGTTTGTAAGGGGGATCTAAGCAACAGGAGGCTATGTATGAAATACTACATGGTATTACTGAAAATAGAAAGTAATTTCACTATACTTACTTATAGGCCCTTATTCACATTCAGACAAAATTCTTGTGTTATCTACCAACTGTGTTTCTGGATATTAGAGATTAAGGCAGAAATCTGAGAAGGCTACCTTTTGGATGCCTTTGAGATTCTGAACTAGGAAATTTCCTCATGCTTATTTATGATACACACCATAGGAAAGATAATTACTGACCTGCTATTAAACATTAGTAGAGACTACATCAATGATAGAAGGATATATTATTATTATTATTTGATACCTTAAAAACACATCTTGACATGGATGATGTTGGAGAAATACTGTAATAAAGAAGTTGGTACCCATTGGAACCACTTTGCAAGACTTACATATAAAAGGAGGTAGTGAGCTTGGAGGGTGCCCGGGTCCACTGGAGTAGAAGTAGGAGGCACACAACAATGAAGAGACAAGCTGAGTTTGGATGTGTTCCTTTGGCACTGATTACTCAAAGTACACAAATATGTGGATAATTGAAGACTGATGGCTTGCTTGAGGGAGTTATGAGGACCTGGGATATTACCGACTAAGTCACATTTATGGGCTAAAGCTGAGTGACGGGACCAGCCTATCTGGAACACAAGAAGAAATGCGAACACCTGAGGTTGTAGCTGATGCTCATCTGGGCCTAGCTTTGGATGTCTAGGGATTAGTTGACTAGAACCCAACCAGATGAGGAGAAGCTGTTTGAGGTTGTGAACTAGAGTTGATTGTTGCAATCTGATGGCTTGTTCTGGATTGCATTTTTTAATACATAAAACTGCTCAAGGGTCCAACAGAGTCAGAAGATTCTTCAGAGAATAGAAAATTATTATTGTTTCTTCAGACTAATGGTTTGATAGAAAAGGACAAACTAGAAATTGACTCTCTAAAATTGGGATATTAAAACACGAAACATGAAGTAGGTACCTCACATAATTTTAAGAATGCTGTTCTTACTAAGATAATTGTAAAGGGAATGTTGATTCTTCAAACACTAAGGTTAATGGCTAGAAAAGGCAGGGAATAGGTTTTAATGTTAATTATTTAGTGTTCAAAATGGGTTTCCTGTCAATTAACTTTTTTGTTTTGTGATGATGTAATTGTATTAAAGAGATAGGATTAGAGTGGGAAACAAACCCTCAACCAGTAGAGACCTATATAAGTACATGTTTGTTGTTGTTGTTGTGTGCCATCGAGTTGGAACTGACCCATAACTGATCCTCCAGTGGGTTTTTAGAGGCAGTTATTGAACTGAAGGAGATTGCCCACCCTTCTCCCACAAAGCAGCTGGTGGCCTCAAATTGCGTGACTTCAGAATTGCAGTGTAACTGCTTGCCATTAGGCCATACAAACTCTATATTTTTATTCTTCTGGGCTACTTGTTCTCCTGGGAAACAGTAACCATATGCACCACAACTGACAGCCTATATGATCCTGGTCCGTTGCTCACCAGTCTCTGAAATACTGGCCTGCATCACCTATAGTCATGAGTTTGAGTTTCTGTGAAAACTTCCAATGAAGCAAGGAACTTAAGGGACAAATGGCTCTAAACTTTACTCTTCCCTGAGCCAATCTCACTGCCAAGTTACTGTGTCAATCCATCTCATTCAGTGTCTTCTTCTGTGCAGAACTTGATGTCCTTCTCTAAGGACTATTCCCTCTTGGTGACATGCCAAAAGCATCAGTTCTTCTTCTTCTTTCATTTTTATTCATTGCTTAGCTCACAGACGCATCACTAGCAATTGCGAAGACTATGACCTGGATCAGGTGCACCTTCATCTCTAAACTATCACTGTTGCTCTTTAACACTCTGAAGAGATTTTAAATGGCAGATTTCCCCCAATTAACTAGTTTTGTTGTTGTTGTTGTTTGTTTGCTTGTTTGTTTTATTTTCTGACTGCTGGTACCAAAAACATTGATTATGGATCCACACAAAATTATATCATTAATAACTCAATTCTTTCTCTGTCTATCATGATCTATCATCTATCATGATAGGTCCATAGATCTATCATGACCTATATCATGACCTATGGTTCAGTGGTGGATATCTTTGTTTTCTTGATGTTGATATACAAACCATACTGAAGGCTGTAGTCCTTGAACCTCTGTAGCAAATATCTCAGATCTTCCTCAGTTTGGAAAGCAAGGTTGTGCCATCCACATAATGCAGGTTGTTGATGAGTCTTCCTCCAATCTTAATGCCAAATTATTCTTCATAAAGTCAGTATCCTGAATGATATGTTCCAAATACAGATTGAAAAGATATTGAGAAAGGACACATCTATGACATATTCTTTTCTAATTTTGAACTTGTAGTATTTTCTGACTCTAGTTCCTCGCACATTTCCTTGTAGTATTTTGCTTTGTCATTCCGAGCAGCCTTTTGGAATCTTCTGTTCAGCTCTTTAGTATCTTGAATTCTTCCTTGGGCTTTGGCTTC
>NW_006399786.1:14800459-14809872 GCF_000299155.1 Elephantulus edwardii | reverse complement strand
GTGCGGTTGGCCCAGGATAGAGCAGGGTTTAGGGCTGGTGTGCATAGGGCCGCTATGAGTCGGAAACGACTCGACGGCACATAACAACAACAACAACAACAATTTTGAACTGTACAGTGTGACTAGTTTGTTACTAATCTTAGCAGAAGGAATTGGAAATGCAGGAATCTTGTTCTTTACTTGATAATAGGCCCTGTGGATCAAGACAACACATATTAAACTAGCGCCATGATTTCACTATTAGTTCACTGAAATGTTTGTGTCTTAGAATATTATTTATACTGCTTATTTGAATGCAATCTACTCCTGTCCAATTAACAGTCTCTGAAAACCCTATGGAGGGTCAGTTTTGGGTAGGTTCAAACTCGACTGAACAACAACAGTACTGAACAACAATAATAAAATACTAGGTTTTATTAAAATTCAGCAGTGCAGTATAAACTACCAGGGGGAAGAAAAGCTATATTTTCAAGTATTTATTTCATTTCCCATAAGAAATTATTGCACATTACAATTAAAGATGATTATATGATGAGCTGGTCTCATTAGTATTATAGGCACTTTAAAACACACTCATACAGATATATAGATCTAATGATGACAATAAAAATATAATTATTCAAATTCAGGAAATTAGATACAAGCATATATATTTCTTTAAGAAAAATACTACAACTATTCTGAATAATTATGTGAAAAATTATTTTGCAAATATATTCCCTTAATTTTGTATAAAGATGATAGAGATGAAGAAAATAAACAAAAAAGGATTAAACAGCTCACAAATATGTTTATTATTTGCCCATCAGCACCTGGTGGATCAAATGATTTAAATAATAATTCCCTCCTAATATGAAGCAAATGTTTATTAAATCTAGCAGAGCTCTTATTCATAGGAAAATATGATACATAGGATGCCTTGTGTTCACTATCTAGTGCTTCCATGATGAAAATAATATACTTGAATTGCTTTAAGAAATAGAAAGCAAGTTTAAAGAATCTAAACTATTAAAATCTAAAGTCAAGCTCTAAGGGAAAACTCTCTGTCTTCTCTGCTCTGGAGAAAGATCCAAGTCTCCTTTCTAAATATGTACTTTCATGTATTCCTTAGACCTTTCTTCAAGTAATGAAAGATCTTCTCTGTGTCTAGGTGATTCTCAACACAAGAACCCTGTTTTTAAAGAACACACTTTGTCCTATATTTTTATCTTGCTAGCAGTTGTTATTATGTGCCATTGAACTTCCTGCAGCACATACATGGTGACCTTATGTACAACAGCCCTAAACCCTGCTCTATCCTGTGCCAATCTTACTGTCTCCGATACACCTACCCCCGTTACCCCAGTCACTGAGTCAATCCAGCTCATCGAGGGTCTTCCTCTCCTGTGCTGTCCCTCCACCCTCCCAAGCATGACACTCTTCTCCAGGAACCTCCTTTAGACATGCCCAAAGTATGTCAAATAAAGCTTCAGAATTCTTGTCTCCAAAGAACAAATTGGTTTCAACCTCTCCAGTACAAACTCTTTTGTTCTCTTAGCAGTCCATGGTATATTCAATACTTTTCTCCAGCACCACAGCTCAAAGGCATCAATTCTCCATCTGTCATCCATATTCATTGTCTAGTTCTCCAATGCATAGCAAGTGATTGCAAAAACTATGGCCTGTATCAGGCTCACCTTAATCTCCAGACTTATATCATTGCTCTTCAGTTCTTTGGAGAGATCTCTGATAGCAAACTTTCCCATTATAATTCATCTTTTAATTTTCTGGCTGCTGGTGCCAAGCATATTCATTGTGGAATCAAGCAAACTAAAGCTTTTAACAGTTTGAATCTCTTCACCATCCATCATGATCTGCCAATCAACCTAGCAGTGTGAATCTTTGTTTTCTTGATAATGAGCTCCAATCTATATTGAAGCCTACAGTGCTTGACGTTCTACAGCAAGTGCTTCAGGTCCTCCTCAGTTTCAGCAAGCAAGGTTGTGTTATATGCATAATGCAGATTGTTGATGTGGTGTTTCTGCTCGTAGAGCCCAGCCTCCCGGATAATTTGTTTTGCATATATATTGAGAAGGTATGAAGATAGGACACATCCTTAGCATACACCCATCTCAGTTTTAAACCATGAAGTGTTTTTTCCTCTGTTCTGATGACTGCCTCCTGGCCCAAGTATAGGTTGCACATAAGCAAAATCAAGTGTTCTGGGATTCCCTTTATTCTCAGAGTGAGCCACAGTTTGTTGTGATCTACACAGTCAAATGCCTTTGCATTGTTAGACATTCCTCTGGTACTCCCTGCTTTCAGTCAAGATCCATCTAACATTAGCTACAATATTCCTAATACCACAGCTTCTTCTATAACCAGCCTGCACTTCTGGCAGTTTTCTCTTGATGCACAGTAGGTCCCTTTATTTCTGTTTATTTCTCTCTCATTTTCCTCTTTGGTAAGAGAAAAACTGATGCAGCTCACACCCTTTCCTCTTACTGATATAGGATACTCTGCTTATGTCATATTTGTACTATGATCTGAGATATGGAATTCCTGTTGAACATATGGAGATCTTATCCATTCCCCTAAAACTGATTGATAACATCATGCAAGTCATAATGAGTAAATGATTATAGAACTTCTGAGTTACATTATTAAGTAACTCCCAAATCACTGAGAATTGTGGCCGAATTGGGTTGCTACATATTTTGAGGAAACACAATACACACCATGACAAGAAAATTCTATTATGGGCAAAATCATTTGAAGTTGAAATCCACAATAAATAATTATGTTTCTTACTTTTGAAAACAAAATCAATATAGCCTCAAATTCATTTGTTACTGTCAAGTTTCTTCCAATCTATCAGGTTTCTCAGCCTGTAAATCATAAGGGAAAAAAAGACTGTCCATCATTTTCAGTGGAATCTTTGGTGACTTCAAATTGTTAGAAACAATTTGTATTATACCATTTAGCTTCTAGAACAGATTAATGACAGAGTTCACAAATAAATTTATATTAAAATATATTCTGTATTTTGTCACAGTTGCCATCTAATTATTACAAGAAAAGAAAAATAAATTATCATTTAAACACTAAACATTAATTACTCCTTATTTGGTAAAATTGATTGTTTTAAATGTTAGATAAGCTTTTGCTTTTTTAATTAAGTAATAATAGACTTCATATTGGGGCTAAACTTGTGTGGCTAGCCAGTAAAATAGCTAGTCTATGGTATACTATGTTCATATTATTACTTTTTGGCACATGAAGATATTGATCATCTTAAAAAGGAGTCCTGATGGAATAGTCCATAGTGAGCTGTGCTGCTGAAAGAAAGACTACTAGCTGATCAGAGGTAGAGAGATGGGCAGTCAACTTCAGTTGACACATACAGACATCAAAACCCAGGAGCATGTTGTTGTGAGTTGGAAACCATTCAACACCAGTGGGTTTGAATTAGAAAATAGAAAATATATAAAATACTAATCAGATGGGTATAAAATTAAAAAAAAAATTCTATTCCCTTTTGTAGACAAGTTTTATTGGAGGTGTTAAGTTTAATTAGGGAAACTTTAGGTAATTTAATGCAAAAAAACCAAAGGAACAATTTATTTTGCTCTGGTGGTTTAATGAAAAAGGAGTGAATTGATTCTGTCATTGTGGTGGTGGGAATGAATGTGTTTGAGACAGCGAGGTTGGCACAGGATAGAGCGGCGTTTAGGGCTCTCATACCTAGAGTCGCCCTGAGTCACAAGCTATTCAATGGCACATAACAATAACAACATGACCAGACCAAAGGAAGATGGCTCAAATCCACCAGCTACCTTGAGGGAAAAAGACAGTCTCCTCGTGTGTATTTCATAGCTTCTGCAAGTCCGCTGGAAGGTCACTTCTGAATTGTTTCTGAATCAATGCCCATGATTTTGAGGTTGTGTTGATTCAAAAAGTTTTAATATCACCATTTAAGCTGTGGCATCTTCCTAAGTTTATTTTTTATTTAAAACTTTAGAGGTCAAGGAAATTAGAACCCAAAATACACTTTGTTGTAGAATTTTCTTGAAAAAATTTGGTATTATTTATATCTAGAATTTTTATATATCTTAAGGATATTCAGCAGAACAATGTAAAAATGTTCGGCCTTAATGACATACAATTGCAGAAAACATTTTAATTTTTTACTTAATCTTATTTTCCAGAAATAAAATAATAATATCTTCCACAAAGTAGGAATTAAGTCTAGCAAAAAATGAGTCTACCTGAGGGATCTTTTTTTTTTTACTATCAGAGGTTGTCACATTAACATGAAACTATTGTTGATTAAAAAAAAGTCATTACTATAATTTTTTATATTTCATTTACTACCACAGAAATCTATGACCTGAAAATTCTAGATAGCAAAAATATAAAGAAAAGTATATGCTGTTAAATTTCTTAGGAAGACTCATCATAACCTGTGCTATGCAGATGACACAACCTGGCTTGTTAAAAATTAGAAGGACCTGAGGCATTTGCTGCAGGTCAAGAACTACAGCCTTAAATATAGATTGAATCTCAACATCAAGAAAACAAAGATATTTACCACTGGACAGTATCATTATAGAAGGAGAAGAGATCGAGATTGTTAAAAACTGTAATTTGCTTGGCTCCACAATCAACACTCTTGGTACCAGAAGCCAGGAAATAAAAAGAAAATTGCATTGGGAAAATCTGCTGTTAGGGATTTCTCCGGAGTTCTGCAAATCAAAAGTGTCTCTAGAGACAAAGGTGTACCTGATCCAGGCCATGGTCTTCTCAACTACGTGCTATGTATCAAAGAGCTGACTAATGACTAAGGATTATAGAAGAAGAATGAATGTCTGAGTTGCGGTGCTGGAGAAGAGTATTGAATATACCATGGAGTACCAAGAGAACAAAGGGTGAAACCAGGCTGATTCTTTTAGGCAAGAATTTTGAAGCTCAGTCTGCTATATGATGGGCATGTTACCAGGAGAGACCAGTTATTAGAGAAGGACATCAAGCTTGGAAAAGTGGAGAGACAGTACAAGAAATGAAGGCCCTAGATGAGATAGACTGACTTAGTGAGTAGGGTAATGGGAGTGTGTCTTAAACAATGACATTGGCTCAAGATACAGCAGAGTTCAGAGTTAAGTCACAAGCAACTTTTCAGTGCATAACAACAATTAATGACACTTGAGCTGCCTAATTTTCTTTAAGCTATTATTAGTGTAAAATTTTATAAATGTGTAGTTGGCATAAGATTGCCTTTTACATATTAATCTTCCTTTTAGTGAAATATCAATATTAGATCATCATCTATGAAAATGCATTCTACTTAGACTTATTTACTATATTTATAAGGAGGCTTAAATATATTCTCTATTTTTCTTACCAGTACAAGCATTTGACGCTTTTTTCTTAGATTTTTCTCAGAATTTTATCACAGTAAAATGTGATTATTAAGAAGGTCATTTGATCATCAGTGTGGTCTCAAATACTAAGCTGGTTATCTAGAGAAAGGAGTCAAAATATACGATGTTCCAAGTCTCCAAAATTAAACACAACAGCTAAAAACAACGTTTTAAAATGGTGCAATCACCCTGTAATGCATTTTGATGTTTCCTCAGAAAGCTGAACATAGAAATTCCATGTGACCCAGATATTCCACTGCTTGGAATAAACCCTGAGAAAATGAGAACTGAGGCACAAATGGAGGGTTGTACACAAGTGTTCATAGCAGCATTATTCACCGTGAAACATGGAAACAGCCCAAATATCCAACCACAATCAAATGCATTGAGAAATTGTGGTATAATCACATGATTATATGCAAGAGCAATGATTTTGTAAATCACTACCTAACTTGGGAGGGACTAGAGAGCATTATGCTAAGTGAACTAACACAATCTCATAAGGACAAATATCGTACAAGACCATTATCATAGAACTTGTATGATGATCCAAGTGAGGCAGAAGGGAAGCAGGAGGGTGAAGATGGGTGTGTGTGGGGTGGGAGTTAATCATACAACACACAATTTGAAGGTTGGAGGGAGGGGTGAGTAAAATAAATGGGAAAGGTCTGGTGTTAAAAACAATGTATACGAACTTTGTAAGTAAACTAGTAAAAAATTTTTTTTATTTAGAAAAAGAAGACCCATATTTTGCATACCATTTTCTACAATACATAAAGTATTAGATATTATAATAAATCATTCTGGGTTTTGTTATATATATGAGTTTTATATAACTTAGAAATTTACCAAAATCCTTACTCAAATATAAATTCTATGTTTTCACTTCAAACATACTCCTGAGAATATGTCAGAGAATACTAGGAAGAAGTTTACATATGTTTTATTGACTTTGCCAAGGTATTTGACCATGTGGAAAAAAAATTATGGATAACATTGAGAAGAATAAGAACTCCAAAACACCTAATTATGCTCATGTGCAACATGTATTTTAACCGAAAATCACATGCTGAACAGAGCCACATTTTAAAAAGAGGAAAAGTGTGTGCCAAAGTTGTATTCTTCCTTGTTACCTATTTATTCTGTAAACTGAACACATAATTCAAGAAGTTAGACTATAAAGGAAAATATGTTATCAAATTTGGAGGATGACTCATCAAGAATTTGCTTGATGTAGAAGATACAACCTTGCTTATAGGAAGTGAAGACGACTTGATGCACTTATTGGAAAAGATCAAAGATAATAGCTTTCACTATGGATTACACATCAACATAAAGCAAACATATTCCTCACTCTTGGACCAATTGGTAACATCATAATACTTGGAGGAAATATTGAAATCCTCAATGATTTCACTTTACTTGGATCTATAATAATAATCCGTTTTAACAGTAGTAAGGAAATCAAGACACGTTATTTTGGGGAAGTCTGCTATCAGAGACCTCTCTAAAGTGCTACAATACAGGAGTAGCAGTTAAAGACTAAGGTATACCTGATCTAAGTAATGACATTTTCTATTGCTTCCTATGATTTGAAAGTGAGACAATTAATAAGGAAGAATGAAGAAGAGTCAATGTCTTTGAACTTTAGTGTTGTTGAATAGTATTGAATATTCTATGGGCCACAAAAAGAACAAACAAATCTATCATTGAGAAAGTAGAAACAGGATATCCATAAGAGAAAATAAGGATGATGAAACTTCATTTTTCATGTTTTGGACATATAATCAGGACAGACCACTAATTGAAAAAATATGTAGACCACTCACTGACAAAATATATTATGCTGGGAAAGGTAGAGGGTAAGAAAGGAAGACTTTCAATCAAATAAATTGACATAGTGACAGTAAAAATGGGCTAAGTCATGCTGGAGACCGTGAAGATGACTCAGGATAGGGTAAGATTCTGGTCTGTTGTTTATGGGGTGGTGGTAGATTAAAAAAATGGAAAAAATATTTATCTACAGAATTGAATAAAAAAATCTTGCCCACTATAGAAACCAAAATAAAACCCACTATCTCTGTGCTGATTTTGACTAATAGTTTTTCCAAGGCTGTAACCTTTAGCAGAGGAGATAGACCATTTTTCTCTCCAAGATCAACTGGTGGATCCAAATCACTGACCTTTTGTTTAGTAGTGCTGCCTTTAACACATTATGAAACTAGAGCTCTTTATACAGAGAAGTTTTTGTTCTTGTTATATGCCATTGAGTAGCCTACAACTTACAGTGATCCTATGTACAATAGCTCTGAAACCTGCCCTGTCTTGAGCTAGTCTCACTGATTCTGATATATCGACCTGCATTGCCCTAGTTACTATATAAATCCATCTCCTCTTGGGTCTTCCTCTCTTGCACTGTCTCTCTACACTTCTGAGTATGAAATCCTTTAAGGATCTGTCCCTCCTGGCCACATGCCCCAAATATCTCAGATAGAGCTTCAAAATGTTTCCCTGCTCTGTTCTGACTGCTGCTTTCTGGCCCAAGTATAGGTTTCACAAGTGCACACGTAAGTGTTCTGCAATTCCCATTCTTCTTAACATAAGCCACAATTTGTTGTGAACCACACAGTCAAATGCCTGTGCTGAGTCAACGAAACACAGATAGACATTTCTCTGATATCTCTGATTTTGGTGAAAATCTACCTAATGTTGTCTACAAGTATACACACACATAAACATTTTTATGGTAATTATTCTCTGTATTTATGCAGAATATCTGTCTTAGTTATCTACAGTACTATAACATAAATGCCTCATGAAAGCATGTGACTAGCACTGGGAATCCCAGAACTCCTAATTGTGCTTATTTAAAACTTATACTTGGACCAGGAGGCAGTAGTCAGAACACAGTATAAACAGCCTAAATAGATCAAACTCAGGAAAGGCATGTGCAGTGATGCATCTGTCTCAATATCTTTTTCAATCTACGTGTAGAAGAGATCATTCAAGAGGCTGGCCTTTATAAGGAGGAATGTGGCATCAATATTGGAGGAAGACTCAGGAACAACCTGCATTACGTGGATGACACAACCTTAATTGATGAAACTGAGAGAGGCCTGAAGCATTTGCTGTAGAGTGTAAAGGACTATAGTTTGCATAATCAACACTCTTGGCACCAACAGTTAGGAAATCAAAAGACGAATTGCACTGGAAAATATCTGCTTTCAAGGACCTCTCCAGAATACTGAAGATCAATGATATCAGTGTGGAGACTAACGGAAACCTGATCCAGAATATGACCTTGCATATGAGATGCATCAAAAAGCTGTACAATGATGAAAAATGACAGAAGAAGAATTGACTTGAGTTATGATGCTGAAGATGGGTATTGAACATAACCTCGATTGTCCACGGAGCAAACAGTTATGTCTTAGGATGAAAACCAATCTGCTCCCTGAAGGCCAGGATTTTGAGACTCTATGTCATATTATTTGGGCATATTTCTAGAATATACCCAAGGGACCAGTCCTTGGAGAAGGATATCATGCTTGGAATAGTAGAGGGACAGCACAGCAAAAGAAGACGTTGGATGGATGAGATGGATTGAATCAGTAACTGGGATAAAGAAGATAGAGATGTCAAAGGCAATGAGATTGGTGCAGGATAGAGCAGGGTACAGAGCTACAACGCATAAGGTCACTATGAGGTGTAGTTGACTCAACAACATGTAACAACAACAACAACATAGCTTTAACAAAGATATTTGTATTTTTTTTTCATCATTTGTGAGGTTATAAGTCTAACTTCAGTGCGCTTTCTCTAAGGGATTTTGTTTGGGTTTTTGTTTATTTGTTTGTATTTTACTGAAGAAGAAACTCTGAAGATTGCACTGTTTGTATTTTGTTGAAGAAGAAACTCTGAAGATTGCACTGGAGCATAGAGAAGCCAAAGCACAAGGAAGAATTCAAGATACTAAAGAGCTGAACAGAAGATTCCAAAAGGCTGCTCGCAATG
>NW_006399786.1:14757828-14798856 GCF_000299155.1 Elephantulus edwardii | reverse complement strand
CGGTGACTGGGGTAATCGGGATGGGTGTGTCAGAGGCGGTGCGGTTGGCGCAGGAGAGAGCAGGGTTTAGGACCGTTGTGCATAGGGTCGCTATGAGTCGGAAACGACTCGATGGCACGTAACAACAACAACAACATTTTATTGAAGCAAGTCTTTGTCTACTGTTAGCACCCATGAACCTAGCATTCTTTGGTGATATCCTTATATATTAATACTAATTTTCTTTGATTATAGATGTTTCTCAGCATAAGGGCCTTTGCCCACAGGATAAACTCTGTTCTAGACTCTTTCTTTCCCCTTTGTTTTATCACTTCTCTCTCCCTTTATATCTTCTATCATAAAAACTACTGTGGTTTTCTCTCAAGGGAAATTAATCTTTCATAAATTCCTGCTTGTGGTCAGTATGTAAAAGTATTTCATTTCTCTGTGTACAACTGAGAGAGTGATTACTTCAGACCAGATTATGGAGATGATTACATGGTGACTATCAAATAACATTAACATGTAATTACAAAATTACTGAAAACTATGATCCAGTAAAGTTGATGTATGTTTCATAAGAACACAGTCTTATATGGTGATTTGCTTGCTTTTTGTTTTGGTTTATTTTTAATGCCTTTTTTACCTACCTGTAAGGCCGTTCTATTTTTTTTTCTAAAGTATGATTGTATAGAAGTTAGGTATAAGGCAAAACATTACTTGTTATTCAAATATGATGTGCTGGGTTGTTGTTTTTTTCTCCCTTCACAAACATCCTTATAATGTACTATATTTCTAATTATTCTTATGAAATAATTTTACAGTATCATACACAAACAATATTTACATAGCCAAACAAAACAATCATTTACTCTTTATCCAATATTTTTTTGGCATATCATTAGAATTTATTTCTAATTAGACTCTCAGAAATTAAATGTTCTGAGTTATATTTGTTTTTCAATTGTATACTAATTTCAAATAAGAATAATCTGATGTAAAATCAAGTTGTCAAGAACACATCAGATAAATATACATTAGAAATGAAATGGAAAGATAGTAAGCAGAGGAGAGACTCCATCCTAGTTATAAAAAGACAAGATAAGAACACTCCAGCAAATTGATAATACAGACAGAAGGCAGAATACTAATAGGCTGTAACATAATGTAATTATAGACATTATTTTCAAAGTGTTTCTTAGGACCAACAGTACTGTGAAAATCATTGTGAGATTGTTAATTGCTCTTCTTCCCGGGAAATGAAGTTCAAGGTTCCCTTCTACCTTTTCATTGTTCCTTATCACAAGACCTCTATGTCATTGTTATGTGCCATCGAGTCGCTTGCAACTCATAGAGACCCTTTGTACAACAACTCTAAACCTTGTTCTATGCTGTGACAATCTTATTGTCTCAGACAGAGCGACCTCCGTTCCCTCAGTCACTGAATCAATCCATTTCATAGAGGGTCTTCCTCTCTTGCACTGCTTCCTCCACCATCCAATGCATGACATCCCTCTCCAAGAACTAGTCCCTCCTTGCAACATGTCCAAAGTATGTCAGATGAAGCCTTCCTTACCTCCAAGGAGCTGCCTGTTCTCACCCTCTCTACCACAAACCTGTTTGTTCTCTCAGCAGTCCATATTATATTCAAAATTCTTCTCCAGCATCACAGCTCAAAGACATCAATTCTCCATTTAGAATCCCTAGTCATGGTTCAGCTTTCTGACACATAGCCGGTAATTGCAAAGACAGTGGCCTTAATCAGGCACACCTTAGTCTCAAGACTGACATCATTGCACATAGGTACTTTGGAGAGGTCTCTGACAGCAGTTTAGTGTCTAAACAGTATGTCTCAGAATACAGTAATTCTTCCTAATCTCCTTTCATATGGTTTCAGAATGGAATCTTAATCCATTAGATAGTCACTCAAAAGCTGTGGTTTCTAAATGGCCTTGCCAGAAATGTATGTGGAGTCTCAATCTATTATTTTTAATTTTTCTTTTAAAAAAGTAAGAAAGAAAAGAAAAAACTTTCCTTCCGTCTATCTCCATATTTTTTTAATTTCGCCTTCCCAAGTGCTGAACACATACACAGTGCCAGGGAGTAGATTCAGATTCATAGCTTACTATGAGTGTCCAAAGATATAAAATTTAACAAGAGGATACTTACTTATTTCTTCCAAAGAGTGGCTGGTGAATTTAAGCTTCTAGAAATGCTTAATCTCTACATTGATATTGTTGTTATTGTTGTTATTGTTATATGCCATCAGGTCACTTACAACTCATAGTAACCCTATGTACAAGAGCCCTAAACCTTGCTCTAGCCTGTGCTAAACTTATTGTCCCTGACACACCTACCTCCATTGCCCCAGTGATTGAATCAATTCATCTCACTGGGACTTTCTTTCCTGTTCTGTCCCTCCACTCTCCCAAGCATGATGTCTCTCTCCAAGGACCAGTACCTCCTTGTAACATGTCCAAAGTATGTCAGATGAAGTTTCAGAATACTTGTCTCAAAGGAGCATCCTCATTTCACCTTCTCCAGGATGAATCTGTTCTCCTAGCAGCCCATAATATATTCAACTTCTTCTCCGGCACCATAGCTCTAAGTCATCAATTCTTATTCTATCATCCCTTGTTATTATTCAGCTCTCTGATGCATAGCAAGCAATTGCAAAGACTATGGCCTGGATCAGGGGCACCTTAGTCTCTAGACTGACATCATTGCTCTTCAGTCCTCTGGAGAGATCCCTGACAGATGACTTTCCCAATGCAATTCATCTTTTAATTTCCTGACTTCTGGTATCAAGAGTGTTGATGGTGGAGCCAAGTACCTTAACACTTTTAAAGATCTCAATCACTTCATCATCCATCATGATGTTACCAATTGGACCAGTGATAACAATATTTGTTTTTTGATATTGAACTTCAATCCATATCTTCTACAGCAAACGCTTCAGGTCTTCCTCAGTTTCAGCAAGCAGAGTTGTGTCATCTGTATAATGCAGATTGTTGATGAATCTTCCACCAATTCTGATGCCACATTGCTCCTTGCATAGCCTACCACTCTGGATGATTTGTTCCGCATACAAATTGAAAATGTATGGAGACAGAATATATTCCTGGCATACACCCTTCCTGATGTTGCACCATGCAGTGTGTCCTTGCTCTGTTCTGATAACTGCCTTCTGGTTTAAGCTCTACATTAGTGGTGGGAAATGTCACGGACTATGCCTACAGAGGTCACCAATATGACCTTTGAGTTAGTTCAGGCTCGTAGAGATCCTCTATAAGTTTAGGAGACTGAAAATCTTAACAGGAGGTGACTGCCCATCTCTTCTCAGTTGGACCCAGTGGTGAATTTCAATAAAAACAGAACAAAAATAAAACCTGTTTGTTTAGTAGTGCAACATCCTACTGATGAGACAACCAGAGCTCCTTTTCACTAATATCTTTATTAATTTGACTAATGCATATACAGAAAAGTTCTGGTAACACAATGTGTGATGCATCAGGATGATAATGCAAAGATGCATCAGGTTTCTTTTTTTTACATCAGGTGTTCTTAAGGGGAAAGTTGGGCTATATCTTTTTTGTAATCATTTGTAACCTCAGAAATTCAATGAAGAGTTACAATGAGTTGGACTTGACTAAGTGGGTAATAAATCTGCAGTGTGACCTAAGATCCACTCTGCTTGCCATAGAAAAGCTCTGTCTTATATAGTCTTTTCAGATGTGGTTCTAATAACACAGTAAGAAAACAAACAAACAAAACAAACAACAACAACAAAACTAAAAGTAAGCCAGGTTTTAAGTGTGTGGGTTGTTGTTTTTTGTTTTGTTTTGTTTTTTTCCTGGAATGGTTTCATAAGAATTAGTTTATTTGTTTGTTTGTGTTTTCTGGTTTATTTTTGTTTGTTTGTTTGTTTTTAAAGTACTTGGTAGAATACAACAACGAAGCCATGGAATATGAGGTTTTCCCTTAGCAATACCCAGGGGTAAGAAAATTCACATGTTGTATGTTTTCTAACTTCAGTTTTGGATAATGTATTTCTTGGCTGCTGCTTCTAATCCCTATGTACATCTAAAAGCTTCTCCAACAGGGTAAAAAGGAAAGCCACAGATTGGGAAAAAATATTTTGTAATGACATGTCAGATAAAGGACTTATATCTAGAATGTATACTTGATCACCACAACAAGATAAAGGTAAACAACCCAGTGAAAAATGGGCACAGGATATGAACAGACACTTCACCAAAGAAGACATTCAGATGGCTAACAAGCACATGAAGAAATGTTCAAAATCTCTAGCCCTAAGAGAGATGCAAATCAAAACAACTATGAGATATCATCTCACCCCAGTCAGAATAGTAAAATTTAACAGAACAGCAAAACAAAAAAATGCTGTCAAGGTTGCGGAGAAACTATAACGCTTATTCACTGGTGGTGGGAGAGTAAAATAGTGCAACCACTATGGAAGACAATATGGCACTTTCTTATACCAATGAAGGAATTTTACTTTTCAAAGAGAATAGCGAACTAGGGTGGATGGCTGGGCAGGGAGAAAAATGCAACAATGAATACTTGGAAATCCAAAAATCTCTGTACATGTCCATTAAAATTAATAAAATAAAAGAAAACACAAGAGTTTGAAAATAGAAATACCATTTGATTCAGCAATTCCACTACTGGAGGTATACCCTAAACAAACAAGAACTACCGCCCAGCAGATATATATACATCCATGTTAATTGCTGCTTTATAGCAGAGTTGGAAACAAACCAAGTGCTCATCAAACAAATGGATATGAAGCTGTGGTATGCTGAGTGAAATATCTCAGTCACAAAAGCACAAACACTGCATAATGCCACTGTTGTAAAGTGGTACTGACATTGAGGTTGCAGGGGAAACTAAGAAAAGATAGAATAAATAATGTATACTTCCTTGAAACAGATGGAGAGAACTGTTTAAAGGGATATAAGATTAGGTATTATTGGCACGACAAGAGTCCAGAATGAAAGCTGCACAGTGGAGTGGACTTGGGGTAGAGGTGAGGGGTCAGGGATTGTATAACAATGAAAGTTGAGTATTTGTTGTTTTGGGTCTTTTTTACTTTTCCAAAAGAAAAACAAACTGGAGGGGACGGGTAGGAACTGAGGAAAGTGTGCAACAATGAATGAATGGAAATACAAAGTCTCTGTAAACTTTCATTAAGAATAATAATAATAAAAAAAATCTTGACAACCTTAACCTTTTCCCTCTTTATCTTAATGTTGTTTATTAGTCCAGTTGTGAGAACTTTTTAAATTTATGTTGACACGTAATTTACACTACAGTCCCTAGTGTTTATTTCTGTTTACTCTTTATTTTTAGCAAGCAAGGTTTTGCAATCTGCATTTTTATGAAGGTTTTAATGATATTGTTTTTTATAATCCAACCTGGCTTCGTCTTTATATAGTACGATTTCTTGGGTTATTTGATAAATTCTATTAATATTTTAATAAATACAATTAAAAGTTAGAACATTGAGAAACAAATGACTTGATTAAAAATCAACCATAGTTCGTGAGTGGACATACATCTTTCCTGACTTAATCTGTGTTATTTTCAATTGTTACACAGGCATGAGAAAGCTGAACAATGAATAAGGAAGAATGAAAAATAATTGATGGTTTTGAATAGTGGTTTTGGCAAAGATGATTAAATATTCAATGAACTGAAAAACAAAGTTAAGCCTTGAGTTCATGAAGTTTTAAATTATATAAATTATTATGAGAGGAATATGCCCATCTTCCTTCAAATTACTGATTAATGTGTGTGGGATACCAAGTTTTCAGTTAGCAATTCAACATGTATCATATGTAACAAAGTATGTTGTTGTTGTTATTGTTATATGCCAACGAGTCGTTTGCGACTCCTAGAGACCCTACGTACAAGAGCCCTAAATGCCTTTCTATCCAGTGCCAACATCGCTGTCTCAAACACATTCATTCCCACCACTCCATTCACAGAATCGATCCATCTCATTGAGGGTCTTCCTCTCCTGCGCTATCCCTTCACTCTCCCAAACATGATGTCCCTCTCCAAGGACCCGTCCCTCCTTGCAACATGCCCAAAGTATGTCAGTTGAAGGTTCAGAATCCTTGACTCCAGGGAACATTCTGGCTTCACCCTCTCCAGGACAAACCTGTTTGTTCTCCTAGCAGTCTATGGAATATTCAACACTCTTCTTCAGCACCACAGCTCAGAGGCATCAATTATCCTTCTATGCGCCCCATTTACTGTCAAACTCTCTGATGCATAGCACATAATTCCAAAGACTATAGCCCAGATCATTTGACTGGAAGAAATCTATATTTGTTCCCATTCCAAAGAAAGGTGACCCTACTGAGTGTGGAAACTACAGAACAGTGTCATTGATTTCACATGCAAGCAAGATTCTACTGAATATCATCCAGAAACGATTAGAACAGCACATCAGCAGAGAACTGCCAGAAGTCCAGGCTGGGTTTAGAAGGGGTCGTGGTACTAGGGATATTGTTGCTGATGGTAGATGGATCTTGGCTGAAAGCAGAGAATACCAGAAGAATGTCTATCTGTGTTTCATTGATTATGCAAAGGCATTTGACTGTGTGGATCATAACAAACTGTGGCTGACTCTGAGAAGAATGGGAATCCCAGAACATTTAATTGTGCTAATGCGAAACCTATACTTGGACCAAGAGGCAGTAGTCAGAACAGAGCAGGGTAACACTGCATGGTTCAAAATTGGGAAGGGTGTATGCCAGGGATGCATCCTGTCTCCATACCTTTTCAACATGTATGCAGAGCAGATTATCCGAGAGGCTGGGCTCTCTGAGGAGAATTGTGGCATCAGGATTGGTGGAAGATCTATTAACAATCTGCGTTATGCAGATGACACAACCCTGCTTGCTGAAACTGAGGAGGACCTCATGCACTTGATGCAAAGGGTCAAGGACTGCAGCCTTCAGTATGGACTAAGGCTCAATGTTAAGAAGACAAAGATTCTCGCCACTGGACCAATTGGCAGCGTCAGGATGGATGACAAAGAGATTGAGAGTGTTCACAGCTTCAGTTTGCTTGGCTCCACAGTCAACACTCTTGGCACCAGCAGTCAAGAAATCAAAAAGCGTATCGCGATGGGAAAGTCTGCTGTTAGGGACCTCTCTAAGGTACTCAGGAGCAACAGTGTCTCTCTGGAGACTAAGGTGCGCCTGATACAGGTCATGGTATTTGCAATCGCTTGTTATGCACCAGAGTTGGACAATGACTAGGGAGGACAGAAGGAGAGTGGATGCTTTTGAGCTGTGGTGCTGGAGAAGGGTACTGAATGTACCATGGACTGCCAGGAAAACAAACAGATTCATCTTGGAGAGGATTAAACCAAGCTACTCCTTGGAGGCAAGGATTCTGGGGCTTCGTCTGACATACTTTGGACATGGGTCCTTGGAGAGGGACATCATGCTTGGGAGGGTGGAGGGACAGTGCAGGAGGGGAAGACCCTCTATGAGATGGATTGATTTCGGTGACTGGGGTAATCGGGATGGGTGTGTCAGAGGTGGTGAGGTTGGTGCACGATAGAGCAGGGTTTAGGGCTGTTGTGCATAGGGTCGCTATGAGTCGCAAATGAGTCGAAGGCACATAACAACAACAACAACATAGCCCAGATCAGTCTCCAGCCTGACGTTGTTGCACTTCAGTGCTCTTGAGAGGTCCCTCACAGTTGACTTTCCAAATGCAATTTATCTCCTGATTTCCTGGCTGCTGTTACCAAGAGTGTTGACCGTGGAACCAAGTAAATGAAAACTGTTAACTATCTCAATCTCTTCGCCATCCACACTGATCCTGCCAAATGTCCCAGTAGTGATAATCTTTATTTTCTTTATATTTAGCTTCAATCTGTATACTACTATTAAATTGCTGGACATTAGCTGGTAACTAAATATTCATTCTCATATTAAGACATGTTGCCAGAATGTGTCAGTTCTTAGAAAACTTATCGAATTATTTTGCTTTGAAAAGTAGAGCTAATAAAAGAAAGGAAAACTCACAGCAGGTTGGGATGACACAGTGGCTGAAACAGTAGATTTGAGCATGTTGTTTGACCCGAGTAATACATACACTGGGACACATTTTCAGTCATTTATTCATAGGGTTGCTAACAGCAGGAGCATAAATATAAATATTATTGTATACTCTTACAAAATTATGTTTTAGCTGCTATGACTCAGGAATTGCTTGAAGCTGCATATCACAAAATCTCTTTTGAGGTCTTGTAGTATTCTATAAATTTGTATTCTGAGATCCTCATCTGAGATTTCATTGCCAATTTTTCCCCCCCAATCAGTTTATTTTCTTTTTAGACTATTGGAAAAAAGTTTTATTGCAGCCAATACCTTAATCTTTAGAAGGTCTCATTCATCAATGTTATCCTTTTCTGGTTGTGCATTTCTGGTTATATTTGCCAGCCTTTTTATACCATGAGCTAGGCCTTCTGAGTTTTGTCCGATTTTGTCTTTTATGAATTTTATAGTTTTGGGCTTTACGTCTAGGTCTGTTCTCCTCATTGAGTTTATTTTTGTGCATAGTGTGAAATGTGGATCCTGTTTCAGCTTTCTGCAGACCTAGTTTCACCAGCACCACTTGTTGAAAAGGTTGTTATTTTCCCATTTGATAGGTTTTATGTCCTTGTTGAATACCAATTGACTTTAGGTAAATGGGTAAATTCCTGAGCTCCCAATTCTGTTACACGATGGATTACTATACAGAACTCAGGAACAATGATTTTGAAAAATACTATATAACATGGGAGAGGCTAGAGAGCACTATGCTGAGTAAACTAACTCAGGTTCATAAGAACAAATACTGTATAAGACCATTAGTACATGCTGCAAATGTTGAATGTACAACTAGAAATATTTTTTTTCTCTCAATGCCAAATACCCGTTGTAAATGAACCTTAAAAATCATATTCCTCCTTTGCATAATAAAATTTCTTTTTACTATAAACTCATGATTTTACTTTCCAAGATAACAAACTGCCAAAAAAATTATGAATCATTTCCTTGTTATCACAGGTGTCAGTATTTTTCTGTATTTTGTTTATAATTTTATTTTTTTAATAAAAGATTTATAAAAACAAACAAACAAAAAAGACCATTAGTACAAAAAAGAAAAGAATAATCAGTGAGATGTATACAGATATGCAAAGGAAAAGGGAAGCAAAGGGTGAGGAAATCACTGGGTCAAGGAGTTTGGAGAATGGAGGTAAAGAGTGAAAAAGTAAAAAAGTAACAATATGAAGGAATGAATGAAACACAACTAAAAATCTGTACTAAGATACTTTTATTGAAAATAACAATAAATTTAATAATAAACAAGAATATTTTATACTCTTATTTTCATAATTTTTCTTCAAAATTTTGAGATGTACTTACATGCTATTATGTTATTTAAAATATATTTATATTTATTAACTATTTGACTTTAGTTTTGTCCTGGATTTTACCTAAAAAATGATACAACTTTTATATACAATTCTATTTCTACTTCTAGTCATATTCTTATTATTAGTTATGTATGTTAATCATATGTATAACTGTCTCCCTGTGTACTTATAATGGTATTATAATGAGAGATTTAAAATGGAAATATGCTTTCATCTTCCTCCTTCTTACTAATAAGAAGACAAGTGCATTTTCACACTTATAGGCCTGATACTTAAAATTCAGGTCAACAAAATAGACAGAAATATTTGTAAATAAGTCTGTAGATTTTGTCACTGTGAAAACTGAGGTAGTAAATATAAATATAAATGTCAACATTTCTGTTGTCAATTTAGCTTAAAAATTAACAAAGATAAATTATTTTCTAAAAATAAAATATGAAACTCATGAAAGAAATTATTATTCATTCAGAAAGAGAGTCCTTTAGAACTACTTCAGAATATATGCTTTCATTTGGAACAAATGTGAAGTAGACATTGGGGACACAAATGCAGTCTGAAATATAGCATTTCTACATTACTCACATAGTCTTTGGCATTACAGCTTTTCTCATAGTAAAGAAGAAATGGAGCGCTGAACTTAGTGTCAAGCAAAGGGAATAGAAAAAACAGCTCCAAAACTCAATACTGTTTAGTCCAATTTACAAAGTGATTTGAGGTAGGTAATTTAGATACTGGAAAAACTGTCTTTCACTTAAGTACCAAAAAATCTAATTTAATGTATTTGATATCTTCATTTCAGCTAGGAAAGCTGTTTCATCTTCATTTTCATCTAAATTGCTGCTATATGAAGTGACAGTGGGTTTACATGTTCTGGTTGTATATTTATTTTCTGAGAAGAGCTGAGATGCCATCATTTTTCAATTTCATTTGTCATTTCATTACTTACCCCAGGAAGGCTTAAAGTGTGAAATGGACATGGTGATCTCATTATTTTAAATTAACTCAACTTCACAAAGTTTAAATGATGATTAGTTAAATAATTAGCATTTATCTAAAATCTTAGGATGTTGGTATGGTTCCCATTCTGATATTATAAATGATTTGAACATGTTTATGACTTAGTTTATGAATCCTTTTCAATGATTACTACAAAGTGTGGGATTTCAGATTATATATGTTCTGTTTTCACTTTCTGTTTTAGGTTTGGTGTTGTTTTAGTTTACTTTTTCTTAATCTCTATTTCTTTACTTAGTTGTATAGTCCATATAAAGTTGTTCTGCTAACCTAAAAGTTGTTACTTCCTGGCTGTCTTAATCCCCAGTAGCAATCTCCTCCTGTGCAACTTAACAGCTTTCCCAAAACTTACAGGAAAATCAAATTAGTCATTTCCAACTGGGCTTCAATAAGTTGAATGGAGTTTATCACTTAATGTTGGAAATAAGGAAACACGTAAATATCAACTAATACAGAAATCGGACAAAATTTTACCTGTAGGTAATATAGGTAAACTATATAAGTTAGTCTATAAATGCAAGAACCAGAAATGAGGTTTACCTGAACAAAAAATCAGATAGTACAAACGAAAGAAATTTTAGAGAAGAAAAATTGGCTTTGCAAATATATGTGTACAATTATATTTATGCTTAATATTTCTATTTTGATAAATGTAAAACTTGTTAATGTGGATTTTACTCTTTGTGTCTTGTTCTGGTTTTGTCTCAGAAATTTTTTTTAAATGTAATTTACATTTATTCTTTTCCTCCAGTTATGGGCCAAACTACCTGTATTATTTTATCTCATGAACAGTTTTTGTCAAGCAATTTATCTTACCCAACCATAATTGCTTAGGTTTTTCTAGACTCTATTTTTCCTGTAAAATTTTCCTTGTCATTATCCTCACTATCATCTCAGTGGTATCCATAATGGACTACCAAAAGAAAGGAAAAATAAAAAAACTCTCTTGGAAGAAGGGGAAAACGGATATGCTTTGGAAGTCAAGATGGCAATGCATTGTTTCATATAGATTTGACATTATAGCATATAAAATAAACTGGTCCAGTGTTTGGAGTTAGATAAAATAGAATTTACATCAGGATTGGAGGTAGATTCATAAACTATCTACATGATGTAGATTACACAGCCTAGCTCACTGAAACTGAGGAGGACCTGAAGCACTTGCTGCAGAAGGTCAAGGACTGCAGCCTCCAATATGGATTGAAGCTCAAATTCAAGAAAACAAAGATTCTCACCACTGGGCCGATCGGCAGCATCATGATAGATTGTGAAGTGATTGAGACAGTTCACAACTTAATTTTTTCCTTTATTTTTGCAAGTTTCTCCTCATCGATATATTTCTTCTGGCTCCATGTCTTTGGAGAATTTGCTTTCTCATTTGTTTCTATTGCTTCATCCATGATTTGCACCTTCTTCTGTAGCTGTTCAAATGACTCTTCATCAATATTTTTTTTTCTGGTTCTCTACCTCTAGGTTATTTCCTTTTTCTTCCATCAATTGTACTTTTATCCATAGCCGTTTGAAGGTCTCCATATCAATATATATCATCTGCCTCCTTGACTTTGGGGTATGCATGAGGTCGCTGATATTCTCTGGGTTGTTGGTTTTTTGGTTGTTTTTTGTTTTGTTTTGTTTTTGAGAAGACTTAATTTGTTTTTTTCATGGTATTTTAAGCTGCCTTTTGCTTTCTTGACATTATGTAAAGTTTTTCTTCATAAGTGTTAGGTCATTTCTATTATGTTCACAAAAGTTATTGCTGGTTCTTGCCTTTATAAGGTTACTTGTTAGATGCCAAGTTAAAATGTATTGAGGTACTCCACTGTAAGTCCTTTTGAGGAAAATTTACCTTTCTTAAAGTTCTTGAGATTCTCTCTGTTCTGCACTGCAGCCCTGTAGGAATCTCACCTTGAAGTAATGACATCATTTCTATAGGCCTCCTTCATATTTGAACTGGCTGAGTGGTGTGAGACCAGATACTCTACTCAAGCAGTTTTGTATGCACCTTTTTTCCTGGAGCTTAATGCCTTACTTTGTCTCTGGACTGGCAGGATAAAATAGACCAGGGCTGCTAGCTCAAGCAGCTTGCACACAGGGGGTCTCCAGTCAGCCCTCCCTCTCTATCCCAGAGAGCTACAAAAATCCTTTTTTCTCTGCGTGAAGTTCTGTGTACTAAAATATCTTAGCCTGTTTGGCCCCTGGGATGGTCACACACCAGTGGGGGCAAGGACCCCAAATGGAGGAATCTACAAGCTCAGGGATACCTCAGCCCTGTCTCCCTATAGGCAATGGAGAGTGCTCACTCTAGGCGCAGAGCTCTCACCTCTCTTGACATTTTCTCCAGCAGCTTGGTGTACTCCTTTGTCTCTGGTGTGGCAGAAGATCAGTCACTGCCTGAGCCTACTTTATGCAGAGTCTCTTGGATCAGCCCTGTGTCACAGGAAACCAAGGAAATTCTTCCCTGTGCACAATGTTCTGCACACTAAAGTCTCTTGTCCTCCTTGGCCCCTGGGATGGTCCCATGGCCACAAAGGCAAGGACCTTCAGATGGAAGTATCTACAACCCTAGGAATGTCTCAAGACTTTCTCCCTTGCAGGCAATCAGGAGTGCATGTTCTTGCCACAGAACTCTCACCTCTCTTCAATCTTTCTTTTCTTGATGATGAGCTTCAATCCATAATGAAGACTACAGTCCTTGACTTTCTACAGCAAACACCTCATGTCCTCTTTAATTTCAGTAAGCAAGGTTGTGTTATCTGCATAACACATGTTGTTGATGAGTATTCCTCCAATTCTGAAGCCGCATTCCTCCTCATAAAGCTCAACTTCTTGAATGATCTGTTCTGCATATAGATTGAATAGGTATGCAGAAATGATGTATATCTAATACACACCTTTCCTGATCTTAAAACATTCAGTGTTTCCCTTCTCTGTTCTAATGATTCCTGATCTAAGTACAGGTTTCATATGAGCACAATTAAGTATTCTGAGATTCCAATTTTTCTCAAGGTTAGCCACAATTTGTTTTATTCCACAAACGCCCTCTCACAGTCAATGGAACAAGAGATAGACATTCCTCGGTTACTCTCTGCTTTCAGCCAAGATTCATCTAACGTTGACTATAAAAGCAAAGAGTATAAGAGGAGTATTTATCTGTGTTTCATTGACTCTGCAAAGACATTTGACTGTGTGGATCACGACAAAGAAGAAAAATGGGAATCCCAGAAAACTTGACTGTGCTCGTGTGAAACCTATACTTGGGGTAGAAGCAGCCATCAGAACAGAATAAGAAAACACTACATGTTTTAAAATCAGGAAAGGATTGTATCAGAGATGCATTCTGTCTCCATATTTTTCAATATACTTGCTGAGCCTTTATAAAGTAGTAAAATTATCTTGTTCTTATTGTTGTTATGTGACCTCAAGTTGCTTGTGATCCATAGTGATCCTATTTATAAGAGCCCTAAATCCTGCTCTATTCTGTGCCAACCTCACTGTCTCTGACACAGCTACTCCCATTACCCCAGTCACTGAATCGATCCATCTCATTGAGGGTCTTCCTCTCCTGTGTCATCCCTCCTCTCTCCAGAATATGATGTCCCTCTCCAAGGACCGGTCCCTTCTTGCAACATGCTCAAAATATGTCAGATGAAGCTTCAGAATCCTTGACTCCAAGGAGCAGCCAGCCTTCACCTTCTCCAGGGCCAACTTGTTTGTTCTCCTAGCAGTCCATGGTATATTCAACACTCTCCTCTATCACCACAGCTCAAAGCCATCAATTCTCTTTCTATCATCCCTAGTCTTTGTCCAGCTCTCTGATACACAGCACACAATTGTGAAGACTATAGCCTGGATCAGGTGCACCTTAGTCTCCAGCTTGATGTCATTGGACTTCAGTACTCTTGAGAGGTCCCTCACAGCTGACTTTCCTAATGCAATTTGGGAAATTTTCATTTCTTGGCTGCTGGTACCAAGAGTATTGACTGTGGAATCAAGTCAACGAAGACTGTTAAAAATCTTCATCTCTTCACCATCCACAATGATGCTACCAATGGACCCAGAGGTGAGAATCTTTGTTTTCTTGATGTTGAGCTTTAATCTGTATTAAAGGCTGCAGTCCTTGACCTTCTGCAGCAAGTGCTTCAGGTCCTCCTCAGTTTCAGCAAGCAGGGTTGTGTAATCTGCATAACACAGGTTGTTGATGACTATTCCACCAATCCTGATGGCACATTCTTCCTTGTACAGTCTGGCATCCCAGATGATCTGTTCTGCATACAGACTGAAAAGGTATGGAGACAGAACACATCCGTCACAGACCCTCTTCTCAATTTTGCACCACAAAGTGTCTCCTTGCTCTGTTCTGATGACTGCCTCTTGTTCCAAGTATAGGTTGAGCATAAGCAGAATCAAATATTCTGGGATTCCCATTCTTCTCAGTGTCAGCCATAGTTTCTTGTGATACACACAGTCAAAAGCCTTTGTATAGTTAATGAAGCACAGATAGAAATTCCTCTGGTATTCTCTGCTTTCTACAAAGATATCTTAGTACAGTTTAATATCCATATTACTTAAATTGAAATAGTTGACAGGCAATGACAAGGAATTATTTTATTAAAAACAGAAATTCCTGACATCCTGAAAAGTCTTAATAATATTTTAGCAAGTACAACTTTGAATGTAATAAAGCATCTGAAAATATAATTTTTACACAACCAACCTAAGAAATAAGACACTACTGCTATAAGTGAAAGGTGATAAAAATAAATTGCAATTTCTAAATTATTAGCATATATTCCTTAAAAGACAAATGTTGTTTGTTTTTTGTTGTGTGTGGTGGATTCACCTGTGACTTATAGTGACCCTATGCAAAACAGCCCTAAACCTTACTTGATCCTGTGCCAATTTTATTGCCTCTGACACACTTACCTCCATTACCCCAGACGCTGAATCAATCCATCTCTTTGTGGGTCTTCTCCTCCTCCTTCTTCTTCTTCTTCTTCTTCTTCTTCTTCTTCTTCTTCTTCTTCTTCTTCTTTCCCTCTACCCTCTAAAGCATGATGTCCCTCTCCAAGGACTCGTCCCATCTTGCAATATGTCCAAAGTATGTCAGATGAAGTTTTTAAAATCCTTGTCTCCAAGGAACATCCCAGTCTCACCCTCTCTTCAGGACAAACCTGTTTGTTCTAGCATTCTATGGTATATTTAATACTCTTCTCCAGCACCAAAGCTCAAAGGCATCAATTCTCCTTCTATCATTCTTAGTCATTGTTCAGCTTTCTGATGAATAGTAAGTAATTACAAAGACAATGACAGGGATCAGGTGCACCTTAGTCTCCAGCCTGACATTGTTACTCTTCAGTACTTTCAAGAGGTCTCTGACAGCAGACATTCCCAGTTCAAATAGTTTTTTAATTTACTTGCTGCTGGTACCAAGATTATTGATTGTGGAGCCAAGCAAACTGAAGCTGTTAATAATCTCAATGTCTTCACCATCTATAAAGAAATATGATATTTTACTTAACACTTTTCGTCTCATTGGACATTTCTAATAATATCTCAAACTCTTTTTATTATCATTGTTGACACTGAAATGTTACATTTGGGTCTTAGTGTCAGACTTTTGTGGGTAATCTTTTGTCTTATTAAACCTGTCTTGATTTATTATAGTTACTTGTTTATATGATCAGTTTTAAATTGTTTAATCTAAAAACTTAATTATTTTTCTGTGTACTATTTCTTTGATATGATTTAATATATTTCTTCTTCCTTTCTGCCAATTCTTTGTCAATATTTCTAACACTTTCTCATCAATTTTCCAGGTCTATTTTATTATAATAAGAGTATAAGTAATTACTCAAATTATAATACTTTTTATTAGAAGTCAGTCTTCTCATCTATGTAACAATTGTTGAAATCCAGACAGAGCTATTATAATATTCCATTAATCAGATATCTAGGCTCTTTAAATTATGTTATTTTGTCAAATTTGATTTCCACTGCAAAGCCCTTTGGCTATTGAGTCCTAAGAGATCTAGAAATTATATCTTCATCTTAGTAAATGGGAATTAAGAAGTGAAAATATTTTAATATCATTTATTTAAGGTCAGTTGCATGAAATTATATCTGAGTTCCAGGTGACTCAAGGGCACATAACAGCAACAACAAACAGCAATCTGAATACACTCCCTTCACAACCATACCTAGCCACAAGGGAGTCAGAAAATGCATATTCTCCATACTTAAATCTGTTGATTTATAACCAAATATAATGGCATGGTTTGGAAAAAAAGAAACCATTGAATTTTCTACCTGTCAAAGTCTCCAAATTATACGATGTTTATTCAGTCAATAAATTTTCAAACTGGACACCAAGTGTGCTTCTTTTAGCAGAATTTTATTTCCTTCTAGATCCAATTAAATACTAGCTGGTTGTAGCTTAGTATTCCTCCTTTGAAAACTAAACTAGAAATAGCAAGAAATGGAAAAATAAAGTTAACATTTAAAATTTTTCAAATACCACTTTAATATTTTGACCATATATATATATATATATATATATATATATATAATAAGATTCCAGTTATATAACAAGTATCAATTTCATAGTTGTTTTATGAATCCTTGGTGGTTGCTACTTACTGGCTTTTCTTTATGCCAATGCTATGTATGTTTCACCATTACCACATCTCTTATTAGAATTACAAAATTCAAGAATTCATTCAAGAATTGCAAAACATATACACTTGGTGGCCTGGTGGCAAGAAGCTGCACTGCAACACCAGAGGTGTGTGGTTCAAATCCACCAGATGCTCTGCTGGAGAAGGAGGAACCATCTCCTCCTGTACTAGTCAAATCTGATTTGACAGTAGACACACACACACACACACACTCATAATAAAAATAAAGTAAGTAAGTAAATAAACAAATAAATAAAGAAAAACAAAACATACACACTAATATCAGCTTTGTGCTGCTCCAGATCAGGATTTTTAATCTTTAGGTGCCACTTTTCCATGATCAAATTGATGGCAAATTCCTATCATTATATTAACATTCATATTGAAAAGTGTAAGAAAGAAGAGTATCCTAAAATGTTAAGACATTTCTTGAATATTGGAGATATAATTTATAACTTTATTTCTGGAAGAAGAAAGTTAAAAATTCAATTTACATTCAAGTAAAGAAAAAAGATGATTATATAGTTTAATCTCACTTTAGGTAAATTAATTGCGGACTTTCTTAGAAACAAGCAAATGTTACTTGTTATCATTTGTATCAGATACACACTGTATCTATGGCAAGCTTTTCGTGGTAGATAATTTGATTGAGATTATTTATTGGAAATAAGCATAAAATGTGTGATTAATGGAGAATGGTTCCCTGGAAAATGTCATTTAAATGAAAGTATTATTTGAATATGAAACAGAAATGTTCCATGACTGAGATGGCTAGACTTTGTGTAGTAATGTAGATGCATAGATCACTTAATTATCTCACTTACTGTTCAGAACCAGAGGTAGCCTGACACAAAAAGAAGCTGGAAAATGACATTAGAAATAATGCATTATTCTTTCATTAATGATGTGTAAATGCTTCTGTACTTTAAATTACTATTGTTGTTATGTGCCATGGAGTTGGAACCAACTCAGATCTAACATTCTATCGGGTTTACAGAGGTTATAAATAGCACACGATGAGACTGCTCATCTTTGTCCCTCTGAGCAGCTGGTGGCTTTAAACCATCTGTCTTTGTCTTGGCAAATGTGACTTCTCATCACTAAGCCACCAGAACAGTCCCTAACTTGTATGAGATTAAATTGGCAAACCGATACGGTATAAGATCTCATTATTTTTCCAATACTGAGACACATTAGCATTATATGACTATAAGTTAGATTAAAATACATGTTTATTCTGAAGAATACTGTAATGAGATAAATATATTTTTGTTGTTTGATGCCATCAAGTGAGAGCTGATTCTTAACCAAGTTTTAAGAGGCTGTAAATCATATAGGAGGAGATTGTTCACTCAGTTGGTGAATTCAAACTCAAGGTACGATCGCTTAGCCATCAGAGCAAGAACTAAATATAAGGGTTTTGATTTTACGTGAAAGAAAATTTTACTGTGTCTTATTAAGTGTTGGCTGGGATTCTTATTCTTTAATAATTTCTAAGTATTCATTATCTAGAAACTCTATAAATATGTATAAAGAATATATAGAACTTAGAAATACAGTACAACTCAATAGAGTGATGAAAATGAAAGAATAACATCCCCTTCAATCCCTGGGATAAATTCTTTCCTATTTCCAAAAAAAAATAATGAAAAAGTTCACTACGTTGCCAGAAACAGTAAATCACAGAGAATGTGGAGCAGCTGGTGGATTCAAACTGCTTACCTTGGGTTTGACAGCTTAACTCCTTATCCACTAGTCTGCAAAAAGTAAAACACTAGCCAATTATATAAAATCACAAACTATAGAAGTTTCACAATCACATTTTTTAAAATTATGATTAAGGATCATAAGCTCTGCATTCAATATAAGGATCTCTGTTGGTTATCATCAGTAGTGAACTGTTGTATTAACTCAAAGTTCAGGACACCAGCAGCCTACAGGAAAGGTGGGATATCTCTTCTTGTGCAATTTTCAGCCTCAGCAATCCAATGGTACGTTAGCTATAAGATGGTAATACCTCAATAGCAAGGATAGAAGTTGTATACAAAGGCTTTTAGGCTTTGGGAAAGAAAATGCAATATGAAAGAAACACAGTGATCTTCCAAGGGACGGGGATTATAATTTTTGAAGTTTGATAATAGGAAGTTGAGTTAATTAAAAAAAATTATGCTGTATAGCTATATATGTAGGCCTCATGGCCCAATATTAAAGTTCTTAGCTCTTAACTAAAACAGTGGTAGTCTGAAGCCTAGATAGACTCCTCAGGAGTAAAGAACTCTAAACTGAATTAACTCCATGGTGCATACAAACTATACACACAATCCCGTTGCTTTCCAGTGAGCTCTCACTCAGGGAGATCCTCCCTCAGATTCATGACACTATACATTTTAATGGAAAGAGACGGCTTCATCTTTCCTTCTAGGTCTAGCTCGTGGATTTAAACGGCTTCGCTTCTGGTTAGTGTAAGCCAACACATACTCATTTAAGCCATTAGGATACTATATACACTAGTACAGATTCCATCTTAAAGCAACACATCTCTTTTTTAATTTATGTTGGTGATATTTTTAATTATTCAGTTTTGTTGTTTTTTACATTGATTTTAATTCATGTTCACTGTTTGTGTTATGTTTTTTTACATTGTGTTTTATGCAATTGACTGCTGAATTTATGCCTTTTACCACTGTGTCGCTTTAAATTCCCATTGTGTCTTTCCCCTTCCTTCTTCTTCCGTATGCTCACCAATATATGCTATGAAACCTGTCTTTTCTTACACTGATTTTATATTTAGACATCTTCCCAAAGTTTTCTTTCCAACGATCTTTTTTTTCCATGTGAGTACCTTAATATAAGTTATGTAATACATCCTTTTACCTGCTTTGTTTGTAATGTCATGGTACTTCAAAGAACGAAATTCCAAACTGAGCTGTACAACAGTTTCTTCTTATGGACCCCAATAATAACTTGTGTATTTATTTTCAGGTTGTCCCCTAACATGTGGCTTATAGGAAGATTGTTGCTTAGTTGCTTTTCCTACACACATTCATGGGTAGTAATTTCAGTGGTACAAACTAATCCACCACAGCTTTGACTCACTGGAATCAGAAACTTCCACAAGTTCTTTTGACAAATGCTAGCGATAACGCTTATTTTTCACTTTTTGTTCTATCTAGAGTTCATAGTAGCTCCAGAAAAGGAGTCCTCCTATTAGGGATAGAGGGCAGTCAATATGTGGTGCATAAGTTTGCTCCTCCAATATCAACAACCACTTTCCAGTCAGTAAGAAACAATAGTACTGTCCACAGAGTCATGAAACATCTAGGATTATTCTTACAGTAGGCAGGAAAGGTGAACAAGCATTATTTGCTGCTAAAGCTATCTTTCAAGAATCTTCCTCAAAATCCATAAATTTTAGAGGATAAATACAGCATACATATTATGCGGTTCAGATTTGTTAATAATAGCTTTGCTTATATACCTGAATATGTGTATAAAAAGATACATAGCTGACTTAATGCTATTCATTGCTTTTATTTGTACCCTACTGATAGGTACTTGGTTGCTAATATCTTGAAATATATTATGAATCCTCTGAAAACGCAGGTTTAAGATAACTATTTTATAAATAATTGCCCTAATCCACATCAACCAAGTACTCAGTGCTACCTAGTACTTCACTGATTAATAGAATCAAATACTATTTTTTAATAGTTTGTGTTAAACAAACCAACCTTATTATCTTCTGTAGATCGTATCTCTCTCCCTATATTAGATCAACAAAAAAACAACTGTTAAGTAAGGCATGTTGCCTGAGTTTCTTTTGTAAAGAAGAAACAAAACAGTGAAATAAATATCAGTGTTTATTTTCACAATCAAAATAGTGTAAAATTCATTATTACTAAATTTCTGTTTAAATAAAAACTGTTTCCAAAGTCAACAAAACTCAGATTATGTAATAACTTGGTTCATTTTTCAGGCAGTAGCCTAGTAATCATATTGTGTAGGACATTTATGGGAAAAGGTCAAGTCTTTGTCAGTTAACCAGAGATTTTATATGTTTAAAGATCAAAAGCATATCTGTACTTAAATAGAATATAACAATTAAAACTTTATTTTCCCTCTCCATATTTAAGCATGGCAGTGTGAAGTTCTCAATTTTCTGCACACAATTTCAGGAGCTAATATGAACTGGATCTCTTGTTTTCTTTGACTCAAATAAATAAGTACGAGTGCTCTTCAAAATACAATATGATTAGTCATCTTTAATTAAGTGAATAAATTGACTAATAGGAATCTTCCCCAGTGATAATTCTCTAGAGAAGTGAATTAATCCATGTGCACACTTCAGTCATCCCCACAGAAAAAGGGTACTTAAACTTACCACACTGTCTCCCTTGTCAAATGCCCTGCATCTAGGTATGCATTCATCTTGTGGTATGAAATAATAGCTGTAGTCTCTGGATAATTTAAAAGATTATAAACCCAGTAATGAATATATTAAAGACTTTCAAACTTAAAGTAAAAAATGGCAGCTAATAAAAGCTTAGAATCTGTCTTTAGTCAGGATGCTAGCTGATTTATATTCCTTTAAAAATCAAATTAATTTTAAAATGCATTGTACTGTATTACTTTTAAATTAATGAGCTGATAATTTAGAGAGTCCTCATAACCCAACCTAAGTACACAAAAAAAATTTTAGACAATGAGTCAGATCACAGAAAATTCTAATAAGATGAAAACATGCTTTATTATTTTTATCATTTTTCATAATGTAACTTTTACAAATGTGTTATATGAACATTTAAAATAGGTAGGAATCAAACTCAAATGAAAGGAATAGGGGTAAGTATAAATCTTAAACTGAGTGCTAAATAATGTATTAAAACCATAACACCCTTGGGACAACTCATAATGAAAGATGTTGGACTATATTTCTTAGTGTCACATATCAAGAAACAGGCATGTTTTCCACTCTATCTGCAATATAGCTAAAATCTCTGCCCCTGGACCTTACATTTTCCAAACAATAAATTTCACAGGACCTAAGAAAGTGAAAGTCATACATTTCTAATGTTCCCCCTGGACTATGAGACAGTATTCAGGTATGTTTTTTGCATTTTTATTGTTGAGAATAAAAGAAAAAAGCATGGTGCTTATACTTTCATTTTGTAGTGGTACTTTCAAGAGTTTGCTGTTTCCACTCTAAATATTATGTATACTTACTGCATTTGCAAGAATCCACTCTACTCGGTATTATTTTCTCCATTTTCACAAATTAGAAAAACAAGAGAGTTTCTAGATTTCTTATGATAACTTAGGTGCTTAAGTGTACTTTAATATTAAAGATTGTATTTATAACAAACGGAATTCATGAATAATTCAATTTATTTAGTATGTCATTAGCAAATGACTTTGTAAACAGAGAAAATTTTATTTTTTTATCACATAAAGTTTTTACTGACAAAGTTATTTTACACAACAAAGGAATCTCTGCCTTTTAGAAGTTGAAGCAGAAGTCAATATTTATATCATCTACCTTAAGGCAGTATTTACATTCAAGAATAGATGATGAGTCTTTAAGTAGAGCAAAAGGCTGAGCCCTTCTTAAGGCACCTTGTCTTAGATATGTTGGTCTCTTTTCAAAAGGTTAGCCATTGAATATCTGATGCATTACAATTCTACAGAAACAGCCATGTGCAAAATCAACGCAGCCCATTTTTTTTTAAAAAAAGAAGATATGAGAAAACCATGGAATCCCCGTACTCCCCCTCAAAATACCATATCAGTACGTACATGTGAAATACAAAGAAATGAAAGTGGTAAATATGTCAATTGAAAAAATAAAGAGATAATGAGGTGCCACAAGACCAGACTAAAGGTGATCCATACATCCAAGGTGTGAAAGAGAGTTCACTGGTGTTAATGAAAAACATGATCCTGAGAAGTGTTAAATCTCCCAAACAGAAAACACAGAAGACTGGATGCAAGCAAATATTCTTTTAGACAACAGATTGGCAGGGAAAAATAATTTAAATTTTAACTATTTTTATAAAATATTGAAGGCAGACAATATGATCATATTGATGAAAGATTAGAGATAGGGCAATTGGAAAAATATGCAAATTGTCAAAGTAAGGAATCATGAAAGAGTAAAATAAACAATGCATATAGATAAGAGAAGCTAAATTTTATGAAACATTTAGATTGCACAAAAAGATATTTAGTTTGGGATTTCTCATGATTTTTCAATTGAGGGACACAGCTCTTGTTTTCTTCATTTTTTAAAAAATGATGGAAACATTGATACAACAATGTTTATATATGTAAAAACCATAATTATTTAGAAGCCATACAAATTACCTAATGAGACCATGACAGCAGAACTTCTATGACTATGTCTAAATACGTATTTAAATATTTGTTTGTAAAAATGTATACAATATTTTAATTTATGGTTGGTTAATACAACTCAACAAGGACAGAAGTGGATCTAAAGAGACAAATCGGTATTACAGTCTAATTCACATAGTGAGCAAGACTGGATTCTTCACATAGCTTCGATCATGATTATAAATTGCAGTTATCCTAATATATATATATATTATATATATATCACAATTATTTCCATCTATTTAAAATATATATATATATGCCAACAACTACATGACACCCTGCTGACTTACTATAATTATAAAAGTGACAAGTCAAAATCACATGCAGATATCACTAAACAGTCACTAAAAATGCAAAAGCTGATAATCTTGACAATATCAAGTGCAGACAAGGATGTGGAACCTTGGAGCTCTCTTTATAGTGCCAGCCTTAATTCATCTCATTGGCATTGAGTTAGAACTGATTCATAGATGACCTTCCAGATGGTATTTAGTGGCTGTTAATCAAATGGGAAGAGACTTTTCATCTTCCTCTCAAAGAGCAACTGGGGGTTCAAACTCTTTGCTTTGAGCTGCAGTGCAACTTATTACCTGCTAAGCCACCAGAGACTGAAAATTAACAAAACAAATTGGAAAACTTTCTGGATAAAATATTAAAATTTTGGAAAAAATTGAATATAAGTTTATGTGTGTTTTTGTTATTTTTTTTAATTCTAATTTTAGTTGAAATGCATGCTTTCATTGTTGGGTACTGTTGAATCAGAAACAACCAAGAGCTGACTCTCCAATAGGTTTTCAGAGACAGTTAAAAACTTGAGAGGAGATTGCCCAGTCTTCTCCCACTGAGCAGCTGGTGGCCTTGAACCTATGCCTTCGGAATTGCAGCACACCTTCTTGACACTCTATATATACTAGTCACTGTCAATTATTGTGACTCATGGTCAGCCCATTCATGTCAGAACAAAACACTATAAAAAGTGTTCAATGGCTCCTTTTTGTAGTGCACAAGACTTTTCTTTTACATTGCCACCAAGCTTACATTTAGTAGTGGAACACATTAATTTTTTTGTACCACTAGAGAATGCCATGTTTACCTGACATGCAAAAAAGGTGTTATCAGTGGATTTTTAAAATAATTTTCAAATGGAAAACACAACTATCAACAGTAGAATGAATATATGAATTATGTTCTTTATACTCACTCAACAATATATTCCATAGTAATAACAATTCAAACACACAAAATAATAGGGATGAATTTTCCAGAGTGCTGAAGAACGAACACGTCAGGTAGAGACTGACGTGTGCCTGATCCGGGCCATAGTCTTCACAATTACTTGCCAGGCATCAGAAAGCTGGACATTGACTAAGAGTGACAGATAAGGATAAATGCCTTTGAGTTATGGAGATGGATATGAATATTGGACATGTTATGGACTTGCATTGGGAAAGTTGGCTGTCAGTGACTTCTCGAAAGTACTGAAGAGCAACAACATCAGTCTGAAAACTAAGGTGAACCTCATTTAGGATATAGTTTTCACAATTGCATGCTATGCATCAGAGAGCTGGACAATGACTAGGGATGATAGAAAGAAAATTGAGGCCTTTGAGCTGTGGTACTAGAGAAGAGTGTTGAGTATACTATGAACCACTAGGAGGAACAAACAGATTTGTCCTAGAGAGGGTGAAACCAGGCTGCTCTTTGGAAACAAAGATTCTGAGGCTTCATCTGATCTACTTTGGGCATGTTGCAAAGAGGAACCAGTCCTTGGAGAGTGACATCATATTTGGAAGAGTGGAGAGACAGAGAAAGAGAGGAAGGTCCTCAATGAGAGGGATCAATCCAGTGGATGGTGTAATGAGAATAGATATGTCAGAAAGAGTAAAATTGGCACAGGATAGGTTTCAGAGCTATTGTACATAGGGCCGCTATGAGTCGTAAGCAACTCGACAACACATAACATGAACTGTCAATCATTTTTTTATCATTTTCAGCAGAATCTTGCTTGCAGGTGATATTAATGATATTGTTTGATAATTTCCTCACTCTCTTGGGCCACCTTTCTTTGGAATGAGAACAAATATAAACCTCTTCCAATCAGTTGGCCAGATGTTTGTCCTCCAGATTTCTTAGCACAGCTTCTTAAGCACGTCCAGAAAATCATCTGTTTGTTAAAATATGTCAATTTATATACCATCAATTCCTAGGGCCTTGTATTCTTTCAGATCATCTCAAACTTCTTTCTTCAACACAGGTTCTTGCTCATAGTTGTTTCATTAAATTCTTCTGTGTCTACCAATTCCTTCTGGCACAATGACTCTGTATATTCTTTCTATCTTCTTTTAATGCTTCCAGGATAATTTATTTTTCTGCTAAACACATTCTTAAGTATTGAAACTCCAGGCTTGAATTTGTTCTTCAGTTCTTTCGGCTTAAGAAATGCTGACCTAGTACCACCCCTTTGATTTTCTGACTACAGCTCTTTTGTACATTTCAGCATAATACTTGACTATGTCTTCCCAAACTGCCCTTTGAAATCTTCTGTTCAGTTCCTTATTATCTTGATACTTTGCCTTTACTTTGACTTTTCAGTACTCTAGTGCAATATTCAAGTCTCTTCTGACATCCATCTTTATATTTTCTTCCTCCTCGATCTTTGTAATGACCTTCTGCATTCTTCCTGGATGATAGTCTCGATATTCTCCCACAGCTCATTTGATTTTCACTCATTAGTATTCAAGGCCTCAGATCTGTTCCTGAGATGTTTTTGACATTCAGGTGGGATATACTCAGGGTCATATTTTGGTTCCCATGGATTTGATTTGATTTTCCTTAGATTCAGCTTAAACTTCTGTATGAGCAGTTGGTGGTCTCTTCCACTATCAGTACCTGGCCTAGTTTTCACAGCTGGTATTGACCTTCCCCAATGATTCTTTCCAGAAGTGCAGGCTGGGTGTAGAAGTGATTGTGTAACTAGGGATATTATAGTTAATATTAGACAGATCTTGGCTGAAAGCAAAGAGTACCATAGAAATGTCTATCTGTGTATTACACAATGATTTGACTGTGTGGGTCACAACAAACTGTGGCTAACGCTGTGAAGAATGGGAATCCCAGAACACTTGATTGTGCTTATGTGAAACCTATATGTTGACCAGGAGGCAGTTGTCAGAACAAAACAAGTAAACACTGCATGGTTCAAAATTAGGAAGTGTGTATGCCAGGGATGTGTCCTACCTATATCCATAACTTTTCCGTCTTTATGCAGAACAGATTATCTGGGAAGCTGGGCTCTATGAGGAGAAATGTGCTATCAGGATTGGAGGAAGATTCATCAACAATCTGCTTTATGCAGATGACACACCCTGCTTGCTGAAACTGAGGAGAACCTGAAGTGCTTGCTGTAGAAGGTCATAAACTGCAGCTAGGATTGAAGTTCAATATCAAGAAAACAAAGATTCTGACCACTGGACCAATTGGCAGCATCATAATAGATGATGAAAATATTGAGATTGTTAACAGCTTTAGTTTGCTTGACTCCACAATCAATACTTTTGGAACCAGTGGACAGGAAATTAAAAGATGAATAGCATTTGGAAAGTGTGTTGTCAGCGACCTCTCCAAAGTACTAAAGAGACAAAAATTGACAGGATAAGCAGAGTTTAGGGCTGTTGTATATAGGTCGCTATGAGTCACAGGTGACTCGATGGCACATAAGAACAACATGGACTGCCAAGAGAACAAACAGTTCTGTCCAAGAGAGAATGAAATGGAGGTGCTTTTTGGTGGCCTGGCATTTGAAGCTCTATATCATATACTTTAGACATGTTTCCAGGAGGGACCAGTCCTTGGAGAAGGACATCATACTTAGAAGAGTGGAGGGACGACTCACAAAAGAAAGACCTTGATGGGATGAATTGACATAGTGAGTGGGGTAATGGGGACAGGTGTGTTGGCAACTAATATTGTCTCAAGATAGGGCAGCTATTGAGCATAGGGTCACTGTGAATCACGGTCGACTTAATGGCACATAACAACAACAACAATGTTGAATGAATAAAACAGTTTAACAGTATGAATGTTCTTTAGAAATGTGGATGAAACAGTTTTATACATTTTTTTATTTTGGACGAATAATCACATGGCCTTATTTTTGGAGATAGACATCATGAATAGTAAAAAGTGAAAGAGGGGGAAAATAAAATGGAGATCCAGGATCCAGTCTTTGCAAAAGGACATCATACTTGGATGGTGGAGGGACAGCAAAAAAGAAAGAAATTCTCAACGACAAAATCAGGATTATTGCTTCTGTCAGATAACATTTCTTTCTTTTGAAACACCAAGCACACTTATTCATTGATATTTTTTCTGTCTTCCCTTTGTCTCTTTCTTCTCTCCAGCTTTTCCTTCACTCTATTTATCAGTCTTTTTTCTCCACCAGTAAATGAAAATGCTAGCAGAATTTATGTGAAAGATTCTTTCTATGTATTAGAATTTTTAAAATATTAGGGAGGTCTGTAGGCATAGTCCACAGAGAACTTCTCTGCTAGCTGAAAGATCATGCATTTATGGTGATTCAAATCCACCAGCTGCTAGGAGGAGAAAGATAGTCTATCTCCTCCCATGGGACTTATGAACTCCAAATACTCACTGGACAATAAACTATGTGTCAGTTCCAACTCTATAGCAATGAATTTTTATTCGGATTTACTAAAAAAAATTTGTTCACATATGAGTATATGAATGAAACAACAAAATATAAGATCAGAAAAACATTTACTTTCTTAAATATTAAAAAGACATAGCTATTAATGAGAGAAACAAAATTGGATGCATGTATTAATTTATGATGTCTAAACTTATTAAAATATCAACTAAATTGTAATACTATGTGAAGATATCAAAATGACAGCAGTATGATTTATATTGGAATAAATTGCTTTTATTAAATTTGTAGAGACCTGTCATGAATATTTCTGAAAATGCATACATAAATTTAAATATATTTTACAAACACCGAGTATGTAACATTTCCCATATTTTCACTATAGCGTTACAAAGTCAATTTGATTTCCCAAATGAATGAACACTCTCACACCATTTTAAACATACAATGAGTGAGTGAATGGATTGTAAATTATGGTTACACTGTGTATTTGTCACCAAGGGCAGGAATGGGTGATATATAAGGCATACATTTTTTATTTCCTTAAAATTTTCTTCTAGTTACCTTCAATAAATTTTAGATGCATTCCATATTGTAATTTCATGGGATAAAAGAAGAGTTTGAAAAAGTTTTCCGAAGTTTTTATGAGTAAAAAAGTAAAAATTTTTCTAAAAATTTCTACAAAATAGCAAAACTTAGATACAATTAATGAAATATAAGATATTTAGGGCATAAAAATCTACTGCACAATTTTTAATATTCTACTGTAGTCATTAAAGCAAAATTTCTGTATTATTAATAATTGCAACAATTAAAACGCTCTAGACCACAGCAAACTATTATATTTACACTACTTTCCTGGAATCTACTTCCTGTAATTTAATACTCCCAGGTAGCTACAACTCTGTATTTACCAAACAAAAGAATAATTCCGTGTAGAAACTCATAAATGTATATTCTGATATTAAAGGTAGGCCCACAATAATTCATCTGCTTCATAACATTGTTTATGTTTCTTTAGTTTTTAAATTACAGGTTTGACTGCTACTGAGCTTATTTTATAAACTTCAGTAAATATTTCAACCTTTCAAATGATTCAAAACTACTTAACTTTTAAAAAGATATATTAATTAAATTGAAAAAATATTTAAAAATGAAGTTCAATTAAGTTTAAGCTGAAGGAAGCTCAATATTTATTTTTTCTTCCTGCATGAGTCTGTTTACTTTTTATTTTTCTAGGTAAAATAAAATCTAAATATTTTTGCTGTTGTGTGTTGTCAAGTGGGAACCAATCCTTTTGTGAACCAGCTAGTGAACTTGAACTGTGTGCCTTTGAGATGACAGTGAAACTTCTTACCACTGGGCCACCAGAAGCTTTAAAAGTATATATAAATAGTCCACTGTTTTTCTCCAATGAAGAGTTACTATTTATATTATACAATAGTTATTTTACTCAACTTTAAATTTTATTTCTATACTAAAGTTTTTGAATGAAAGTTTTTATCATTCTGCTAATTTATATAAAGTATGCCTTTATCTTTATTAGCAATAAAAAATTATAGAAAATGTGGTTTCCAGAATCTTTACATTTTTTCATATAGAACTTGTTTTATATCAAAATTAGATATTAGAAAACAAGAAGGGAATAGTGCATGATCTAAAATGAAATTTTCAATTTGTGTATTGAACACATAAATAGCAAGACATCAGAATATATGAAGAGAAACAGAGCAACAGAACTGGAAGAAGACCCAATAACAAAATAAAATAAACACAAACTCCCTTGCTGAAAGTGAGGAGTACTTAATGGTGAAAGTATATCCTCAAATACTGGGTCAATAAACAGTAACATGGCTAATAAATAAAAAATTGAATTGGTAATAATTTCATTACATTTAGACTAGTAAAGTACACTATGGTTCCCTCTCTGTAGACAGTTCCATTGCTGATTTAAAGGATGTAGCCCTCTGGAATTTCTGTAGAATCACTTCTAAAGGAAAATGTGGCTAATCTCCTCCCACATAAATTATTGCATCAGAAACCCAATAGAGGGCCAATTTTTGGGGGGGAAAATTAACAGTCTTTCAGATGTCATTTTATTTGTGGTTCAGATGAATGAAGAAATACCATGACTTTGTGTGGAACAGGGTCAAACCTTTTAAGAAGCAGCTAAACATATATTTTGAATTTTTCAATGCACTGGAAATTAGTTCAATATATCTTAAACTAATTGAAAGCAAACACAGTATCAAGTACTCATATGAAGAATATTTCCTAATATTTAATGATAAAGTCTAATTTAATATATGACTTTAATTCACAGTAATTAAGGCAGTTTACAAAAAATAAGAGTACGGATTTTAATTCCATTGTATAGAAATATTTTTCTGACAATAGATAGTAATTCTAGCGGCCTAATGGCAAGAAGCTGCATTGCAATCTCGAAGGCATTAGAATCCCACCAGGTGTTGTGTAGGGGAAGACTCGGCAGTCTCCTCTCCTGAGATTAACTGCCTCTGAAAACTCCCCTGAGGGTTAGTCATGTATAGGTTCCAACTTGATGGCAAAAAACAATAACACTAGATATTATTGTAAATAGTTAGATATGAAAATTGTGTTTGCTGATGTATTTAGTAAAAATGTATTTAGCAAAATATTTTATATTAATGAAACAGAATAATTAAAGAGCTCTGGTGGCTTAGTGATAAGATTTTATGCAGCCACCTCTGCTGGTTCAAATCCTCCAGCAGCTGTACAGGAAAAAGATGGAAAATCTCTTCTCATTGTAGTGTATAGGTTTGGAAACCTAATGGATAGTTATTACGAGTTAAAATGAACTCAGCTGCAATCAGTAGCAATAATTAATATCTAGGATGCTGTTGTTAGATGCCATCAAGTTGGCTTCTAACTCAAAGAGAACCCACTCTTTTTTTTCAAGGTAGAACTGAATTCTACAGATTTTTGGTTTTCTGTGTTTTTTTTTACTGAAACTTTATAGAAACAGATGACTATGTCTTTACTGTGTAGTGCAGTTAGGTAAGTTTGAACTGTCAGCCTTTTAATTAGCAGTCAATTGCAAACCACTTGTACCATCAAATTCCCGTACCCAGTGTTATAGTTAATAATCAGATCTCCTACCTCTAAAGTGGAAGTTCTATTGGCACAGTGGATATTCTCACTGACAGCCTTAAGGCAGGGAGTTTGAGTCTACCAACTGTTCTTCAAGAGAAAAATGGGAAAACTTCTCTAAAAGCATGCTTGGGAGTGAGCTCCGAGTTGGTTCTGACTCCACAGTAGTAAATAACGATCTCAAAGTGAGGAAGTAGAATTTTTCTTTTTTTTATTTTTATCATACTATCTTGCAAAATAGCTTTAGCGGATCTGAGAGGTCTATTAACTATGCAGTTACATAATCTGCAAATATATTAAAAAGTCCAGTTCATTCTATGGTTAAAATGCATTCTTAAAAAATACAGTGCTTTTAATTTCTAAATTTTGAATCGCTATCTTTTATCTTGGTTTTCTGACAGAAAATTATGTAAAGTCAAATATTTTAAATTAAACAAAATATTATTTCCTGATGGTAGACTTTTCTATTTTATTTTTGTTGCACATTGCATTTTAAACAACATGAATATTTTATTTTCTCCAAAGAGATGACTTCATAAATGAAGCTATTCAAGAAAACCAACCAATGGATTTTTAATTATTTTTAGCATATTTATTCAGAAAAAAATTGTCAACACATTCAGATACAACTCTGATACACACCTTTCCTAATTTCAAATAATGAAGAATCCTTTTGTTCTGTTAGGATATATATAAAGATTGTTCATGTGTACAATTAAGGTCCCTGGAATTCTTTCTTCTCAGTTTTATAGTCTGTGTTATTATTATTATCTTTCAAATGGGTAAATTTCTATATTCTAAAATCTTTTATGATAATGATTAAATATCTTTCTCTGTCATGAAGTTACATATTTTGATTTTCAGAAATTATGAGGAAAATATCTAATACTTAACATAAACAACAAATACTGTGTCGATTATATGTGTGTGTTTATACTCTTATTGATGCTTGGTGGTAACAAGTTGCATTTATGCAGTTTGTTGTTATGTGTTGTTGAGTTGGAACCAATCCATAGCTGACACTTCATCAAGTTGTCAGAGGCAGTAAATCTTACTGGAGCAGATTGCCTGTTTTTCTCCCATGGAGCAGATAGAGCAGCTGGTGGATTTGAAGCAAGTGCTTTTGTGTTGGAAGCACAACTCCGTATCACTAAGCCACCAGAACTCCCTAATAGCATTTAAAAGATAAAAAGAAATGTAATTTTCTATCTCTTAGAAATAAAAAAGCTTTTTAGATTATACTCAAACTAGTTCTAATTAACTATTTTATCCCACCTTGAAAAAAAAAAAGTAACTGGCCATATCAACTTGCTTATTCAAGGACAACTGCAGAGAACTTTTGTGTCAATAATTCAGCTCATTCAATGCTTAATTCTCAGATAAAAATTGAAAACTTCTAACCTACCAGTTGCTCCATCTAAGAAAGATTTATCAATATACTTCATTACAGATTATTGTTGCTGTGTGCTATTAATTTAGTTCCAATTCATAGTTAACTCAGACAAAGACTCTTTATAGAACAGAACAAAATTCTGTTGGATTCAGCACTATCCTCACAATTACTTCTGTGCTTGAAACCATTGTGACAGCTGCTGTGTCAATCCATTTATGTTGCTGATATCTTCCACTTTTTTTGCTGACCCTGTTTATTACCAAGCGTGATATCTTTATCCAAGGAAAAATATTCCAAATAACACGTTCAAACTTTGTGACACAAGTTCTCACTGTGTCTCCTGGTACCTATTGAATGCCTGCACATCTTCTAAGACAGGATTTTTTAAAAAAAAAAGACATTCTGATGAAAGATCAGATGAGTTGTAGAATGACTTTGAGGTTATCATCTATGAAGAAAGCAAAAGAGTATTAAAAGGAGAAGACCAAAATAAATATAACAACAAACCCTGAAACTTTCTTTAGAAAGTTGTTATTGTTATTTTGTTCTGTGGAGTTGACTATGACTCATAGCTAAGCTATGTAAATAGTTCTGAACTCTCCTATATCCTGAGGAAATTTCACTGTCTCTGACACACCTACCTTTATTATGCTAGTTACTGTATCATCTCACCCAGGGTCTGACATTAATAAAACTACTCATGATGCCACAGACTCTTCTTAACCTCACCAGAATTTGTGATAGTTACTTGTTAATGTTCTTTCTGTCTTCGAATAAATTCCAATTTGTTGTGAAACGTGTCAGAGTAAAACAGAAAGGCTTTCAATAACTGTTTTGTTTTGTTTTTTGTAAGTAAATAATAGCCTACATTTGTTTTAAAGATCCTTTTAATAGTATTCAAATGTACTAAATATTTTGCCACTACTCAGGGATTTCACTGTAGAAAAAGATATTTCTAGATCTATCTTGAAGAATAATGTTCGTGCCCTGATACTATTCATATACATACAAGAAATATCTGTTAGTACCACCATTATTCAAATATACGCCCCAAGAACTAAAACCAAAATGGAGGAACTAGAAAATTTCTACTAATATTTGTTGAAATCAACCAAGTCATTAATAGTAACCAGTGACTGGAATGCAAATGTCAGGAACAAGAAGGACCAGTAACCAGAAAATACTGACTAGGTGACATAAATTAGGTTGAAGATATAATGATAGAATTTTGTACAATCAGTTATTTATTAATTGAAAATACCTTTCAAAAAGAACACCAAGGGCAGCTATACACATAACCCTCACCTGATGGACTACACAGGAATCAGATTCATTACATCCGTGGAAATGATCACTGGAGGTCAATATCAGCTGTGAAAATCAGTTCAATACTCGTGTATTGAAACTGAAGCTGAAAAAAAAAATGAAAACAAATACAAAAATCAAAAGTATGACCTGAAGTCTATTCCACCTGAAATTAAAACTATCTCAAGAACAGATTTGAAGCAAGGTTGAGCTGTGTGATGATGTCAAGAATATCATCCAAGAAAAAGGAAAAGGTCATTACGAAGTCAGAGGATAAAGAAAAAAACTAAAATGGATATCAGAAGAGACTTTGAACATTGCACTAGAATGTCAAGGATCCAAAATGAAGTGAACAAAGGAAGTTAAATAGTTGAACAGAAGATTTCAAAAGGCAACTAGTATAAGAATGCAAAATGTAATCTTTGTTACAGTGAAATGTGCAAAGAGCTGGATCCAGATATTCAAAAGGGAAGAAGTAGCTCAACATTTCTTAATTTGAAGGAACTGAAGAAGAAATCCAACCGTCAAGTTGCAATACTTAAAGATGCTATGGATAAAATATTGAGTGATTCAGGAAACATTAAGAGAAGATGAAAGGAATACATGGAGTCACAAAACCAAAAAGAATTGACTGATAAAGAACCATTTCAAGAAATAACATTCAGGTAAGAATCAATGTTAATAAAGACAGAAAAGCTGCTCTAATGGAATTGGCAAAAACCAAGCCCCCAAGAATTGATAGAATATCAGTTGACGTATTTCAACAAACAGATGCAACCTGGAATGTGCTCATCAGGTTGTGCCAAGAAATCTGGAGGACAACTACCAGACAAACTGACTGGAAGAGATGCAGATTTATTCTCATTTATTAAGGAAAAAAAAAAGTGATCTAATAGTGTGGAAAAAAGAGAATACTAATAGAATCACGCATGAACAAAATCTTAAACTTTTCCGAAACCAATTAGAACAGTATATTGAAAGAGAATTGTTAGAAATATAAGCTGGGTTTGCAAGAAGCCTTGTCACTAGGAATGTCATTACTAACGTCAGAAGGATCTTGGCTGAAAGCAGAGAGCATCAGAAGTATATCTATTTGTGTTCTATTGGCTATGCAAAGGCATTGGATTGTTGATCACAACAAATTATGGCTAACATTGAGGAGAATGAGAATTCCAGAAAGTTGATTTTGCTTATATGAAACCTAGACCAGGAAGCTATTTTTTGAACAAACTAAAGGAATGCTACATGACTCAAAATCAGGAAAGAAGTGCCTCAGAGATATATATCTTTTCTCCATAGCTTTTCTTTTGTATGCTAAGCATATCACTTAAGAGGCTGAATTTTATGAAGACAAATGTGTTATCAGGATTGAAGAAACACTCATCAATAACCTACACTATGCAGATGACACAACCTTGCATACATAAAATAAAGAGGCCTTGAAGCATTTGTTACAGATCAAGGACTTCAAATTTCAATATGGATTGTGTCTTAACATCAAGAAGACAAAGATCACCACCAGATCAATAGGTAGCATCATGATAGAAGGAGGTAAGATTGAAATTGCTAATTATTTCTTCTTGCTCGTATGCACAATCCATATCCTTGACAGCAGGAGTCAAGAAATCAAAAGTTGAGTTGCATTGAGAAAATCTGCTGTTGGAGACCTCTATAGAGTGCTAAAAAAGCAGTCATGACAATCTAGACGCTAAAAGACACCTGGTCCAGGTCATGGTCTTCTCAACTGTGTGTATGCATATGAGAGTTAGAAAATTAATAAGAATGACAGAAGGAGATAAACTCTGAGATGTGGTGCTGGAAAAGAGTACTGAACACATCACAACTATCAAGAAAAACAAACAAAAAGATCTTTTCTGGAGAGGTTGAAACAAGGTTATTTCTTGAAGGCAAGAATTTTGACACTTTATCTCACTCACATCCTTTGGGCATGTGTTCAGATGAGAGCAGTCCTTGGAGAAAGATATCATCTTTGGAAAGGTGGAGGGTCTTTGCAGGAGAGGAAGTCCCTGAATGAGGCAAATTGACACAATGACTGTAACCATGGGCTCAAATGTGTCAAGAGATGGAGAGCTTGGTTCAGTTAAGGGCAAGATTTATAGCCATTGCTCACGGGGTCATTATAAATTGTAGTTGACTGAACGGCACGTAATAATAACAATAAAACAGGCAAACTAATTTACAAAAAATACAACATTGAATTTGTTTTACTACATAAAACAGCAATTATCTAAATTTTTCACAGTATAAGTACAAATCCATAAACTAATGAAAATTTTTCACAACATCAATTATATCCTCGCCTGATATCCATTCTATTTATACCACAAACAGCAATGATCCTGAACTATCTGTAATTTATGTAATATGTTCACTATTACCATTACATGTACATTTGAGACATAATATGGCTTTTGACAGATATGCCCTTTTTACTTTTTTCAATTAAAAGACTTTTTCATTTTTCAAACTCGGACAAAAATAAAGAAATACGCTGTTGTCATATTATTTTCCAGACTTTTTAATGCTTATACTATTTCATAAGTAGGTGTTCTTAAAGTTATAATAAAAGCCTACATTCAGAGAGTAATCTTTTTCATTAGCTGGAATCAGTTATGTAATTTTTCTTTCTTCCATTGCTAATACAAAGCATATTAAAAAGATATTGTGAATGTTTGTTATTCTCTTTTTTGTCTTTCATTGTTAGATGAACAAGTGAATATAATCCACCCTTATGTTGTTAAATCTACTCTATTCAACAATGATTCTGAGTAATTCCCTGAACAAAAGATCAGAATCTTGCCCTCTCCTGGGCCATCGTCATCATCTCTACCCTGACTGCAGCCATTGGGTCAATTAACTGCCCTAAAAGTCTTCTTTATCTTGCTGACTCTCTTTCCCAGCTTGAGAGCTTTTACAAATGGATTCACTCCTTTTCTTAAATAAACTCAAGAAATGTAAAACAAACCTCTCACAATCTTTGTTTTTTAATATCACCCTAGAGGAATAGTCACATGGAAAGTATAAACTATTTTACTACTCCATAATTCTTATAAATCAAATTTGCTTAAATAAATTTGTTTATCTCTAGTGATTGTACATTGCTGACTCCAGAATGTATTCTTGAGAAGGATTTAAGTAACAGAGATAGAAGCTTTTCCATCTTTCCCTCCACAGAGCAACTGGTGTTTTAGAACCACCCTTCATTGCCTTTAGGGAGTTCTAATGACCTAGTGGCAAGAAGTGTCACTAAAATCCCAAAGACAATCAGTGCAAATCTACCAGCTATTCCATGAAAGGAAGAGTGAAGTGCTTCCATGATTTTAACTGCCTCTGAAAACCTGCTGGAAATGTCATCCGTGGATCAATTTCAACTGACAGTACACAACAAAAACAACAACAATCTTGCCTTAGGTTAGCTGTGCAATTCCCTATGGATAAGTCATCAGAACTTCCTCTTCAATGTTTGCTAGGCAAATTTCTCCAATACATGTATATCATGGGAAGAAAGACACAAACTGGGATAAAGTTTAGAAGTGCTAGTTTAAGAAGTAAAGAGGCTGCCAAATACAACCAGAAATGTACAATCTAAAGAGGATAACATTGATGCATGGGGCCGTCTAAAGATTAAATCCATTTGTGCATCAAAAAATATTTCAAACAAGTGAAAAGAAAACCTACAGACTGGGAACAAACATTTGGCAATACCATCTCAGACAAGAGTCATAACGAAAGTTTACAGAATACTCCTAGGTCTCCAGAAGAAAGAGACTGATAATCCAATTACAAAATGGGCAAAAGTCATCGAAAGAATTTTCACAAAGGAAGATATTCAAATGTCAAATAGACACATGAAAAAATGCTCTAAATCACTGGCAATAAGAGAGATGCAAATCAAAACCACAATGAGGTACCATCTCACTCCAGTAACAGTGGCAAAGTTTAACAGGGCAATAAGTAATAAATGTTTGAGATGATATGGCAAGAAAGGAACTCTAACAGATTGTTGGTGGAATTGTAAAATGGTACAACCATACTGGAAGGCAATTTGGTGCTTCCTAAAATGAAGGACCCCCGAACCGCTGGTCCTGTTCTGTCCCGAGTGGACAGCGAAGACCCAAGACTCCAAGACCCCGGCTTGATGCAACAGCAAGAGATAAGAGGTTTATTGTGGAGTTCCGGGCCGACTCTTATCTCTGGCAAGAGATAGAGGAGCCGACTGCGAGCAGACAAAGTTGGGTTTTTTTATATACTTTAGGGGAATACAACTGGGTATCAGCTTCTCATTGGGTGATGAAAGCACAGTTTGAATTCATTGGTTCAGTGTTCGTTCAGGGTTTACACAGCATTTTTGCACGTAGCACTTGCGGCAGTCACGTAGCACGTGTAGCAGTTAGATAGATCTTTAACTATAGGGTGGTGTCACAAATTCTTAAATAATGAGTTCAAACTCCAGGGCAGTGGAAAAGCACAAGATACATTGGTTATCAGTCGGGAAACAAAGGCACATGGGTTATCAGTTGAGAAACAATCTTTGCTTGTTTGCTCTGCCTTTCTGCTAGCCATTCTTGAAATACTGTTGCCCTGGATACCTGGGTGTGGGGCTTTACTCGAGACAGAGGAAAAATTCCTGAGTTTAACTTAGCTGAGAACTATAGAAACCTGTGTTTAATTCAGCTGAGAACTATAGGGACTATTTTAATTTCAATCTTTTCAATAAAGCTGATCATAGAAATTCCATATGACCCAGCTATTCCACTACTTAGAACATACTCCGAGAAAATGAGAACTGAGGCACAAATGGAGATTTGTACACCAATGTTCATAAGACCGTTATTCACCAGGACAAGAACATGGAAATAGCCCAAATGTCTCACCACAAATAAATGGATTAAGAAAGTATGGTATATTCACATGATGGGATACTATGCAGCACGCAGGAGCAATGATTTTGTAAATTATTACCTAACTTGGGAGGGACGGGAGAGCATCATGCTGAGTGAACTAACTCAGTCCCACAAGGATACATATTGTATAAAGCATTATTGAGGAATAAGGATGCAAGAGGAGTGGGAGAGAGTAGAAACAGAAGAGTGAGGATGTGCAGCGGGGGTGGGGGGGTGGGGGGATTAATTATGAGGTTGTACAACTGAATAGGTGGATATGAGGGAAATTGAAAGAATCCGATTTTGAAAAAATGTACTAGTTACAAATAATTCAAAAAAGAATGAATATATAATGAATATTGCACTGGAATGGATGAGGGGAAGGACTATCTTAAAGGAATGTGTGATTAGGCATTGTGTGTATATCAACAGTCTAGAAGAATAGAATAGGTACATTACAAAACGAACTGAGGCAGCAGGAGATAAGTAGGAGGGAGAAAAATGTGTAACGATGAATAAAGGAAAACCCAACCTTTCTGTAAACTTTCCTTAAAATTACAATACAATTAAAAAAAAAGACTTTAGCATGAATTACACCTCAACATAAGACAAAAATTGTCACACCTGGACCAATAGTCATTATTGTGGTTAACGGAAACTATGGACATTGTGAAGAATTTAATTTTGCTTGAATCCACAATGAATGGATATGGAAGCAGCCAGTTAACAAGGTAAATGATGTATTATATTGGAGAGTTCTGACTCACCTGACCTCTTTCAAATGCTAAAGAGTGAGAATATCACTTTAGCCCACTGCTGCAGTCACCGTCAATCCATCTCATTGAAGGTCTTCTTCTATTTTGCTCACCCTTTACTTTTCCAAGCATGATGTCCCTCTTCAATAACTAGTCACTCGTAGGAACATGCACAAAGCATGTGAGATGAAATTTTGTCATCCTTTCCTCCAAGGCACATTTTTGCTGCACTTATTAGGAGGGTTCAATCCCTGGAGAAATTCATCACGCTTACTAAAGTAGCAAGCCAAAAAAAAGAAAAAAAAGGAACATGCTCAATTAAGTGGATTGATTTAATAGATGAAATATTGAGCCCAATCACAGCAGTGATTGATTAAATGGCACAAAACAAGGCATTGTGTCACCGTGTTGCATATAGATTGCAAATAGCTTAATTTTCAGTCATATCTTTCTCTTTTTTTACTTTAAAAATATATATTTTATTAATTTTTATGAACATTTACAGAGATTTTGGGTTTCCATCATTCATTGTTGTATTTTTCTCCCTGCTCACCCCGCCATCCCCCAGTTTGCTCTTCTCTCTGAAAAGAAAAGAAAAATTCCTTCATTGGTATATTTTATTAAATTTTATTTTGGTTTATTTACAAAGTTTGTATACATTGTGGTGTTTTAGACTATTCTTCATTCACATTGTCAGAATTAGTAGAATTTAACACAATAAACTTTTGCATTTCACATTTATTGTATAAAGGTCCCTAAATATAGCATGTATTTAGTCAGAATAACAGAAAAGAACAAAGGTACCTACAGTACTTTCTCTAAACAGGATTTAAATATTAAGTGTTTTATTACAATAAATGCAATTAACTCTAAAGATATAGAAATATATCCAATTTTAATATAAAACTACTATTCATTCATAAGTGTCTATATGCACATATTTCAACATGTATGTGTTTCAACACTACCTCTGAATGTCTACCATTTAAAGTAAATGTAATTTTTCTTGTGTTTTTAACTACCTGAACCTAAGTCAGATTTCACAAATTAAAGGAGATAGCATTTTGAAATGTTCTTTATTCTTTAGACTCGAAATATTAGGTGCACATACAGGAATTCCTGTGGTGTATATAATTTTGATTTGTGATCTTTAAATGCAGTGGTTTCTACTAACTCCTCAGTGTGCTAAATTCAAGCTTGAGATACCCACGAACACCCTTAATTCTTATCTGGTTTGATTAAATTTGAGGGTCTCATTATCCTCTGAGTTTAGATAACTAACCAAAGAGTTCCCAAAACTCAATAAAAATTGTACTTACAGTTTTGGATTTTGTTGTTGTTGTTATA
>NW_006399786.1:14753938-14757538 GCF_000299155.1 Elephantulus edwardii | reverse complement strand
CAACATGAAATTGTTAACAACTTCAAACATTTCTCCCTATCAATCTTCATATTGTGGATTGCAATTTTTTGCCTCCCCTCCCATATTTTTGCACTTTTTTGGTTGTATCCTCTCTGCCTTGTGATTTTTTTTAAATTCTTGTGCCTCATTATTTACAGTTTTAATTATTTCTTTCATCATTTGTATCTCCTTCAGTAGCTATGTATGTAATTCTATCTTGATGTACTAGTCTGGTTCCTTGTCTTCAAGATATTCCTTTTATTTATTGTTCCGATTCTTTCTTGCAACATATTTAACTTTTTTAGGAGCTTTTCATACAATTCCACATCAATAATACCTTTTCCTGCTTCCTTGTAAATGCAGTATTTGTTGTATTCATTGAGTCTGCAATCTGATCTGCTTTTTCAGGAGGAGATTTGGCTTGGTTGTTAATAATGTTGGAATCTATCTGCTGTTTCCTTAACATTATGCCAAGTCCTTCTTGGTATTTGTGAGATAGTTTCTTTGTGTCTTCATAAGTTCTTGTCAGTCCCTTATCTTTATAATTTTATTAATAAGTTACAAACTTTAGCTTTTGTCACTGATTCCATTTCTCAGTGGCATTTTGCCCCACTAGTCATCTATGGGTGACTGGTGAGCTTCTCATTGTGCAAGGGTGACTTTCCTGTCTTCCTGATTGCTGGAAGAGATCTGCTGCTGGCTCTTGGCCATACAGGCTCAGTACAGGTGACTTTGTAGAGTGTGTCTTGAATCCATCTCTTTAAAGTTAGAAAAGGAGTAGATTAAGCAAACAGAGTCAAGGAAAGAGAAATGCTAAGTTGCATGAAGATTTTCTATAAACTAGGAAATGAGGCTGAAGAAATAAAGTGAACAATTGGCAAAAGAAAAGAAGACTCATATGAGGTAGCTTGATACAGTGACTGCAGAGAATCCCAGAAAGATGTTTACTTGTATTTTGTTTTACAATGAAAATACATTCAATTTTGATCATTATAAGAATAATGCATAATGTTGACAAGAATGGAAATTCCGAAACAATTAATTTGATCTTATGTAACCTATGCAAAACAAGAAGCAGTTTTTTCCAACAAAGCAAAGTAGTACATGTTATAAAATCATAAAAAGCATAAGTCAGGATTGTATCCATTCACTATAATATTCAATAAACTGATCAATAATCTGAGAAATAGGACTATATGAAGGAGAACACAGGATCTGGGATTGAATGAAGATTTAGTAACTAATAATCTTCACATGAAATAGCTCCAAAAGGCAATCGACATGGGAGTTGCAGAGAAACAAAAAAAAAAAAGAGGGGATAAATAATGAGCACTGCTTTGAAACTGATGAGGGAAAGAACCATTTAAGAGAAATATATGAGTAGGTATTATTTGCATAACAGCAGTCCAAAATAAGAGGTCCAAAATAAAAAAATAAGAGGTCCAAAGTCAAAATAAGAGGTCAAAATCAACTGGGGTGGGGTGGAGAAGAAATGGTGAAACAATGAATGATTTTTTAAAAGAGAAAAGTGAACTGGGACAATGTAGGGAGGAAAATCTTCAACAATCAATGACTGGAAATCACAATAAAATTATTTATTGAATGAAAGTTGTGTTAATGATAACTGGTGACTGAAATGTATAAGTTGGAAACATTAAGCTGGAATGGTAGTTAGAAATTGTGACAGAAAGGAGACTAGAAATATAATAACTAAAATTTGTAAGTTAAATGATTTATTAATCACAGATACCTTTTAAAAACAAAACAAAACACAAAAGTGTCAATTTTACACATGAACCTAATCAGAGGGACTGCACAAGAGTCAGATTGACCATATCTGAGGAAGGAATAGTTGGAGAAGCTCGATATCAACGGTCAATACCAGGCTAAGTGCTGCTGTGGAACATATAATCAATTACTCAAATGCAAGTTCAAGTTTAGGCTGAAGAAAATAAAAGTAAATCCCTGAGAACCAATATATGATTTTTAGTCTACCTCACATGAATTATATAATGTGCAGACGCTTAGAATTGGAGAATAAAAAGAGAAGACCGCACTCAGTAGTCTCAAGATAAAAAAACATAAAAATAAATTTAAGCCTTGAGCTTAAATATTTAAAGATGCTATGGGTAAAGTCTTGAATATTCCAGGAATCATCAAAAAATGGAGAGAATACTGAAATATTTCAGGAAGTACCATCAAATCAAGAGTCAATGGAAATCAGGGAAGAAATTCAAGCTGAACTGAAGGCATTGACAAATATAAAGCCCTGGGAATAGACGGGATACCAGTTGTCATATTTCAAATGACAGATGCAGCATTGACCCTGCTCATCAGTTTATACTAGGAAATTTGGATGACTGCTGATTGGTGACTAGTCTGGAAGAGATCCATATTTATTCCCTATCCCAAGAAATGTGCTCCAATGGAATGTGGAAATTATTGAAAAATGTCATTAATATCATATGAAAGCAATATCTGCTGAATATCATTCAAAAACAGCTATAACTGTCCATATACAGAGAACTGCCAGGTGTTCAAGCTGTATTTAAATGAGGTCAGGACACCAAGGATATTATTCCTGATTTCAGATGGACCCTGGCTGAAAGCAAAGAATACCAGAAGAATATATATTTATGCTTTATTGTCTATGCAAAGTCATTTGATTGTGTGGATAATAGCAAGTTATGGCTAACATTGAGTTGAATGGGACTTTCAGGACACTTAAGTGTGCTCATGTGAAATCTATACTTAGACCAAGAGGCTGTAGTATGACCAGAGGAAGGGAATACTATAAGGTGTAAAACTAGAAAGATATGTGTCAGGTGTATAGCCTTTCTCTATACTTATTCAATCTCTACGCTGAGCTAATTGCTCAAGAAGCAGAACTCTTTGAGGAAGAATGTGGCATTGGGGTTGGAGGAAACTCATCAATAACCTGTGTTATGCAGGTGATACAACCTTGTTTGCTGAAAGCAAAGAGGAATGAAAATAGCATGCTGTTGAAGATGAAAGACTATTTAATGCCTTCAAAATGGATTATATCTAAATGTAAAGAAGACAATGATCCTCATCACTGGGCCAAAAGGCAGCATCCAACTGTTGTTATTATGTGCCTTCAAGTGGACTAAATCTCATAGTGACCCTATACACAATGGCTACGAATCTTACTCTCTCCTGAACGAGTCTAGCTGTCTCCTACACAACTACCTTCTTTACCCCAGTTACTATAATTATAAATGGATGAAAAAAATTGAAATTGCCAGTGATTTCACCTTGGATCCACAATCAACACCTTTGGTACAAGTAATCAAGAAATCAGATATATTGCTTTAGAAAATCTGTTGTCAAGGACTTCTCCAAAGTTTTGTGGAGAAATGATGGCCATTTCAACATGCACCTGATTCAAACAACATAGTCTTTTCTATCACTTGTTTTGCAGTTGAGAGTTGGAAAATGAATAAGGATGATCGAATAAAAATCCATGCCTTTGAGCTATGGTTTTGGAGAAAAATATTGAATATCCCATGGCAGAATGCTTTATAGAGGCATAGATGGTGGAACTACATATCACATATTGTGGTCATGTTAGGAAGGGCT
>NW_006399786.1:14750815-14753838 GCF_000299155.1 Elephantulus edwardii | reverse complement strand
AATGAAAGTTGTGTTAATGATAACTGGTGACTGAAATGTATAAGTTGGAAACATTAAGCTGGAATGGTAGTTAGAAATTGTGACAGAAAGGAGACTAGAAATATAATAACTAAAATTTGTAAGTTAAATGATTTATTAATCACAGATACCTTTTAAAAACAAAACAAAACACAAAAGTGTCAATTTTACACATGAACCTAATCAGAGGGACTGCACAAGAGTCAGATTGACCATATCTGAGGAAGGAATAGTTGGAGAAGCTCGATATCAACGGTCAATACCAGGCTAAGTGCTGCTGTGGAACATATAATCAATTACTCAAATGCAAGTTCAAGTTTAGGCTGAAGAAAATAAAAGTAAATCCCTGAGAACCAATATATGATTTTTAGTCTACCTCACATGAATTATATAATGTGCAGACGCTTAGAATTGGAGAATAAAAAGAGAAGACCGCACTCAGTAGTCTCAAGATAAAAAAACATAAAAATAAATTTAAGCCTTGAGCTTAAATATTTAAAGATGCTATGGGTAAAGTCTTGAATATTCCAGGAATCATCAAAAAATGGAGAGAATACTGAAATATTTCAGGAAGTACCATCAAATCAAGAGTCAATGGAAATCAGGGAAGAAATTCAAGCTGAACTGAAGGCATTGACAAATATAAAGCCCTGGGAATAGACGGGATACCAGTTGTCATATTTCAAATGACAGATGCAGCATTGACCCTGCTCATCAGTTTATACTAGGAAATTTGGATGACTGCTGATTGGTGACTAGTCTGGAAGAGATCCATATTTATTCCCTATCCCAAGAAATGTGCTCCAATGGAATGTGGAAATTATTGAAAAATGTCATTAATATCATATGAAAGCAATATCTGCTGAATATCATTCAAAAACAGCTATAACTGTCCATATACAGAGAACTGCCAGGTGTTCAAGCTGTATTTAAATGAGGTCAGGACACCAAGGATATTATTCCTGATTTCAGATGGACCCTGGCTGAAAGCAAAGAATACCAGAAGAATATATATTTATGCTTTATTGTCTATGCAAAGTCATTTGATTGTGTGGATAATAGCAAGTTATGGCTAACATTGAGTTGAATGGGACTTTCAGGACACTTAAGTGTGCTCATGTGAAATCTATACTTAGACCAAGAGGCTGTAGTATGACCAGAGGAAGGGAATACTATAAGGTGTAAAACTAGAAAGATATGTGTCAGGTGTATAGCCTTTCTCTATACTTATTCAATCTCTACGCTGAGCTAATTGCTCAAGAAGCAGAACTCTTTGAGGAAGAATGTGGCATTGGGGTTGGAGGAAACTCATCAATAACCTGTGTTATGCAGGTGATACAACCTTGTTTGCTGAAAGCAAAGAGGAATGAAAATAGCATGCTGTTGAAGATGAAAGACTATTTAATGCCTTCAAAATGGATTATATCTAAATGTAAAGAAGACCATGATCCTCATCACTGGGCCAAAAGGCAGCATCCAACTGTTGTTATTATGTGCCTTCAAGTGGACTAAATCTCATAGTGACCCTATACACAATGGCTACGAATCTTACTCTCTCCTGAACGAGTCTAGCTGTCTCCTACACAACTACCTTCTTTACCCCAGTTACTATAATTATAAATGGATGAAAAAAATTGAAATTGCCAGTGATTTCACCTTGGATCCACAATCAACACCTTTGGTACAAGTAATCAAGAAATCAGATATATTGCTTTAGAAAATCTGTTGTCAAGGACTTCTCCAAAGTTTTGTGGAGAAATGATGGCCATTTCAACATGCACCTGATTCAAACAACATAGTCTTTTCTATCACTTGTTTTGCAGTTGAGAGTTGGAAAATGAATAAGGATGATCGAATAAAAATCCATGCCTTTGAGCTATGGTTTTGGAGAAAAATATTGAATATCCCATGGCAGAATGCTTTATAGAGGCATAGATGGTGGAACTACATATCACATATTGTGGTCATGTTAGGAAGGGCTTTTCCTTGGAAAGGGAAATCATGCTTAGAAAGGAGGAGGTTCACTGAAAGGGAAGACCCTCAATGAGATGGAGTCATAGTGACTTCTGCAACGGGCTCAAATGTGTCCCAAGAAGAATATTATGATGACACAGAATAGGACAGGACTCAGATCTGCTGAGAACACTTAATTGTGATCATGTGGAATCTATGCCTAGACCAAGAAGCTGTTATCTGAATGGAACAAGGAATCACTGCATGGTTTTGTTTTGTTTTTTGTTTTTGTTTTTATGGTAAAAATAACTTCTAAAAGTCAGATTCTATACTCAATCTGTATATTTAATATTTGAATAACACAAATTCAAGTAAATAATTTCATATGATGGTGGTTGTTGTGGCCATTGCTGTAGCATCATTTATGCTTCACAGTGACACTATGAAAAATAGATCTGAGCCCTAATAACTGACCTTGTGGTGGATTTTCAGAGAATATAAATCACACATGAGTTTATGGCCCATCTTGTTTCTATGAAGCTAATGAGTATGAATGACATGCCTTAGACTTGGTACCACAATACTTTAAAACTAGAGTTCCAGCTATTATTTGAACTAGGTAAATAAGTGAATAATTAAATAAGTTCTGATTACATTAGTATGAATAATGTATGAAGTCATCAATATATGTGTTGAATCAAATGCACAAAGCCACAGATATGAAAACATTGGCATACACATGCATATACTGAGATTCAGTAGTCTACAGGGAGTTGTACCGCTAACTTGAAGGCAATGCCTCTCTGAAGGTAGAAACTCACCAATGGCTTCCAGAGAAAGGTAAACAATTGCCTAATGCGTGATTTACAATCTCAGAAACTGACTGGATGGCACCCACGAGTTGGTTCCAACTCAACCACTTGATACATACAAGTTTAAATATACAAAGGATACAATATAAGACTAAAATTAATTATTTTCTTGAGATCTGTGTTACCTTGATGCATTGACTGAGTGCTATTAAAAATAACAAAATTATTATTTATTATATA
>NW_006399786.1:14748074-14750275 GCF_000299155.1 Elephantulus edwardii | reverse complement strand
TGAAGATCTTCTCTCACTACTCTAAAGGGCCCCTTTGGCAGTAGGAAACACATAGACTATTATGGAGATTGATTTTGGAATTTAGATGCACTCTTATTGAAAAATAATATTTGTAAACTCCCACTAAATTAAAGGCAGAGAAAAATGTAAATAAAATGTAAGTACAAATAGTATTGTGTAATCTGAAAGAATTACTAAAATCCTTCATTTTATCATCTAAGGTTAATAGAAGTACTTATCCTTTTATTATCTGATTTTTGTTAACTATTGTTCATTCTTTTAATTTGTTGCTATCAAACTCTTAGAGACTGAGTTTCTAACAAAGTTTGATTGGATTTAGGTGAAAATTGGCTAAAATATCAGTTTCAAGATTCTGATAAGGAACTTAAGCTCTTTGGAACCATTTTTTTCTTATAGCTCCTTCCCACTGCAACTTTTCACCTTATGTCTCTAAATGTGTTAAAGCTATTTTAAAGATATTTTCCCCTTAATTTGGTGGGTTTTTATTTACCTATAACCTTCATTTCATTTCTCCTTTGGCTCTAAAACTCTTTCACTTTCGTTTTATGTTCTTTTCCCAAGGTTGCCATTCATGGGTGGACATAACTTGTGCTATAGCTTGTAATTGAGCTTGTAATACTCTTTACAGCTCAGTTATAAAGCAGTCATAAGCTGGACCATATCAAAAGAACTTACAGTGCCAAATTCCACAGCTAATTTATTTTTAAGAACGAGTGATACTATTAAGGTGTAGAATATTTTCAAGGGAGAAAACACATTTATGTTTTTCAGATACTATCTTGGATTTCTTTTTTCATTGAAAGTGTTTTATTAAATTTATCACAAACTATATTAGCAGAAGCATTTAACATGTGGTGAATGAGTGTGTTAGCCTCAAAATAATTTTTTAAAAATCTCACTTTCTACTTCTTGAATCAATTTAACAGATTATGTCTAACCAACAAGTACAACTTGGAAAATGGTAGTTGCTAATAAACCTGAAGCATCCTACATGAACTGACACACATTTCCTAGAACTCAATATGTATAGCTGACTGAGCTGAATATGCTCATTCTTTACACTGAAGCTCACCCCTGTGGCCCTTGGGCCTGATTTTAATTGTGTTTAGAATGAACATTCTTCTAATTTAGGATTGCTGTGATACTGAATGCTGTGCCACTGGTGTGTCAAATGCCATAACAATCATTTATGTTGGACATGTTCAGTGGAGTTCCCAGATTAAGATAGGCATCCATTTCCTAAATAGCATGTCGCCAGAAACTCTATGAATGTAGAGAAACAAGAATAGTTATGGAACTGGATTCAAGTCTCTTGTTCAGAGTCACTATGACTCAAGCTTGATAGCATTTAACAACAACAACTCAATAGCATTAAACAACAACAAATTTGCCTTACAAAAAGAATCTATAACATCTGACAAAGTAAATAGCATACAGTTTTATTTTTCTTGGTGTGGGAGCAGAGTAAAAACAAATTTTCATAGTTCCTTTTTTTATAGTTGACATAAAATGTAAAACAAAGATTAGGTAAGAAGAAAATGGAAATATCCTTTAGTTTTAAGATATGGACATCAGATTTAACATACTTAGAAATAGATATCTCCTGTTATGTGTAATGAGATCTAAAAATGCTCTATTTTGTCTCCACTAGATATCAGTAAAAAAGTAGACTATCAAATTGGTATACTATCAAAAAACAAATCAATCAGAGCTTGGATTATCTTTTTTTTTAAGTATTATGAAGAACAAGTCTTTTGTAAAATAACGATATTTTACTAATACAAGTTAATCTGTTTTAAAAATAAAAAGGAGGCAGTTCTAATTTTGAATTTACTACTAATAAAGTATACTTGATTATAATAACTCGAGGTTTGAATTTGTTCTTCAGTTCCTTGAGCTTAAGAAATGTTGAGCGAGTTCAACCCTTTTGGTTTTCTGACTCTGAGCTCTATGAGGAGAAATGCAGCATCAGGGTTGGTGGAAGATCTATCAACAATCTGCATTATGCAGATGACACAACCCTGCTTGCTGAAACTGAGGAGGACCTGAAGCACTTGTTGCAGAGGGTCAAGGACTGCAGCCTTCAATATGGATGGAGGCTCAATGTCAAGAAGACAAAGATTCTCACCACTGGACCAATTGGCAGCATCAGGATGGGTGGTGAAGAGATTGAGATTGTT
>NW_006399786.1:14739962-14745680 GCF_000299155.1 Elephantulus edwardii | reverse complement strand
TGCCTGTTCATATCCTGTGCCCATTTTTCTATTGGATTATTTACCTTTATCTTGTTGTGGTGCTCAAGTATTTAATATAATAAATTCTGGATATAAGTCCCTTATCTGATATGATATTACCGAATACTTTTTCCCAGTCAGTGGCTTCCCTTTTGGGTCTGGAGATGTAGCTCACTGGTAGAGCCCGGTGGCTCACGTGCCGCGGCTTTCTGGTTCGTGATTCATCAATGTTTTATTGACAATGCAAAGGCATTTGACCATGTGGATCACAACAAACTATGGCTAACATAGAGAAAAATTGAAATCCCAGAACACTTAATTGTGCTCAAAGTCTATGCCTAGATCAAGAAGCTGTGACTGAACAGAACAAGGGAAGATGTATGGTTTAAAAATCAGGGAGTGTGCGCATCAACATTGTATCTTTTCTTCATCCTGCTCAATGAAGATGAATGTGGCATCCAGATCAGGGGAAGACCCACAAACCTACCTTATGCAAATGATACAACCTTGCTTGCTGAAATTGAGGAAGACCTGAAGTGCATGCTGCAGCTGAAGATGAAATTCTACAGACTTCACAATAAACTACAGCTCAGTATCAAGAAAACAGAAGTTCTTAGCACTGAGTCAATAGGCCACATATTGACAGAAAGAGAAAGGATTGAAATAGCAATTTTTCATCTTGTTTGGATCCATATAAATACTTTGGTATGGTCAGAAGACGCATTGCTTTGGACAAGTCTTCTGTCAGGGACCTCTACAAATTACTGAAGAGCAATGATGTCAATTTCAAGACGTAGATGTGCCTGATTCAGAACATGGTCTTTTCAATCACTTGTGATATAATGACCTGGAGAATGAATAAGGATTATAGAAAAATTGACATCTTTGAGTTACGGTGATGGAGAAGAGAAATGAATATCCCATATATGAACTGCCAAAGAACAAATAGCTAAATCTTGGAAAAGATGTAGCCAGAGTGCACATTGGAGGCAAGGATGATAAAGATGTGTCTCTCAATCTTTTGACACATTGTTAGGAAAAAATATTTTTTGAAAAGGGATATCATGCTTGAAAGGTGTAGGTTAAGCAAAATAAATGAAGACCTCCAGTGTGATGGATTGGTATGAGGCCTGCACCAAGGTGCTCAAGTGCATCAGAGATGGTGAAGATGGCATAGGACAGAACAATGTTTAGATCTGTTTTCCTAGGGTCATTGTGAGTAGCATATATAATTGTTGTTAGATAAAGTCTCTTTTGAGTGGGCTGAGACTCTAAAAGGACAGATGGAGTCTTTGCTCAATCCTTCACCAACCTCACAATCTCAGTCATTGTCAAACCTTTTGCATTAGTCACTGTTTTGGGCTTTCTCTTAATGAACTATAACTCTTTGACTCAGCCTCTAACTTTCACAGTGTAATGTCATTTTTTTTCTTTCCTAATAAAATAACTTCTCATACAAATATTATTAGGAAGCTTTGGTGATGTAATCTGTATTGAATTATTCCTTTTATTTCCAAAGGACAGGAGTATGATGCAGGATTGATATTATTTTGAATTGACACAATGACAATTATTGAGTTATTTATTACTAAATAAACAATTGATCAACATACAATTATTATAATTCCTCATCAGTTAATATCCCCTCAATTGTAAATTTTCTTTTAAATTATTAATGCAGTATATAAGATAGTTTTACTTGGTCTTTTTACTTCGAAATATTTCCTTCTCCAACATATAGAAACTATTCCAATGTTTATTTTTTTATTAATGAGCTTACAAAGTTCATACACATTGTGTTTCACACTATTCTTTGTTTACACTGTGTTTACTATAATCATTCTCATGCATTGTTTTATAAAATCAGTCACAAGTGGACATTGCTCATCATTACCCTGTCTTTATGCCTGGATATTTACCATTTACTTCCTCACCTCCCTCTACCTTCCAAACTGTGAAAACTTGTGTTTTCACCCCTACCCATCCTCAGCTGTCCCTTCTTTGAGTTCCCATACATGTTTTATTAGTTATCCTTCTATTTTTAAAATAATCTTCTTGTACAATACTTGTCCTTATGAGACTGTGTTAGTTCACTAAGCATAATGCTCTCTGGTCTATTCCAAGTTACACAGTACTTTTCAAAATTGTTTCTCCCGAGTGCTGCATAGTATTCCATTGTGTGAATGCACTACAAATTCTCAATCAATTCAGTTGTAGTTGGACATTTGGACTGTCTCCATGTTCTTGCAATAGTGAGTAATGCTGCTATGAATAGTGATGTACAAATCTCTGTGTCTCATTTTTAATTTCCTTGAGGAATATTCCTAGGAGTGGAATAGCTGGGTCATAAGGAGTTTCTATGTTCAACTTTTTAAATAGTGCGAAATTGTCTTTCAGAGTGGTTGCAACATTTTCTACTCCCACCAACAGCATATGAGAGTTTCCACCTCTCCACATCCTCTCCAACATTTATTACATGCTGCCTACTAAATTTTGCCACTGCTATTGGGGTAAGATGGCATATCGTTAAGGTTTTTATTTTCATATCTCTTATTATCAGTGATTTTGAGCATTTCTTCATGTGTCTGTTGGTTACCTAATTGTCCACCACTGTGGCATGTCTTTTGCCCATTTTGTAATTGGGTAATCAATCTTTTTCTTCTGGAGATCCAGAGGTATTTGGTAAACATTTTTTATAAGACCCTAGACTGAAATTACATTCCCAAACACTTTTTTTTTTTTTAAATCCAGTAGGTTGGCTTTCTTTTTACTCTGTTTGAAAAAGTTTCTGATGAACACAGAGATTTAATCTTTAGAAAATCCTGTTCATCCATTTTATCCTACCCAGATTGTGCATTTCTGGCTGTATTTGGCAGTATCCTTAGCTTTGTCCCAATTTGTCTCTTACCAACTTTATGATATTGGGCTTTCCTCCCAGGTCTCTGATCCTTCAGTTGATTTTTTTTTTTTTTTTATATTGTGAGTTGTGGACCCTGTTTCAGCTTTCTGCAGGTAACAGTCCAGTTTTGCCAGCACCATTTGTTGTAGAGATTGCTGTTTCCCCTTTTGATAAGTTGTATTTCCTTGTCAAGTATTAGTTGACCATAGATAGAGAGGAGATGTCCATTCCTGGGTTCTCACTTCTATTCCATTGGTCTATCTTCCTGCAATTGTAGCAGTACCACACTATGTTAGTTACTACCATTGCGTAGTAGGTTTTGAGGTCAAAGAATGCTATGCCTCCACTTCTTTTTTGTTTTCAGAAGTGCTTTCCTTATTTGGGGTCTCTTTTTTTCTTCAAATAAGCTTGACAATTTCACTTTCAATCGCCTTGAAAACTAAATTTTATATCTGTATTGTGATTGCGCTGAACATGTAGATTGCTTTTGGTAGAAATGCCATTTTTACAATATTGAGACTTCCTGCCCATGAACAGGGTACATTTTTCCACATTTTAAAGTATTTTATTATGTCTTGCAGAAATATTCTGTAGTTTTCTTTGTACATGTCTTTTGTGTCTTTAGTTAGGTTCACTCCTAAATATCTCAATATGTGGCTGGCTATTGTAAATGGTATTGCTTTCTTATTTTCTATCTCTGTGTTTTCTTTGTTGCTGTAGAGAAATCTCACTGAGTTTTGGATATTGGTCTTGTATCCTGCAACATCACTAAATTGGTCGACTAGCTCTAACATGTACCATTAGCCTGCTTTTTAAAAAATAGTTTATTTTTAATTGCTATTTTAATGAAAGTTTACAGAAAACATGGATTTCCTGTCATTCATTGTTGCACATTTCCCTCCCTATTCCTCCAATTTGCTTTTCTCTTTAAAAAGATTCTTTCATTTCTGCACATTTTCCTCTCTCCTCCTGCTCCCAGTCCACTGACAGTCGTTTCCCTTATTTATTTCAATATAGTGCTCGTTATTTATCCTCTCTTTTCTTTCCTTTTATTTATTTGCCTTCTTGACTCTGAGTATCAATGAAGTATGCAATATTCTTTCCTTTTCTTGAAGAAAGCTTAATTCGTTTATTTACTTGTTTGAAGCTGTGTGTTTCTTTCAGCACATTATGGGAGGTTTGTCTTGATAAGTGTTAGGCAGTTTCTATTGTTTTGTGTAAGTTGTTGGTGGTTCTTGTTTTCATGATATTATTGATTAGCTGTAAAGTGAAAAGGTTTTATTTAATCCATGAGGTGAGCTACTCACTCTACTGAAAGACTTTTCTGGGAAAATTTGTCTTTCCTAAAGTCCTGAGGTTCTCTCTGTTCTGCAGTGCAACCCCTCAAGAATCTTGCCTTGATGTAGTCCCCTACGATATTGTCCCAAACTGTATTGTCTTTCTTTGTGTATGAAGTGGATGAGTGATGTGGGTGCAAAATGGGTTTAAACATAACATAGATTTTAAGGATGGGTTAGAATACAGAACATTTTGAAGTTAATACTCATAAAGTCTATGACTTGTAGTCAAATCGACAGCACCTAGCAATGACTATTGAAAGAAATATATGACAAATTGAAGTAGTATGTAACTCATCTTAGTTATCATCTTTGTTGGTATGTGTATGTGAAGACATATGAAATACAAAACCATAGTCATTGAGAGACCAGGATAAGTAGCTTTACTGAGGTAATATTTTGGTGATTGTTTTCCAAAACATTGTTCTAATCAATAGTATGCATTTGGAATTTAATATATATATCACTACTTAGGTTTAAGGGTTTTTTGATATTTTATTTATGAACCAATAATTTTTGAAGTAGGAATCATAAGAATTTAAAAGATATTAATGTTTTTAGGGAGAATAAAAATCAAGAAATCAAGAGTCAACAAATAATAAAGCTAAGTGAGGACCTTGAGGATCCAAGATGGTGGCAGAGGCAGAGACAGCGTGGTGAGCTGCGGGAGCAGCGAGCCACTTAAAGCAGGACCATTATGGCCTTCCACAGACTTCAGCTTATTGATAATTGAACACTTCAACAGTTGATGACTGGCCCTCAGTGAAGATCGAGGCTCAACAACAGGCATTCAAGGATTCCCAAGGAGAAATGGGTGAGTCTCGTGGCTCCCAACGCCCCTGCAGAGCCTGCGCCTCACTGCACAGCTGCTGCAGCTCCATTAGGCTTCCACAGCCGGAAGGAATGGGTTCCCTCACCCAGGATGGATCCTGGGCATGGGTCCTCCTCAAGACTGGTACAGTGAAGCCACCACACTGCGACAAGGTGGACTTGTTCTGTAGACAATTCTTGGAGCCAGGATGGCGGCTGTGGGGGAAGCAGGTGCCCATTGGCTGCCCACACAAGAGGGGCCGCACGCTCGCCAAGCGCCAAGCGTCTATGCAGCAGGGTAGGGGGGTGTGCCCCCAGCGGCGGCCCATGCTGGGGGGCGGACCTCCCGCCAGCCTCCCGCACTGGCGGGGGGCATGCGCCCTGCTGGCTGCCTGCATAGGAGGTGGGGGATGGGATGCATGCCCTCCATCTGCAGGTTTGGGGTTCCTTGGACAGGCCAAAGAAGATGATTATCTATAGAATGGGTTGCTGAAAGTCACTGTGAGTCTGATGACCTTAACAGTGGTAGCATGCACAAGAGGACCGACATCCTAAATGCACCACATATTTTGTTCTGTTGAATGCTTCTGCCAAAAGATGGTTAGACCTGGGGGGAGTTTGTTCACAATTCCCAGGTTCCCTTTATCATATATAAAGGGGAAAGGCAGTGAC
>NW_006399786.1:14712280-14739052 GCF_000299155.1 Elephantulus edwardii | reverse complement strand
ATTCCTCTGTAGCATCTGGTCCCCACTGGACCCTCATCATTTCCTTCATCTGCTCCCCCCACCGACCAAACTGTGCAGCTCTGCAGCTGCATCCTGGCCCATCCTCACCCTTCTGCCCCCAACCCTCACCTCCTTGTACCCCCAATATGTTTTTCCCAACAAAAAAATAAAGCTAAAGTATATAAGGGATTTATAACTAAGGTTCAAAATATGGTGGTTGTTAAAATGAGTTGAGGTATATTTCTGTTGTTATGTGCAATTGAGTCACCTGTGATGCAGAGTGACCCTATGTGCAGCAGCTTTGAAGCCTGTCCTATTTTGAGCCAGTCTCACTAATTCTGACACACAAACCTCCATTGTTCCAGTTACTGTATCATTCCGTGTCATCTGGGGTCTTCCTATCCTGCACTGTCCCTCTACCCTTCTCAGCATGATGTCCTTCTACAAAGATCAGTCTCTCCAGGCCACGTGCCCTAAGTATGTGAGATAGAGCTTCAAAATCCCAGCCTCCAAGGAGAAATTTGTTTTTACCCTCTCCAAGACAGACCTGTTTGTTTTCTTGGCTGTTCATGGTATGTTCAAGACTCTTCTCCAGCACCACAGTTCAAAGGCATTGATACTTCTTCTGTCAGCCTTAGTCATTGTCCAGTTCTCTGATGCTTAGCAGGCAATTGAGAAAACCATGGCCTAGATTAGCCACATCTTAGTGTCTAGACTGACTTTGTTGCTTTTTACTACTCTGGAAAGGTCCCCGCAACAGCAGATTTTCCCAATGCAATTTGTCTTTTGATTTCCTGACTGCTGGTGTTAAGGGTTGATTGTGGAGCTGAACAAGCTGTAATTGTTAACAACTTCAATATCTTCTCTATCATAGTGCTATGAGTTGGCCAAGTTGTGAGAATCTTTGTCTTCTTGATGTTGAGTTTCAGTCAATTTTGAAGACTACAATCTTTGACTTTCTGCAGCAAGTGCTTCAGGTCTTCTTTAATTTCAGCAAATAAAGTTGCATCTATGGGAAGCCAAACTTTATACCAAATATTATATGAAAACCCTTGTTCAGGAATTGAAGGAATTACAGATATATAAATTAGGATTTCTCTTGTGGCAGATCCTAGAAAATGAGCTGTTTGTTCCCTGCAAGACAGGAGACAGCAAGGGGCCCCCTACAGAGGGAGTGTTACTTCCTGAGCTAGAGTTCACCCTGAGGCATCAAGGTTAATAGTTAAGAGTAAACCAAATTCTTACATTTGTGGACCCTTCCTTCCTGAGTCTAGCAGAAGGTTTTCAATAGAAAGAGCTTGGCTTCATTTGCATTGAATTCTCTTTGTGATTTACTTCCTGATAATTTTCAATAAAGATACAGAGAAGCTTGGCTTGGGGTCTTCAGTGGAGAACTGCTGGCCCCCTGTTTTATGCTCTCTGCTCTATCACATTCCTGGCTGTTTGCCTCTTTATTAATAATTATAAAATTATTCCATTCTTTGGGACCCTCAGTCTACAACAGCATCCTCTTCATAACGTAGGCTGTTCATGAGTCTTCCTCCAATCCTGATGCCACATTCCTCCTTATAAAGCCCTGCTTAAAAAGGTATGGAGACAGGATGCATCCCTGATATTATCCTTTCCTGATTTTGAACCATGCAGTGTTTCTCCACTTGGTTGCGATGACTGCTCTCTGGTCAAATTTTCAATTTTTCATAAGCACAATCATGTATTATGGGATTCCCATTTTCCTCAAGTTTAGCCACAATTTGTCACAAACCACAACAAATTGTAAGGTATGTGTGATTATATAAATTTACCCAATACAGATTTCTTGCAAATGATTGCTAGTATCACTTGTTAAATCACTGTTCTGTTTTGTTGGGTTTTCCCCCTTTATTATACAATATGTACTGAAACTCACATTCATTAAAAATCTGGAGTTTTTAGGAGCAAACTATGACTTAGGACCTGGTCGTGACCAAATATAAGACTGTAGATATCATCACTAACCAGTTATTTCAGTCTTTGATGGAAGCTTCCAATTCAGGGGCATAGATACTGAGCCTTTGTGACATAGGTGATGTCATGAGTATGGAAGGGACAGGGATTATCTTGAAGGAAGAAAAGCAAATGAAGAAAGGTATTGCCTTTTCCACCATCATTTCAGTAAGTCCTATGCATGTCCCTTTTCCCCTTTAAAAAGTGACCAGGATTATATTCTCAAGGAAGGTGATTTGGTAAACATTGAACATGGAGTCCATGTGTATGACTTCATTGTTAATGTGGCTCACACTTCTGTAGTTGATTATAGTTAAAGTGCAAAAAGCTGATGTCATTAAAGCAGCTCACTTTTGTACTGAGGCTTCCCTATGCTTATCCAAACCTGGAAACCAGAATACAAAAATTTCAGAAGCCTGGAACAAAGTTGCCCACTCATTCAAGTGCACACAAATAGAAGATAGGCTGTCACACCAATCAAAGAAACATGAAATCAATGGAGAGGGAAAAGCAAGCAAACAAACAAACAAATAATATCCATAATCCAACAGGGCCACAGGAGGAGGACCATGAAAAGACTGAATGTGAAGTACACGCAGTATATGCTGTAGATGTTCTTGTCAACTCAGAAGAAGGAAATCCCAAAGATGCAGGACAGAGAATTATCATTTATAAATGAGATCCCTCTAAACAATATGGCCCTAAAATGAAAATTAGAAAGGACATTCTGATACTGTGCTGTTTACTTTAAGAGCATTTGATGATGAAAAGAAGGCCCAGATGAGTGTGGTGGAATGTACCATGCATGAACTACTAAACCATTGAATGTTCTTTATGAGAAGGAGGGTGACTTCATTGCCTAGATTAAATTTACTGTTCTGCTCACGCCCAAATGACTTCTTGCCGATAACCAGTGATGCTTTGAAAATGACCTTTACAAGTCTGACCTGTCGAGATAGGATGAGGAGATGAAGGCCCTCCTTCAAAGCTCTACAAGCCAAAAAACTCTAACAAAGAAGCGAAAAAGGGCCTCCAAGATTTCAGAGAATGCCACCAGTGGGGAAACATTAGAAGAGAATGAATTTGGGGATAGAGGTGGGTCTATGTCTCCACGTGTTTCCCCTCGTGCCTCATCCCCTCCCCACCATAAGTGCAGTTCTTCTCCATTCTAGACCACCAGAAGAACCAAACCCACCTCTTTCTAACAACAACCAGCTCCAACTGACTCTGGTCTTGAGAAGCTAGACTTCTTCGCATCTGAAGACTAAATTAAAATGCATACATAAATAGAGTAATAAAATCAGGAGTCAAAATCCATCATCTTCAAGCCCCTCTTTCTAGCCTTTTTTCTACTACTTTGCTTGCTCAAATTCTGTGACCATACAACAGAAAAGGGAAGAGGCTATATTGACCACCACCACTAAAAACTGAGCACTCCAAATATCAACATTTTTTCATCTATGGGTTCCCTCCCTCTTTCCTCACTTCTCCAAAATATTTTGTGTGGCCTCAAAATAGAGGAGCTATTCGGATTTATTTTATTAACATGAGGCAGATTCTTCTCACTGTCCAATCTGTCTGGTTTAGACCCTATCATTTTTAGGATGTGGATCCTATATGTACCAAGGGTTTCTCATCTATCAAATGAATCTTCATTTATAAATGTTTAGCCACTTTTGTCCTAAAGGATTTTCCCCTCATTTTAACCAACCTAAAATTAAAATCCTTCTTAAATGGGTCCTTTTCTTTGGACTCTGTGGAATTTTCACTTACCCCATCTTATATAAACTTATATAAACCTAAACTGGAGCTCAAATGTGGCTTTGCTCCCTTTTTGAAATGTTTTGACCTCTTCTCCTTTGAAAGAAAACCAGAAACCAGAGGATTAGACTGACTGAAAAGATAACTCTTGGCTTTCTGAAGCTGTGGACTTGGATTGGATGAATTGCTGGGAGGTATTCTGTCCCAGAAAACTAGTATTCCCACTAATGTGTATGGTTTTCAAATACATTGAAAATGTGTTATTATCAAAATAAATTTGGTTTGGGTCATACAGAAAAAAAGATAATAACACCTGAAAAAACCCAACAACAAACAAATAACCAAAAAAACAACAACCCTAGAGTGTTTGAACAATATACCAAAGTAAATACTATCAAAGTTCTTGATCATTTATTCCAGAGAAATAAAAATTTGTGTTCATCAGCATAAGTTTGATTTGTAATAGGCAAAATATTGCAACAAGCCCAGAATTCCAGAAACAGATGAATCCATTTTTTATAATATTGATATATAGAAGTTGATATTAGAGTGAGTTTTTCTGGAAAACTCATACTATCAATCATACTGCTTAGAACTCTCTCTTAAATTTGTCTATGATTTAAAGATGTTGTATCCAACAACATAGATATGAACAGGTGAAAGACTGACTTTAGTATGACCATGATTTTTCATGATGTGTGATATTTGAAAACTAAAAAGGGCAAAGATTTATTTTTGTCACTGCTGAAAGCAATGACTAATATACAAAAATAGAAGAATGTGATTTACATATTGTCTTTAATGTGGTGGTAAGGTATTACTGCCAACCCAAGGGTACATGGTTCAAATCCACAAGTTGTTGCATGGCAAAAAGATAGGCGATGTCCTTCTCCAAAATTACTGCCTCTAAAAACCCACTAGAGGGTCAGCTACGAGATGGTTCCAGTTTGATGCTGCTCCAAACAATAAATACACATATGAGTAATGGTATTGTATCGGGCTATAAAACACTTTAAATTACTGATACCTAGAAACATCCTAACATTGATTAGTTGGTTATGCTGTGTAAAATTATCTAATAAAGAAAGATGACATTCTGCATAATTTCATATATATCTAGATCTAGATCTTTCTATCTCTCCATCTATTCATTTATCTATCTATCAAGTTATCTATCATCTATCTGTTTATGTCAAGATTTCTATATATTTATTATATCTATCTCTATCATCTATCTCTCAATCTATCTACCTATGTGTATGTATGTAATGGAAAACTTATGAAATGCAAAGTAAATTAGTAGTTACCAGGTTTTAAGCATGAAGCCAGGTAGACAATACCAAGTTAAATTTGGTTATAAAAGGGTGACAATTCCTTATTTATTGCAACTATTGAATACTTTACCTTGTGATGAACATACAAACTTATATAGGTAATGTATTACAGGTATGTACACACACAACAAATACATGTATACAAAGAATTACACATACACTTGAGAACAAGTAAAACTAGGAATCTGAAGTCAGTGAAAGGCATTGCTAAGTTCCTGACTTATACAGTTTATTTTTTGTTTTGAAAATAAAACATTGAAGAAATTAGATAAAATATGCTAATATTATTCTCTAATATTTGCTACAATTACATGTTAATCTATAATTATCTCAATAAAATTGAAAGAATGTAAGCACATTTTTAGAAGAAAATATATTTTAAATAAGTATATATCTATACATATATAAATTTATATGTGTGTAACTGTTTGTGTATATGTGTATGAAATATATAACAGAAGATGAGTGTTGGGATTTTACTTACCAAACTCGAAAACTAGGAAAAATAATATGATTAAGATAGCTTCAGAATGAAAAAAATATATTTCTTATATACTATCTGCTTTACTTCAGCAGGTATTTAATGAAAATAAATTTTAAAAACAAATAAAAATATTAAATACTTCAGCTTAGGTAAATATGGAAGGTGAACTCTCATAATTATTACATGGTTAATTGAACAGATTGAAAAAGAACATATGACTCTTAATTTACCCTATGCAATGGGGTGCTTTTTTATCCAATATATTTAATTTCCTTAATGAAAAGTATTTTTCATAGCGCACATTAATTCTCATTATTAAATGATAGCATGTCTTTGTTTTCCCTCATATTGTCTATTCATCATAAGTAAATTAATCTCTGGTCATCAGGATTTCTCAGAGACCATAGTTGATATTGTTGTCGTTGTTGTTGTTATGTGCCTTTGAGTCAATTGAGACTCATAGTGACCATATGTATGAGAGCCCTAAACCCTGCTCTATCCTGTGCCAACGTCATCGTCTCCGACACACTCATTACCACCACCCAATCACAGAATCAATCCATCTCATCGGGAGTCTTCCTCTCCTGCACTGTCCCTCCACTCTCCCAAAAATAATGTCCTTCTTCAAGGACCAGTCCCTCCTTGCAACATGCTCAAAATATGTCAGTTGAAGCTTCAGAATCCTTGACTCCAAGGAACAGTCCAGTTTCACCCTCTCCAGGACAAACCTGTTTGTTCTCCTAGCAGTCCATGGTATATTCAACACTCTTCTTCAGTACCACAACTCAAAGGCATTCATTCTCTTTCTATCTATCCTAGTCACTGTCCAACTCTCTGATGCATAGCACGTAATTGTGAAGACTATAGTCCAGTATGACATCTTGAATATTGTTGGTTACTATGTCAGAGAAAAAAAAATAGCAGTGCATTATCTTCAACTTGGAAAAGTGTATCACTACTCATCATAGTTAATATAGACATCTAATCAATTGGCTAAATAATAAAAATAGAGACTTGGAATTCAACTCAACATGCCCCCGAAAACCAAAAGCATGAATTGTATGAGAAACAACACAAGTGACAAGCAAAATTAGCTCTATTTTTCCATTACATAGTACAATTTTCAGAAAAAATAAGTAGCATAAGGGCTTTGGGAATCTATTAAATAGATATAAGAGAGTTAGTAACCCCAAAAAGAACAATATGATGAATCTAAGAAACTAGATTAGGAAGACAAGTTCATTGTTTCTCTGTATCAGAGAAAGTGTCACTTAAAATACTACAGTTAGTTGTCTATTAAAGATTCACATTTTAAAATAAAAACATGCTAATACCAGAGATACCATAGTGACCACTCCTGTGCTCCTCTGTTTTAAATTACTAAAAACATTAACATGTAAAATCATTTCTTGATCATGAGGAATAACAGCAACTACTTCAACGCACCCTCATTGTCTTCTGCAAACAAAGATCCTCTCCATTGAGGTAAGGGAGCTGTGTCCCAGACCCCCCCTGAGTGAGTAGAAAGGCAGCATGCTGTGTGCAAGGGAAAAGCAAACCGAGACTGGAAGAAGACCCATGTTTACTCTTGAGCAGCCTGAGCTTCAGTACACTGTCTCATCTCTTTGAATTTTGTGTCCCCAGCTTCACAGCGAACCTAAAGGCGGAAGGTTTGAATCCACCAGCTGCTTTGCAGGACAAGGATGGACATTTCTCCCATGCAATTTACTGCCTCTGAAAACTCACTAGAGTGTCAGCTATGAGTTGGTTTGGACTCGAAGGCGCCTATAACACCAACATGACTAAAATGTGGATAGCAGTATCTATTAACACTTTTGGATATTATAAGTGAAAAAGGATAATTTACTTAAATTTTGGAAGCGCAAGTGACATCCACTTCCTAAACAATATGCCTCTGGAAACTCTATGAACTTTAGAAAGGCTTTTGGTTTTTTGTTCACAAGGTTGTTATGTGTTGTGCTAGTCTTAACAGTAATCAACAACAACAACAACAACAATGAATAACAGAGATCAGTAATAGTGAATTTACTGTTACAAAAGTGGTATAAAGAAATGGAGACGATGAGTAGAGACAATTCCTGAAAATAAATTATCAATGTTAGAGTCAGTGGGAAAGTTCTCCTTCCTGTGCCACCACTATTACCTGCTTAACAATTGTCCAATGTGACAACATATGGTAATCTTACCAGTGACATGAAAATCAGCATCTAAGATACAAAGGATCACTTCTATAACACTATTCACTAGAGATAATGAGAAATGAAAGTTTAAAAGGTTCACAAAAGAGCTTCTAGACAGTGTTTAGGTGAATTTAGTTGGCCTCCTTGTACATTTCTCTGCGTATGTCATAGTAGTTAAACAAAAATAAAAGAAGGAAAACCTTTTTATGGGAGGATCTTAATAAAAATTTGTCTTGATAAAAATATTCTGACAAATTTCAATCTGTCTCAGATTTTGCTATTTAATAAAAATAGAACTGCTTATTTGAGGACAAAAATATCTGTAAATGATAGGCAGTCCTCTACTGCTATTAGATCATCAAGTTATGTCTGGTAAATATCCAGCTGCTAGTAGTGTTCATTGGTCTGACTTAATCTGAAAACGATTTGAATGATTTTAAATTATCTTGTTCATTTTATATGGGAAATTTCTTTGATGAGAGAATATTGCAATTTCTTGTGTAGCTATTTTTGTTTAGTTTTGCTTCTGAATTACTGTTACTTAGAAGGAACTATATGAAATAATCTTGGGAAAGTTAAAAGTGAATGAGAGGATCTATGTCTATGTAATGATACCTGTTTCGTGTCATATGTTTTATTCACAGCCTTGGAAAAGGTGTTGTCAAAGAACCAAGTAGCTCAGGAGAATGCGTCAAAGACTTCTGGAGTCTAGTCTATCTGATATGGATCCATGCTGTTCTTAGTTGTTGTTATGTATCTTTGAGTCAGAACCTATACACAACTGACCCTACAGTGGATTTTCAGAGACAGCAATTTGTAAGGGAGGAGATTAGCTTAATTTCTCCCATGAGTAACTTGTGGATTAAACCAAGTACTTTTGGGTTTGACACCCAAACTCTACAACTAAGCCACCAGAGCTCCTCCTATGTTGTTGTTTGTATGTGCTGCTGAATTACCTATGACTCATATAGATCCTATGAACAGTACCTCTGAACTTTGTCCTATCTTGACTTAATCTCACAGTCTCCAACATACCTGATATTGCCAAAGTTATTGTTTCAATCCTTATCCAGATTTTCCTGTCCTGTACTCATTTTCTACCCTTCAAATATGAGGTGCTTCTCAAGATTGACCCCTCCTGACAACATGCTCAAAGTATCTGAGATGGAGTTTTAAAATTTTTGCCTCTAAAGAGCAAACTGACTTCATCCTCTCTAGGATAGACATGTTTATTCTTTTGGCAGTCTATGGTGTATGTTCAATACTCTTCTCCAGAACAACAACTCAAAGGCAGTGATTATTCTTCTGTCATCTTATTCATTGTCAAGCTCTCAGATGTATCACAAGCAATGATCCAATGGCTTGGATTAGATGCACCTTAGTCTCTCATCATTGACACCAGAGTCAGAGACATCATTGAACCTTAATAAGATTCGGAGGTCCCTGACAATAGATTTTCCCAACAATTGATCTTTTGATTGCTGATGTCAAGGGTGTTGATGGTGGATCTGAGCAAGATGAATTTGTTAATATCCTCAATCTTTCTTCGTCTATCATGATGGTGCCTACTGAGCTGATAATGAGGATCTTTCTTGGTGTTGAGATGCATCCATATTGTAAGTTGCAGTTCTTGATCTTCTTCAGCTAACCCCCCAAGCCCTTCACAGTTTCTGCAAGCAAGTTTGTATCATCAGCATAACACAGATTATTGATGAGTATTTCTCCAATTTTATGCCACATTCTCCTTCAAAAAGTCCAGCCTCTTGAATGATATGTTCAGCATATACATTGAAAAGGTTGGGAGAAAGGACACATCACTGACATACTCTTTATTTTGAACCATGTAGCAGTGTTCTTTTGCTCTGGTCACAGAACAACTACTTAGTCAAGGTAAAAGTTTCACATGAGCACAATCAGGTGATATGGGATTCAAATTCTTCTCAATGTTAACCATCATTTGTTGTGATACAAACAGTCAAATGTTTTTGTAGAATAGGGAAAAAAAGACATCTTTCTCGTACTCTCTGTCTTCAGCCAAGATCCATCTGATAACAGCAATGATATCCCTAGTGCCACAGACTCTCCTAACTTAGCTTGTATGTTAGAGACCTTGTCAGGTCTCTGTCAATGTACCATTCTAGTTGTGTCTGGATAATTTTTAGTAAGATTGTGCTTGTATGTGATATCAGTGATATTGTTTGATAATTTCCACACTGTTGGATTACTTTTATCGGAATGGGACAAAAATGAACCTTTCAGGCCATTGGACAGGTAGCTATCCTCCAGATAGCTTGACACAAACTATTGAGCACATCCAGGGCTACATATGTTTGTTGAAATAAATCAACAACATGTGTACCATCAAGAGGACAATGAATAATGATAACAGAATACAACAATAAGGATGACAGAATACATATTTATGCTTTTGTGCTGTGGTATTGGAGAACAGCTCTGAACATCCAATGGGCAGCAAAGAGAACAAACAGCTATGTCTTGGAAAGGGAGCAGCCAGGATGCTGTACGGAGGCAACAATGATACACATACTTTGGGTATGTTGTTAGGAAATGCTATTCCTTGGAAAGGGACATGATGCTAGGAAGGGTAGAATGTTAGTGAAGGAAAGGAATATCCCGTGACTGCTGCAATGGGCTCTTGTGTGTCAGGAAGTATGTGAATGTCCCAGGATAGAATAGGATTCAGATCTTTTGTTCATAGGGTCATTATGAGTCATACTTGACTCAAAGGCACCTAACAACAACAACATTTAAAAATTTATCTCTCATACTCAAATAAATCTCATACTCAATCCTGTTGATTCCTAAATGACTCATAATTGACCCTCCAGTGGATATAAGAGGCTGTAAATTCCTCAGAAAGAGATTGTCCGTTTTTCTCTTTCTGTGCTACTGGTAAATTTCAACTACCAGAGATGCATGGGCTTTCAGTGTAACATTCCGAGGAAGGCCTTGTAACCATATAGAGGATCCCTCCTAGTCAGAATGGAATTAAGAACTTCAGGCAGAAGTCAAAATGTCTCCTTTCAACAAACCAAGAGATAGTTATTATACCTCCAACAGCAAATCAAACATATTCATATTATGGTGGTCAGCCCTGCTGTGGCTGGGGCAGCATGGTGCGATGGAGCCTTTGGTGGAGAGCTGGAACATTCAGCTACAGGTCCAGGTGACACAGTATGCTGTGAATCATAACATTATGGAGAAGAATGGAAAAATGGCAATTTTAGAACACTTCACTGTGCTTATAGTAAACTGATATGTAACTATGAAGCGGTTACCAAAATAGATCAAGGAAACGTCGTATGGTTTAACATTTTAAAAAGTATGCATCAGGGATGAATCCTTTCTCCACACCTATTTAATCTGTATCCTGGACAAATCATTTGAGAAGTTGGACTCTATGAAGAACAATTTGGTGTCAAGTCCTGAGGAAGACTCATCAACAACCTGTGTTATGCAGAGAACACACCTTACTTATCGACAGTAAGGAAAAGCAGGTGTTTGCTGCAGAAGATGAACGGCTACAGCATTCATTAAAGATTATATCTCTACATAAAGAAAATAAAAATTCTTATCACTAAACTGATAGGTAACATCATGACAGATGATGAAAAGATAGAAATATCCACAATCAAAAACATTGGTACTATCTGTCAGGAGATAAAGAGACATATTGTACTGGTAAAGTCTGCTCAGGACCTCTCCAAATTACTGAGGAGCAATTATGTCAGTTTGAAGACTAAAGCACACCTGATTTAGGCCATCGACTTTTCATCTATTTATTATGCATCTGAAAGCTGAACAATGAAAAGGATGCCAGAAGAATTGATGTCTTTGAGCTGTGGTGCTGGAAAAGGTATTGTCCATCCCATGGCCTGGCAAAAAAAAAAAAAAAAAAAAAAGGTTTGCTTTGAAGAAAGAACTGCCAATGTTCTCCTTAGGGACAAAGACAATAAAGCTTTATCTCACAGACCTTGGGCCTGCTATTATGAGAGGCTATTCCATGGAAAGTACCACAGTGCTTGGAAAGTTAGAGGGTCTCAAGCAGATAGATTGACACAGTGACTTCAGCAATAGCTTCAAGCATGTCAGAAATGATGATGACGGCACAGACTTCAGATCTGTTTATAGATTTCCTGAGTCATACTCATCTTGATGGCACTTAACAACAACATATAATATGTATAACTTAGAAACGTTTGCTATACATAATTTTATACCACATAACTATAATCAATTTATAATATTTTAAATTATAAGGAATTTTACATGAACAGTTAGTAAATGTATAACCACACAGAGATAGATCATATACTTTAAAGTGATGAATAAAAAAACTGGACAGAGATACAGGATGTTCTCGTTAAACATGTAAGATTCTGAGAGTTTGGGCAAAATGTCAAGAACAGACAGAATTGCATGTATTTAATTGTTACAAAATCCCATGTAGAAAGCATGCTATTATCTTGTCTGCTTTATTAATATACTGAGAACAACATAATAATAGGCTATTTATACTTTAACTGTAATACATACTGGTTACCTGTGAGTTGACCCCAACTCATAGTAACTTCATGAGTAGAAATTGATCTGTATGGTTTTCGGAATGTCTGATGGTGCTAACTTTTAGTCCGGAAGTTCAAACTCTACCAGCACCTTTCTACACAGGAAAAGATGAAGCAGTTTTCTTCTGAACATATTTAAAGCTTTGAAAAGTATTTGGGTAGTTTTTCTCTGTGCATAGAGTCACTCTCAGGTGGAATGAAGGAGACAATAATTTTATTTAACTAAACTGCAGAATGCCTCTTTCAGTATGATTTTCCTAGCTATTGAATCTGACTTGACTATGTGGATGGGCAGGGATATGTAAAACAGTGTATGTTAGCCTATCTACAAGGGGGTTGGTTAACTCATCAGTCAACAAGAAGATTGGCTATCTCACCAATCCGCAAGATGACTGGTTAACTTACCATTACAATGAACAGGAGCAGAGGGTCTCTCTCACGATCAGAAAAGGAGAAGTTGGCATGCAATGGATACCCTTCAGGGCTTTGCCCCATTTAGACTTAAAGCAGCAACCATAGCCAAAGGAGAGAACCAGCCATCCAATATGAGATGGATATGACCTTGGAAATGTTATTCCACCCTAAAAGAACATGAGCTAAGCTTTCTAAGATTCTTGGGCAATTCTGGGGGGGGGGGGTAATCTTTGCCAAGTGTGTTGGACAACTTATTGGGAGTGGTTAGCCAAAATTGGCAGGACTGTGACTTTTTAACTCTGGCCTCAAGCCACAAGGCTTGAGGCTAAAGTGACTGTGAGCAAATTTCAGAAACTGTCCTGATTGTATTCTGCAACTAACCTGGATTCTAATCTTATACTTTCCCCAATATGGTTCTGTTTTCTCTGTGAGCTATCTCATTGGATTTTGGACCCTTGGTGTCGACATGAGGAGAAAGAGGTGTGGGGCTGTAGGGTACATATCTGACTGCGTGGGTATTGGTTTTGTGCGATTTATGTGGTTGTTGGGAACAATTCCCTTTTGAGAAATTGGTAAACATCAGATATGGCCATCCTGACATGGCCCTTCCTCTTGGTACACTAATTCAAATTTTTATTTGCATGCATTTCCGGTGGCTAACATTGTGAAAGTTTATTTCCAGGCGTCTGATTTTTGGAATTGCCCCCCTCTTGAGGTGTTTTTGGGTAGATTGGAGACACATGAAACCATTTGTATCACCCAGTGACTCTACTATAATGCCTAGAGGATCCAAACTCTTTATTTCATTGTCCAGTAGTGTCAGAAATATACTCCTGTTGAACTTTTGGGATCTCGTGATTCAGATTATCTTGATTATTTTTGCTTCTGTTGGGTTATACATACAATTATAAAACTTAAACGATCACTCTTGCACTTGTCTTTTCTTGCTCTCTTATGTCATATTTTCTGTTTCTAAAATAGTTACATTTAATGATAACATAATCACTTTCCTAATATGCAGCTTTTCCTTTGTGCATAAGTATATAATGGTTTTACTCTACTTATGTATCTATTTCTACATGACTGTCCTTGAATCTTCTGATGTTAATATCATATATATTTATAACATTCATCTTTATGTATTTCAAACTACAGTTAAAGACATATCTAATGAATAAGTATTATTTTATCAGACTCTTCTTTACCTTTCATGTCCTCACTTCAACATTTTCTGAGGCTAGATTTTTCATCAGGGTAAATGTAATAGATACAATGTTTTATTTATTCTATTTAAAGGCAGAGGTAACTTGACCTTTGCATCACAGAGGCCTTTTAAAAAAAAAAAGTAGGTTGACATTTTAAATGTTTCTAAATGACCCAAAAGAATTCTTCATAGTAGGGCAGAGAGAATTTATTTTTACAAATTGTAGGGTATCCTAGAACTCATCCTGGTCTCTGGATGGGGTACCTGTGTGTGCCACCCGGAATCATCATGCTATCTTATGCACATCACATAAGAAATCTTATTGAACTAACTATGTTGGAGAAAAGAGTTCTAATAAATGTTATATTAAGACGGAGAATGAAGAGTATTATCAGCTTTTCTCAGAAGAGTGAATATAATTCTCTGAAAATAGCTAAGATTATAAAATAATTTGAAAGACAAGGCTTTTAGTGACTGTAAAGCATTCTTCCATTCTTTTGTATAATACAAGATAAAAATCCAATCCATTAAGTGGACTGTGGAGAGGAGAGAGGCAAAGAACAGAGAAGCCCAGGCATCACAAGTCATTATAGCGTTTTAAATTGGAAGGTAGGAGTTTGGCTCATGGGGAAGATAAGATAGGCAGAAACAATCACCCAGGAGGGCTGAGTATTCAGGGTGACCAATTCAACTCTTATTTGAAGAATACAATCCAATTTAAAGAGATGTGTAACATACAAAAGTGATATGTAAGAATGATTATTTTAGTCCTTTTGGATGGGGTGAAAACCTGCAGGGTAGAAGGCTAATGAGGGGAGAGCTGCTGGTTCACAAGTCAAGTGCCCTGGGATCAATTGGTTAGGAGTGTCATAACCGCGCGCCCATCAGGGAACAGTCTCCTGGGGAGTGTGTAGCCATCCACCGATCTGATCATTATCTGTACTACCTATAAAGCTCTTTGAAGCACTTGTCAGTGGCTTTAGAAAAAGAAAAAAGTTTGCTTTTGTGTGCATGAGTAATATGAATAAATGAAGAAAATTCCAAGTTTCTAAAATACAGTAAAAGGAAAAATAAAATTGAACTTCTGTAATGTATTTGTAAGTAAAAGAGACTATTCATGGCTACATTTCTAAGTACTACAAGAATAATAGTTACTTGTAGGGAAGGTGAAAATAGACTTATCCTGAGTCCCTGAGACTTTTCTCTCCAAGGACCCTTATCTACACCTATCTAATAACTAAAGGAGTCCTGACAGTCAAATATTTGCCATGGAGGACACCAAGAATTGGAATTGACTCCATGCCAAAGGCATCTAATAACTTATGCCTGTTATTTCTTGACCTTACTTGCAATTTTGTCCCTTAGAAATGCAAATATTAGCACAAAAGAGCTAAGTAGTGTGTAACTTAGTTACACACTAATAAATGAATGTCAACAGTTTGAATTCACTAAGAAAGACTCCTTTTATATTGATTTAGAACTTCAGAAACCAGATGGAGGGTACCTATGAGTTGGAACTGAGTGGGGAACAGTGAATTTTACTAAAGAGTCTGTAAAGAGAAGCTCAAAACAAATTAACACAAAATATAAATATTAATGACATTTAACTTATATGAAATTACAAAGTAATAATTGTATAAAATATATCAGCTGAACAATTCACATACGTACATATTACAAAGCTGATAATTGAGCATACTTGATTGAAATGAGATGTTTTTTTAAATGTAAGTATAGTGACTAGGTGTTCATGTTAAAAGACTCTCAGTTGTAATTTTATTTGTGGCAACATGCCATTTTCATATCACTTAAGGTCTGTTAAACAGAAACAAAGTTACCGGGAAAAACACACACACATACACACACTCACAAATATTCAAATCTACTCTAACATGAGTTTTTGGAAAATATATTTCCAACAACTTTATTCGTGCCTATTTGGGGTGGTAAGACTTGGAATCTTTATCTTCAGGGAGATAAGGGTAAATAATAAGTAACAGAGGAAATGACAACAACTAACCTGTTATCTAAATATGCCTGTGACTTCTAGATATAGCTAGAACTCAAAAGGAATTTCAATTCCTCCCAGAAACTAAGAGGAAAATAGAATCCTGAAAGGGTACATTTAATAATTAGAATAAACTATAACAGACAGAGAAAAGAAAGCAAGATGTAATTGACAGATGTCAACAAGGCATTTGCAGTGGATTTTTCAAAAACATTTTTGGTATAAGTTAAAGCAGTTTTTCTTTGATAATCCAGGATATTTTAGGAATTTCTAGAATAATGTTAATATAGGGAAATTTATATTTTCTTTTGCAACATTTTGTCATTTATAGGGTTGAGAGTTGTAATGAAGGTTTATTATTTTGTTGACAAAAATTAAACAGCATGACAACATATACTCTTTAAAGTTTTGTGATGGAAGGGAGTACATTTCAATTTCACTTAGTTTATTCTGCCTAAAGTGATCTCTGCTAATGGAGATTCAGTGATGATGGTGCCTAGAGGCAGGAAGCTGCGATGTAGTATCGAAGGCCCAAGATTTGAGGCCACCAGCGGCTTCTCAGGAAAAACTGGCAATCTCCTCATGTGCAATTACTGCTTCTGAAAACCCGCTGGAGGGTCAGCTATGGGTCGATTCCATCTGGACTGTACACCACCACAACAACAACCTTCTGCCTAAAGTGATCTTCCCTATTAATGTAGACTCAGTGACAAAATTTATATACATTTTAGGTATTTTTCATTACTAAAACATAATTTTATTTACTTGTTTTTGTGTTGAGTAGGAAGATGAGTGTGTCCATTTTTCTCCTCAAGCGGCTTACTTTATAGTGCATGTAAATGAAGTAACACAAATCATTCTATGGCATTCCTCACCTATACATTTATTCTCGTTTCTAGTTTCTCTCAGATGGTTCCTTATTTATATCACAATTACTGTAGTGGTGAATGTACGATTGTGACTGAGAGTAATTGTTATAAATTATAAAAATTAACACTAATGATGAATTCTCTTCCCTCATGTTTGGTAGACATTGATAATAATTTTTCAAGATTTCTCCAGGAAAACAGATCTACCTATCTATCATTTATTATCTATCTTTCTATCTATCTATCTATCTATCTATCTATCTATCTATCTATCTATCTGTCTATCTATCTCTATTCATGCATGTATCTACCTGTCGAGAGAGAGAATCACTTAAAGGGATTAATTCATGTAAAGATTGTCAAATAAAATTCAGCAAGGCAGGCAAAAGACTGGCTGTTTATGCTGCCTTGTATCTCAAGATCCTTAGAACAGGAAATAGGAAAAATCAAGGGACAGAGAGATGATAAATAATAGATTCATACCTAGAGCAGATTATCCTTGAAGAGACCTCCTTTTCAAATGATTGATTCCAGTATTACCTAGATTTTGACTAGGACACTCGTGGCCATATCCCAGCCCAGATGTCATATAAAATTACCTGTCAAGAATACCAATTGCAATGAAGTTAACATTTTATTAGATAGTATCAAATAAATATACCTGTGTTGAGAACTGTGCTTTATAATATTGTCATATTTCAAAACTATTATGAGATTACACTGATGAGATGTTTTCAAGAAAATATGTTTTATTATTTTCTAATAAGCATGTCCTCTACAGCAAGCACGTCAAGTCTTCTTCACTTTCAGCAAGCAAGATCGTCTCATCTGCGTAACTTAGGTGGTTGATGACTCTTCCTGATCATGATATCACTGTTATTCAAAGACTTCAGCTTCTACAATGATTTGTTCATCATTCAGATTGAATATTCACAGAGTAAAGATATAACCCTTATGCACATCTTTTTAGATTTTAAGCCATCCATGTCTCCTTGCTATGTTCAGGCAATAGCTTCTTGATACAAGATAAGATGCACTTGATTCAGATTATAGAGTTTTCAATCACTTGCTTTGCATTTGAGAGTTTGACAATGAATAAGGACAACAGAAAAAGAATTTATACTTTGAACTATGATTTTGGAGAAGAGTACTGATTATCTCATGGACTGCCAAAAAGAACAAATAGAGCATCCAGATTGCTCTTTGAAGGCAAAGACCATGGAAGTTTATCTCACATAATTTACACATGTTGTTAGGAGAAGTTATTCCTTGGAAAGGGACATCATGCTTGGACAGATGGAGAGACAGTGGAACAGAGGAAGGTTCTTAGAGATATGGCTTGACATAGTGGCTGTAGCAATAAGCTTATGTGTGTCAGAGATGATGAGAATAGGTACAGGGTAGGACAGGGTTCCGATCTGTTTTTCATAAGGTCATCATGAGTCATATTAGACTTAGTGATACTTAACAGCAACAACAATAAACATATATCACTATGTTTAAGATTTTGACAACTTGGAAGAAGATAGATTTTTAAAATAAGACTTTCTATTTTACTCAAATTTTACACGTGCTGAAATCCAGAATGTATTTGGTTTGAGGCCACCAGCCGCTCCAAGGAAGAAGGATGGACAATCTCCTCCCATGAAATTAACTGCTCTGAAAACCCACTGGAGCTATGGGTGGGTTCTTACTCAGAAGCACACAACAACAAGAATAACAACATTCTTATTTTGATATAACCTTAATTTTGTATGTTATGTGTTTATGTATTTTTATCAATACCTTAAGTTTTATTTATAAATTATTTCAACATTTTATCTATCACTTTGTTAAAGTTCTATTTCCTATGTTTTTAATTGTATGTGTTTATATGGGGTTTTTAATACATAATTTTTTTATTCTATACTGGTTTACTTACAAAGACTTTATTCTTTGTTTTTCACATTAGATCTTTACCCTTTCCTTTATCCTCCTCACCTTCCATCCATCTGATTAAGCCCCTCCATCCTCACCCTTCTGCTCCCCCTTCCCTGCCTTGGATCCTTGTACATGTTCTTCAGTAATGGTCTTATAGAGCATTTGTCGTTATGGGACTGCATTATTTCACTCAGCATAATGCTCTCCAATCCCTCCTTAGTTAGGTAACATTTTACAAAATCATTGCTCCTACATGCTGCATAGTATTCTATTGTATGAATGTACCATGATTTCTCAATCCATTCCATTGTGATTGGACATTTGAGCTGTTTCCATGTTCCTGCTATGGTGAATAACACTGCTATGAATATTGGTGTATATGTCTCTGTTTGTGCCTCAGCCTTCATTTTCCTAGGGTATATTCCACTCATTTTTGTAACATATTTTGATGATGCTCTTCTGTTGTTTAAAATATTGCATGATGTATTGACCTAGCTTAGAGTTGGACAATGACCAAGGAGGATAGAAGGAGAACTGATGCCTTCGAGCTGTGGTGCTGGAGAAGAGTACTGAGAATACAATGGACTGCTAGGAAAACAAATAGATTTGTCCTGGAGAGGGTTAAAGCGGGTGGCTCCTTGGAGGCAAGGATTCTGAGGCTCCGTCTAACTTACTGTGGACATGTAGTGAGGAGAGACCGGTCCTTGGGGAGGGACATCATGCTTGGGAGGGTGGAGGGACAGCGCAGGAGAGGAAGGCCCTCTATGAGGTGGATTGATTCAGTGACTGGGATAATTGGGATGGGAGTGTCAGAGACAGTGCGATTGGCACAGGACAGAGCAGAGTTTAGGGCTGTTGTACATAGGGTCGCTATGAGTCGCAGGCGACTCGACGGCACATAACAACAACAACAACAAGTGGAAAACATTTTTTCTATGTTGTTTTCAGGAGCTGTTGAGTCTGCTCCAACTCATTGTGTCCGATGAGTCACCCACTCGTAGCTGACTCTCCTATATGTACTCAGAGGTAGTAAATCACACTGGAGGAGATTGTCCATCTTCCTCCATGGAACAATTGGTGAATTTGAACCACATACCTTTGCAATGGCAGCACAACTCTACACCACTAAGTCAAATGAGGTCTCTACTTAAAGAACCAGAGTTTGGAATGAATCCTGTTCAATCCTACTCCATTCTTACAAGCACTACTGTTCTTAATTAAAACCACTGTTACATTCATTGAAGGCCTTCCTCTTTCGAAATATTTGTGGATCTTTCTATTTTTCTCTGACTTCTGCTTTCCAAGAATGAAGCTTTCTATGCAAGAATTGAGCCTTCTGACACATGTCGAAAGCCTGTGAGATAAAATTTCATTGTCCATGCTTCTGAGAAGCATTCTCACTGCACTGCGAATGTTTTGTCCTTCGACATATTTTAAAACTCTTTTTAAAAAAAAATCTAGCTCAAACCAAATACTTTCCATTGAATTGACACTGATTCACAGAAATCATATCAACTATAGGATAACTCTCCACTCTGCAGAATATTAAATCATTTATATTTTGAAAGTAATTGTCAGGTATTTTACCTGACACCTCTTGGTTCAATTTTACCTCCAATCGGCTTTTTAAGAAACCAAACATGTCAAGTGTTTGTACCACCAGCTGACTATAAATCTAATCTGTTATGCACTAAATTGCATACATTGTATTATGGTGCCTGTGGTAGATGTAATAAAGGCCTTTCCCCAAATATTTACATCCTGACCTGCAGAATCTATGAATGTAAATTAGAGGAGTTAAAGTTATCTACAAATATAATTTAAATAGCAGATAGATTATTCCAGATTTAATGTAATAGGTGTCCTTAAGACTGAAGAGATAAATGAAGTCTCCCACATGGTACGTAATCAATGAGACCTTCAGTCACACAGACAAGTGGTCTGTTCTCTCCCCCCCCCACACACACACACTCAAGAAAGAAGACAGAGGTAATAGAAGAAGATTGTAAGAAGAATAATCAAGAAGATAATATACAGTGTTACTGGAATCTAAGCAATATGTGTGGTTTCTAGAAAATAAAAAGGGGAAAAAAAACAACCCAGAATGACCCTAGAGCTCCCAAAGAAGGATGTTCTTCTGTCAACTTAGTTTTTGCTCAGTTATGTCTGTATTAATCTTCAATACTATAATCACATCCTATCTTAATTCCATTGAGTCATAAGTGTTTCATAGCTGACCATGTTTTTGTTGTGGTGGTTATATGTTATACAGTGAGATCTGACTCACAGCTGAACTTCCAGTAAGTTTTCAGCAGTTACAAATAGCATGAGAGTAGATTGTTCTTTTTTTTTTCTCACCTTAGCTGATCACAGACCTGTAAAATAATATGCTTCTGTTCCTTATGCTTTTGAAACTGTATTTTATACTTTCCATTAATTTATTTATTCAATGATTCATCCTAAACAACACATAGTAGTGTCCTCTGGTAGTACATGGATTAAGTTCCTGTTGCTAAAAAGAGGTTGGTGGTAAAAATGTACCTCAAACTTTCCTTTAAGTTCCAGGATATCTCAGAATGTGAAACTAGCATATAAGTACATGCCAGGAGATAACTTTGAAGAATAGCCCACAATAATACTGGAGAAAGATTATTTGGTTTTGGAAGTCAATAGGAATGTGTAGAAAAAACAGGTATTCTGAAGGAAATCTGAGTTATAGCTGGTAAAGCAGAGCTGTTAATTTTTAAAAAGTCATAGAATCCAGAGGAGATCCTATAAGTATATTTAAGAAAAAAAAAGTATTGTAGTATTTAAAGACCAGTGTCTAGGGAGTGTCATAGCCTTGGATATTTACTAGGAAGTAGCAGTGCACTGAACACTTCCAAATTTATTGCTCTAGAAACAAAAGAGAAATATTCCAAAGAGAAAGAAGGAAAGAGAAGGGGAAAGGGACCTGGATGTTACAGTGACTTGAGTATTCAGATAAAATAGCTCTTAATTACTGTTGTCAGAAATATAGACAATTACATCATTTCCTTGTAGTCATTAAATGTTTATTAATAAAAACAGCAATGAAAATAATAGAAACAGTTGGTCATCTTCCATCCTTCTATATTTAGCCTTCAAAATTTTACTTGTATGTTTGCGAAAAACACTATGGTTTCCATTAATCATGTGAAGAACAAAATTAGGGTGTTTCTTTTTTCATTAAATTTCTGTAGAGTAGCAGAATCTATAGATACATGTCTTACTGCGTATCATAACTTTGAATAAATGAAATATTTCTTTATTTAATAGTTTTCTATATACATATAAATGGAAGTTCTACGTCACTAAAATTCATTCTAAGTTGGCATTTTCATACACAAGCACTGATCATTTTCATATGTAAATAGAAAGATCACTATCACAATGCATAGTTTACAAATTTAAAAAAAGGTATGCATCAGGATTATATCCTTTTTCATACTTATTGAATATGTATGATGAATTTTTTATGAAGATAAATGTGATGTCAGGATTAATGGAAGACTCATAAATGAACCATGTTATGTAGACGACCCCACCTTGCATCTGAAAATGTGGAGATGTTGAAATATTTGCTGCAGAAGATCAAGATCTTGCAGCCCTTCATGGGAATTATAGCTCAACACCAAGAAAACAAAATTCTCACCAGTGGGCGAATAGGTTACATCATTATAGATGAAGCTGTCAACAATTCCAAATTGCTTGTATCTACAATCGAAATCTAGTGTACCAGCTGTTAAGAAATCAAAAGACATGTTGCATTGGGAAAATCTCCTCCCAAGGACCTCTGCAAGGTGCTAAGCAGCAGTGATGAATATTTAAAAGATGCACCTGATGCCAGTTATGGTCTTTTTAATTACCTCTTATTCATCTAAAAGTTGAACAATGTATAAAGAAAATAGAAGGAGAAATTATGTCTTCAAATTATGGTGCTGGAAAAGAGATCTGAATAGATTCCTAAAAGAACAAACAAATACGTCTTGGAGAAGGTGCATCTGAGGTGCTCTTTAGAGGTAACATATGGTGAAGCTTGAGCTCCCATATTTTGGGCATGTTGTTAAGTGGGGCCATTCCTTAGAAAAAGATATCTCCCTCTGGAAAGTGGAATATCAGCACAAGAGAGGAACACACTCAACAAGATGGACAGATACAATGACTGTAACAATGACTTGAATATATCAGAATGGATGAGGATGTCATAGGGTAGGAAAAGTTCAAGATTCATTGTTCATATAGGGTCATTATGAGTCATGGTCAATTCAAGGACATTTAACAACCACAACCATGTCATCAGGAGCCTAATAGGTAAGGAGTTGTGCTAACAACCAAAGACAGATGGTTCAAATTTATCCACAGGAGAAAGATGTCCATCTCCTCTTGTAAGATTTGCAATATCTGAAACTCACTATGAGTCATTTATGAGGTGCTTCTGAGTGATGGCACATGATAGCAACAACAACCATATTCTCATATTTGTTTAATATTTTTAGAAAAAAATTCACCATATATTTCTATTGAGTATTTATATACATGGATTTCACCTGATGATATGCACATCTGGGGAAGGAATCATTGGAGAAGTTCAATATCAGGGGGAAAAAACCCAAAATAACATAAACCAGGTGTGATGGAGGAACAGACCATCAAATACTTATACAAGTTCAAATTAAACTAAAGAAAGTTAAATAATATCCAAAAGAATAAAAATTTGACCTTGAGTCTATTGCTACTTAATTTAAAAACCAATTCAGGAACATGTTTGAGGCCTTAAACACTAATGTATGAAGGCCAGATGAGTTGTAAGAAGATATCAAGAATATCTTCCATGAAGAATTCAGGTCATTACAAAGAAAGAAGAAAGAAAGATCAAATGGACATCAGAAGAGATTCTGAACATTGCACTAGAACTCCAAGAAGCCAAAGCATAAGGAAGAAATTAAGACATTGAGGAGCTGAATAAAAGAATTCAAAGGGTAGTTAGGGAAGATAAGGCAAAGTATTATAATCAAATGTGCAAGGAGCTGGAGTCAGATAATCAAAAGGGCAGAACTTGCTCAACATCTCTTAAGCTGAAGGAAGCAAAGAATAAATTCAAGCTGTGAGTTGCAATGCTTAAAGATTCCATGGGCAGAATATTGAATGATTCAGGAAGCATTAAAAGAAGAATGAAGGAATATACAGAGTCACTGTACCAAAAAGAATTGACTGACACAGAAAAATTTCAAGAAACAACAATAATCATGAGGCAATGGTGACGAAGGAGGAAGTTGAGGCTGCTCTGAAGGACTTGGCAAAACATAAATCTTCAGGAATTAATGGAATACCAATTGACATATTTCAAGAACAAATGTTGTCCTGGTTGTGCTAACCAGTTTGCACAAAGAAATCTGGAAGAGACCTACCTGGCCAACTGACTGGAAGAGATCCCTATTTATTCCCATTCCAAATGGCACTGGGAAATCTGCTGTCCGGGATTTCTCCAGAGTACTGAAAAGCAACAATGTCAGTCTAAGGTGCACCTGATCCAGGCCATGGTCTTTTCAATTACTTTCTGTGCATCAGAGAGCTGGAAAATGATTAAGAAGATTGATGCATTTGAATTTTGGTGTTGGAGAAAAGTCTTGAATATACCATGCACCACCCAGAAAACAGAGATCTATCTTGGAGAGGGTTAAACCAAGACTCTCCTTGGAAGCTAGGATTTTTGAGCTCTGTATCACATACTTTGGACACATGGCCAGGAGAGACTAATCCTTGAAAAGGAGGGTCTCAGAAGGGTTGAGGGACTGTGCAGGAGGGGAAGACTCTGCATGAGATGGATTGATACAGTAAGTGGGGCATTAGGGGCTTGGGTAATGGAATGAGTGAGACTGACTCAGGACAGGGAATTCTTCAGAGCTGTTTTTTATAGGGTTGCTAGGGGTCAAAGCTGACTGAATGGCACATAAAAACAACATTTCCATGGAAGTACATTGTTGTTAAAATTCCATAAATATGGGAAGTAGGATCCTTATTGTTAGTATGCATACAATTAAAATAAAAAATTATTACCAGAAAATGAATTCTAGCCTATCATGCTCGAACTTAATTCTGTTCAGTTACAGCAAATAGCTATGGACAAATTAAACTTCTAAACTGGGAATTTAAATATCTGTTAAACCTATTATATGCCAATTTAATATTAAAATAAATATAAGGCTGGCAGTACAAAGAACTTTGATATTTTATGAGGGTTAAAGCAGATGGCTTATCTTTTAAAGGAAAATTGAAAAGCGAGAAGGGCAAAAAATATGCTTAGATCATGATTTCCTATTGAGGGCCTTAATGATGGCATCTGTTAGTGCTGCTATAAAAGTGGTTGAGCAGAGGAGGACAGGAAGTTGCAGTTGTCCAGTAATTGAGCAACGCAGCCAGCATGTTGATTAGGACTAGAAGGAAGAAAGAAAATGAGAGAAACTTTGACAGAGAATCTTTGAAGACAGCTTTAGTATTATCCAGAAGCAAAGAGTAAGAGACATTTGGAAATTTGTCAGACTACATCAACTGTTCTACAGTAAGCTTTTATTTTACTTTTGCAGTTTTATTGATATTTTAATCTTTATGTCTAACACTTGGTTTGTTTTACACATTCTATACTTCATACAGTAGAAGTATAGAATTATTTAAAAATCAAAGCAGAGAGAGAAAAAGAAAAGACTGAGAACGAGTAAGACGGTGTGAAATAGAAAGTGAAGCTAGAGGGAGAAGCAGAGACTTTTAATAAGGAGCTATCTTTGAAATTTATTCTGGCAAAGGCCTTTTAGACAACATTCAACAAAACTATTCTCATAACTACCTGTATGCATGGAACTAGGTGTAGGGAAAGCTGAGAATGTTTTCCTGGTTGGAAATATAATAATTTTACATAGCTATAATATACTTAGAAATTTACAAAGCAATTTCAGTTGCATGCCAATTTAATTCTCAGAACATCTCTGCAAATTAGGTATCATTTTGTACCTTTCTAGGTCAGAAAATAAAACCCAATGAGGTGCAAAAAGTCATTAGTACTTGGTGGAGCTAGAACTTGGATTCAGAATGTGAAAACTTAATGATATTCTTACTAATATTTTTTAAAAAATATTCTACTAGTTTATTTACAAAATTTAAATATATAATTTTCAAGAAAATTTTTTTCAATTTCCTCACATCTCCATCCATCAAATTGTACAACCCCATGTTTAATCCTGCCTGCTCCCTTCCTGAACATCCTCTTCCCTTAGCTTCCAACTTCTCCCAGTCCTCCTGGATCCTTATATTCATTTTGCAATAATGGTTTTATCCTTGTGGGACTGAGTTATTCCACTCAGCATAGTGCTCCTCAGTCCCTCCCAAGTTAGGTAATAATTTACAGAATCATTGCTCTTGCGTGCTGCATAATGTTTCCTTGTGTGAACGTACCATAATTTCTCAATCCACTCATTTGTGGTTAGACATTTGGGCTGTTTCTATGTTCTTGCAATGATGAATAATGCGGCTATGAGCGTTAGTGTAAAAATCACCATTTGTGCCTTGGTTCTCATTTTCTCAGGTTATATTCCAAGTAAGTGGGATATAGCTGGATCATGTGGCATTTCTATGATCAGCTTTAGGAGGAAGCACCAAATTCCCTTCTATAATGGTTGTACCATTTTACAATCCCACAAACTGTATAAGAGTTTCTTGCCACTTTCAAAAAAGTAAACAGGATCAAGCTTAGAAGTGCTAGTCCAAAGTATGAAGAGACTGCCAGATACAACCAGAAATACACAGTCTGAACAGGATAAAACTGATGCATGGGACTTTCTAAAGATTAAATCCATGTATACATCAAAGCTTTAGAGCCTCTACTTGGAATATTACTGCTTTTTTTAAATTGAATTTCATTAGTTTTAATGAACATTTACAGGGATTTTGGGTTTTCATTCCTTCATTGCTGCACCATTCTCTCTACCCTCCTCCC
>NW_006399786.1:14697368-14710595 GCF_000299155.1 Elephantulus edwardii | reverse complement strand
AAAAGAAAACCTACAGACTTGGAACAAACATTTAGTAATGACATCTCATATAAGAGTCTTTTAACAAAAGTTTACAGAATACTTGTGGGCCTCCACAAGACAAAAGACTGATAACCCAATTACAAAATGGGCAAAAGACATGGAAAGAATTTTCACAGAGGAAGATATTTGAATGGCAGACACACGCTCTAAATCACAGGCAATAAGAGAGACGCAAATCAAAACCACCAGTAATGGTGGCAAAGTTTCACAGGGTGGCAAGCAATAAATGTTGGAAAGGTCTCATATTACTTTTTTAGAAATCGAGTACCACCGTAAAATATAGAATTTACTAATTCAAATGTTATAAATTTTATCAAAAGTTTGAAATCATCAAGATATTGTTAGTGTTGTGAAGGAATATAAGATCCATAATATCAGCATTAGTTTTCTTACATTTAAAATAAAATTAAAAGAAATAAAAGAAAACATTTCAATTTCACTGTGAGGCAAGGAAGCCAGTCCCCACTCATAGCTAGCCCTCCATCAGGTTTCTGAGATTATAAATTGCAACTGGAGACTCCCAATCTTTCTACTGAGAAGCCGCTAATAGACTGCCTGTTTAGCAGCTGAACTCCCCAGGATCTCTGCCAGCAATGATTAGTAAATTAGCAAAGAATCACACTTAGGTAAGTTAAAATACTAAAAGTAGCAAAGAGTTTCCAAAAACTTTAATTTGGATTCTGCTAATTCAGAATTAATTACTAATATAGAGAGCATCTGGTTAAATGTCTTTTGCTTAAGTCACATGCATTTTGTGGTTTAACTAAATAAGGTAAATAAGTTAGAAAATAGACTCAAATATTTAAGAGAACTATATTTTCACACACCAAAATAGAGCACCACAAGGATTGTTTCTGTGCTTACAAAATTACTAGGTGCTAATCACAAATATGTTCTTGAATGGTTTTTAGAATGCATTTAGACTTTCTGATTTTCGTTCGAGAAAATTGATAAAGGAATTTTCCCTCAACCCAGTTTTTTCCTAAATTGCATCAACTTGTGTATCTTTTCATTTTTTAGTCCAAAGTTTGTTTTCTAAAAAACATTAGTAATGTCATATTGTCCTATTTCTCAAAGAAATAAAAAATATTAATTTCTCCTCTAACTCATTATGTAGTCCTAGAGTCTCTCCCCACTGTCAGGTTGGTTCCAGACTCACAGCAATCCTCCTCCTGGTTTCTGAAGTCGTAATTACAAAGGTGAAAGACAGCCTACCCTTCTCTCGGAGCCCCTGATGGATTCAAGCTGTTGTAGAAGCAAGATCTTTGGATTAAAGGTGTAACTCATTATATACTAGCCATCAGAGTTCCCTCCATAATCATACAGGATAAGAAAAGGAACACGTGCTTTTCGCTTATAAATTAATTCATTTCCTTGCAGTAGGAACCAACTCATAGGTAACCTTTGAGCAGGTTTTACAAAGTTATTAATTATGCAACAGAGAATTTTGCACATCTTTCTACAGGGCAATATTTTGTGGATTGGAATCTTTGGATTAGCAATGCAATTCCCTATAAATTTCACCACCAGAATTCCAATTTCCACCTATAGATGGGGGGGAAAATAGTGTCTTCTTTTGAATTTGACTTTATAAAATGTAACAAAAGAATTGTAGTAGAACTCACTTTTCTCAAATGCTTACATTTAAATTGAGTTTATCTAAACAGCCCAAATCTCAGTCACTACTATGCAAATATTAGCGGAAATAATCTCCCAGCTCTGCAAAGTCACACCTTCCTTAACATGTGTGACTTTTGTAATGGGAAGGAAGAGAAAAGACCTACTCCAGACCTTGTAGAGACCTTCGTGTTCCCTCTCTCCTGGAGGTGTGACACAGATTTTGAATAAAAACGGGGGGGGGGGGGGGGGGGGAATATTAGTGGTGATTTTTTTTTCTCTTTTATGGGTATGTTGTTGTTGATTACTTTTGAGTCAAGCACGACTCATAGAGACCCAATGAACAAAAGGCTTGAAGTCCCTCTACAGCTATCTACATTTATTAAAGTTCATAGGGTTTCCAGAGGCATGTTATTTAGGAAGTGGATGTCACTCCTGCTTCCAAACAATCCAAATTTATGGTAATTATTTTCCACTTTAGATCTTCAGAAAATATACTATTATGCTTACAGTGATGGATTGTATTTAAAATGTAAAGTAACATGAGACAATTATACTTTTCAAAAGCAAACAAAACCCCTATTTTTATGTGCATTGAATCGTCAAAGAAATTATCAAAGTATTTATGTGATAATACCTTCATGCAGCTTCCCTGAATGAAGTCCGGGCAGATCTTATACCCCTTACGTTGCTTTTTCATAGTATTTCCCTGTAATAATTCACATATTCAAAATAATTTTGTTCTATGCTATGTTCATAGATTATTGTCCATCCTTTCTCCCCAGTAGAATAAATAGTCATTATTTGGTGCTCAGGGCCAAAATGTGACAATTAAAAATCTTTCAATTTATAGTTTGAAATGAAATAATGAATAAAGCAAGTAATATTCATTCAATAAAAACATATTCACATATATACGCCAATAGAAACTTTAACACTAAGCACATAGACTTCTAAAAGGACAGTCCATGCTTACCCAAAATTATCCATCTCCCTGTTTGTTATAAGGACTATCATGCTTGGATAGGTAGAGGGTAGGTGAAAGAGAGGAAAGACCCTCAACCAGGTGGGTTGACACAATAACCGTGACAGTGTGCTCAAGTTTTGCAGAGATGGTGATGATGTCTCAGGATAGCTCAAGGTTCAGATCTGTTGTTTGTAGGGTCATTATGACTCTTACTCCACTTGATAGAACAACAATAACAATAATGCTAGCAGCCGAGATTATACAGAATAAACAGTCATTATTTGGTGCTCAGGGCCAAAATGTGACAATTAAACGTCTTTCAATTTATAGTTTGAAATGAAAGAATGAATAAAGCAAGTAATATTTTAAGAAAAAAAATAAATTTTGCTTTCCTTCAAAGGATATATAAAGAAGGTAAGAGAATCACATTTCCTTTCAGGAAGTTCTATTTTGAGCATAAGTCTTAAGGAAAGGATACAAGTTACTAATGGGAGAAAAATTCATCTGTATAATCATTCCCTCTCCAGTCAATAACCTCTCCTAGTAACAAATTCTCTGGTATTCTCTGCTTTCAGCCAAGATCCATCTGACATTAGCTATAATATCCCTAGTATCATGGCATCTTCTAAACCCAGCACTTCTCTGTTGATATGCTGCTTCAGTTGTTTTTAGATAATCTTCAGCAGACTCTTGCTTGTATGTGATACAAATGATATTGTTCAATAATTTCCACTCTGTCAGATCACCTTTTTTCGAAATGGGACAAATATAGCTCTCTTCCAGGCAGTTGGCCAGGTGTTTGTCCTCCAGATTTCTTGACACAACTTGGTGAGCACATCCAGGGTAGTATCTGTTTGCTGAAATAAGTCAGTTGGCTTGCCATCAATTCCTGGGGCCTTGTTTTTTTGCCAATTTTTTCAGAGCAGCTTGAACTTCCTCCTTCGTCACTGCAGGTTCTTACTTATACGTTGTTTCATGAAATTGTTCTGTTTTCAACAATTCCTTTTGTTACAATGACTCTGTATATTCTTTCCATATTCTTTTAATACTCTCTTGATCATTTAATATTCTTCCCAAAGCATCCTTAAGTATTTCAACTCGAGGATTGAATTTGTTCTTCAGTTCCTTCAGCTTAAGAAATGCTGAACTGGGGAGGAGGGTAGAGAAAATAGTGCAACAATGAATGGAAACCCAAAATCTCTGTAAACGTTCATTAAAATTAATAAAATTTAATTTAAAAAAATGCTAAATGAGCTTGGCACCTTTCATTTTCTGACTCAAGCTCTTTGCACATTTCATTGTAATATTTACTTTGTCTTCCCACTCTGCCCTTTGGAATCTTCTGTTCAAATCCTTAATATCTTGATTTCTTCCCTTTGCTTTGGGTTCCTGGCACTGTAGTGCAATATTCCGAGTGTTTTCTGACATCCATCTTGTTCTTTTCTTCCTCCTCTCAATGCAATGATCTTTTGTATTCTTCCTGAATGATACTTGAGATATTCTCCAACAGTTCGTCTGGTCTTTGCTCATTGGTATTCAAGGCCTCAAACCTGTTCCTGAGTGGTTTGGAAATTCAAGCGGGATAGACTCAAGGTCAAGTTTTGGGTCCCGTGGATTTGGTTTAATTTTCCTCAGATTCAGCCTGAACTTGCATAGGAGCAGTTGGTGGTCTGATCCACAAACAGCCTCTGACCTACTTTTCACAGCTGATATTGAGCTTCACCAGCGGTTCTTTCCACAGACGTAATTGATCTGATTTCTATGCATGCAATCAGGTGAAATCCATGTGTAAAGCCTGCATTTGTTTCTTATAAAAAGTAGGTGCAAAAAAAAAATGTAGGTGCAGTGAATAAGTCCTTGGTTGTGCAAACTTCTATCATTCTATCTCCAGCTTCATTTCTGTCACCAAGTCCATATTTTTTCAAATACTGAACCTTCTTCTCTGTGCCCAAATTTTGCATTAATGCCTCCTGATTGTATGTTTAATCAATCTCTGACTGCTAAAGTTGGTAGAAATCTTCTATTTCCTTTTTGGCTCTGGTTTTTGGTGTATATATTTGAATGATGGTGGTATTCATTGGACTTCCTTTTATGCATATTGCTATTATCCTATCACTGAAAACATTGTATTTCAAGACAAATCTATAAATGGCTTTTTAACAATGAAAGCAACCCCATTTTCTCGTCTTTTCATCTCCAGCATAGTAGATCATATGACTGTATGACTCAAAATGCCCCATGTAAGTGCATCTCATTTCACCCACACTTAGTATATCAATATATATGCATTCCATTTCTTTCTTAAAAATATCCCATTTCCCTGCATTCATGGTTCCCAAATTCCATGTTCCAAGGCATTTGACTGTGCATCACAACAAACTGTGGCTGATTCTGAAAATAATGGTAATCCCAGAACACTTGATTGTGCTTATATTAAGCCTATTCTTGGACCAGGAGACAGTCATCAGAACAGAGCAAGAAAACACTGAATGGTTCAATATTGGGAAGGGTGTACACTAGGGATGTGTCATATCTCCGTATCTTTTAAATCTATATGCAGAACAGATTATCTGGGAGGCTGGGATCTGTGAGAAGAAATTTGGCATCTGGATTGGAGGTAGACTCATCAACCATGTATGTTATGCAGACCACACAACCTTTCTCGTTGAAATTGAGGAGGACTTGAAGTGCTTGCTGCAGAAGGTCAAGGACTGCAGCCTTAAATATGGATTGAAGCTCAACATCAAGAAAACAAAGATTTCTTACCACTGGACCTATTGGCAAGGTTGTTAAAAGCTTTAATTTGCTTGACTCCACAATCAACACTCTTGGTACCAGCAGCAAGGAAATTAAAAGACAAATTGCATTGGCAAAGTATACTTTCAAAGACCTCTCCAAAGTACTGAAGAGCAACGATGTCAGTCTGGAGACAGGTGCACCTGATACATGCTATGGGCTTTGCAATCACTTGCTATGCATCAGAGAGCTGAACAATTACTAGGGGTGATAGAAAGACAAATGATTACCTTGAGCTGTATTACTGGAGAATAATATTGAATGTATCATGGACTGCTAGGAGAACAGACAAATTCATCCCAGAAAGGGTGAGACCATGCTGCTCCTTGGAGGCAAGGATTATGAAGCTTTATCTGACACACTTTGGACATGTTGTAGGGCAGGACCAATCCTTGGAGATGGACATCATGCTTCGGAGGGTGGAGGGGCAGTGCAAGAGAGGAATACACTGAATAGGATGAATTGATTCAGTGACTGCGATAATTGGGATAGATGTGTCAGAGATAGTAAGATTGGCACAGGATAGAAGGACAGAGCAGTTTTAAGATTGTTGCACATAGACTCACTTGAGTTGAAGGCAACTTGACAGCACATAACAATAACAACAAAAAGTAACATGCTCAAAGTATGTGAGCCTAAGTTTCATTATCTTTGCCTCCAAGGAGCATTCTGTCTTCACCTGCTCCAAGACAGATCAGTTTATTCTTTTGACAGTGTTAATACTATTCTATACCATTCTCCAGTACTGCATTTTAAAGATATCAATTTGTCTTCTATCATTCTTCTTCCTTGTCCACCTCTCAGCAACATAGCAAGTGATTTAAAAGCCCATGGCCTGAATGAGAAACACTTTAGACCTAAACCTAGTATCATTGCTCCACAGCAATTTCGAGAAATCCTTGACTGCAAATTTTTCCAGTGCAATATATCTCCTGATTTCCTGACTGGTACCAAGTGCGTTGAGTGTGGATTCAAGTAAGATTAAGTCATTGACACTTTCAATCTCTTCTTCCTTTATCATGATGTTTCCTATAGGGCCAGTAGTAATAATTTTTGTTTTCTTGATGTTGAGAAGCAATCCATATTTGAGGCTGTAGTTTTTGGTTTTCTGCTGCAAATGCTTCAAATCCTCCTCAGTTTTAGCAAGCAAAGTTGTATCATCTGCATAATATAGGTTATTTATGTGTCTTCCTACAGTCTTGATGCCATATTATTCTTCATAAGGCCCAAATTCTAGAATGTTTTGTTCAGCATATAAGTTGAATAGGTATGGGCACTCTCCTTTCCTAATTTTAAACCGTGCTGTTTTCCCTTGCTTGTCCACACAAGATGCTCTTGTTCTAGATATAGATTTAGCATGAACACAATTAAGTGTTCTGGGCTTCCTATTTTTCTCGATGTTATCCATAGTTTATTATGACCCAGACCATCAAACGGGTTTGCACAGTCAATAAAGCACAAATAGACACTCTTATGCTATCCTTTGCTTTCAGCCAGGGTACATATGACATCAGCTATGATATCCCTGGTGCCAAGGGCTCTTCTAAACCTGGCTTAAACTGCTGACTGTTCTCTGTCTATGTTCTGTTCTGGTTGTTTTCAAGTTCTCTTCAGTAGGATTTTGCTTGCATGTGATATTAACGATACTGTTTGATAATTTACACATTCTATTGTATCACCTTTCTTGGGAATGGGAATAAATAAAGATCTCTTCAGTCAGTCAGGTGGCTGTTCTCCATGTTTCGTGGAATAGACTGGTGAGTACTTCCAAGGCTTCATTTTTCATTTGAAACATGTAATTTGATATCCCACCTATTCCTGGAGCCTTAAATTTATGCCAATCCTTTTTGTTAGGACTTTTTTCTCCAGTACCATAGGCTTTTAATTTTATGGTATATCCTGAAATATTTCTGTATCAGGACTTTATTTTTGGTACAGTGCTTCTCTTTATTTCCTCCATCTTCCTATGATGCTACCAGGATCATTTAAGGTTTTGCCTATAAAACTTCTAAGGATTAAACTTGAGGTTTAATTTTTTTTAATTCTTTTAGCTTGAGAAAACCAAACAAGTTCTTCCCTTTTTACTTGACAATTCTAGCTCTCTGTACATTCCATTATTATACTTGGCTCTATCTTCTCAAGCTCACCATGGAAATATTCTGTTCACCTTTTTTACTTCATATCTTTTTCCTTTGTTTTGGCTTCTTGATGCTCTAGTGTGATTTTCATAGTCTATTTTGACATTCATTTTGCTATTGGTGCTTTTTGTGTGTTTTTTTAAATTTCATTTCTCCTTTAATTTTGTAGTAACTTTTTACTCTCTTTGGATGAATGATATTCTTGATGCCATCCCACCACTCATCTGGTCTTCAATAGCTGGTGTTCAATTCTTCAAACCTCTTCTTGAGATGATTTTAAAGAAATAAATTCTAGTGGGACTTGGATTTAAAAATCATCTTAAGAACAATTTAAAGGAATTTCTGTTGGTGAGATTTTAAAAATCTGCAATTGATTCTGTTCAGTTTAATGATGAGTCTAGTCAGTTCCCTTGTAGATAGGCTAACATACTTTATTCTCATACCTGCCCTCCCCCCACCCCCAATGTACATGGTAAACTCAAAATCAATGGCTAGGGAAACCATTAGAAAAATAAACCCTAACACTACAGTGTTGTTACTGAATATTAATAAACAAAAATATGACATTCGTTTCAACAAAACAAGGTACTCCCCTTTAGTGGTCTAATATCAGGAAGGGTGTATATAAAACTTGCATCCTTTCACCAGTTGCAAACAAGGAGAATATGGCATGAAGATTGAATGATAATTCAGGAAAAACTGGTTATGTACATACAGTATAAAGTTTCTTGATAAAAACTAAAATGACTTGAAGCATTTAATGATGAATATCAAAGATCTTCATTGTAGGCTATATACCTCAGTATATATAAAACCTCAAAATGAATAAAACATAAATCCTCAAAACTGGATCCATAAACATCACCATGATAAATGGAGAAAAGATTAATTATCAATTACTTCACATCATTTGCATCTGCTAACAATGTTCATGAAAGTCACAGTCAATAAATCAAATGACATATTGCATTCAGCAAAACTACTGTAAAAATATCTCTTTAGAGTGTTTGAAAGTGAATATTTAACTTGAGGATTAAGATTTTTTCTGGCTCAAATAATAATGTTCTCCATACCCTCTCTATCTTGGGAAAGCTAGAAATGGCTAAAGAAGACAAAAAAAGAGTCAAACTATTTTTACTGTGATATTGATGAATATTAAATATATTATGGACTGCCAGAAAAGAAGGCCAATCAGTCTTAAAAGAAGTATAGACAGAATACTCTTTAGAGATTGGTGAAAATTCTAGCACTGAATATGCTATTAAGGAAACTAGTCATTGGGGAAGGACAATATGCTGATTACATGGTCAGTGGAATAAAAGAAGACCCTCCGAGATATGTAGTAATACTGTATCAACAACATTGAAATCTATAGTAAGCATGATGAACATAGAATGGGTAGTGATTCATTCATTCTATCATACAGAAAGTTTCTTATGAATTGGAGCCTATGTGATCACACTACTAATAACAACAGCAGAAGCAATGGAAATTGTCACAACCATAGAATTTGGTTCCTAAAAATCCTTTGCTTACAAAGCACCACTACTTGCCTGTTCTCAGATTTCTGTTATATCATTTCACACTTGGACTTCTTACATCTTTGTAACTTCATGCAATATAAGTTCTTGGTCTTTTCTAACAGAATGACAATTTCTATTTTAAATAATCTTGCATTATTACTGTTATTCTCTTTTTTTCTGAGTGATTGCTACAGGTGACCATAAATAAATTCCACATAGTTGGTACTTTGAGAGGCATAGAGCAGAAAAGATGCACTGCTACATCGAAGAAAGCTCCTCTCTGGTGATCTTAATTCACCAGGGAATCCACACGTTTCTGCTGTTGCTAAGTGTCAATGAGTCTGGCTCATACAAACCCTATGAACAACAGTTCTGAACCCTGTCCTGCACTATGCCATCTCCATCATCTCTGACTCACTTGAGACCATTGCTGCAGTCACTATGCCAATCCATATCATTGAAGGTCTTTCTATCTTTTGTTAATCTCCACCTTACCAAACATGTTGTCCCTTTACAAGGAATAGCTTTTATAAGCAACATGTTCAAAGTATCTGAGATGAAGCTTCATCATCCTTGCTTCCAAAGAACACTCTGGATACACTTTCTCCAGGACATATCTCTATTCTTTTAGTAGTCTATGAGTTATATGTTTTCTTAAACACCACAACTCAAAGATATTAATTCTTATATTATTCTTGGTCATCATCATTCAATTCTCACATGCATAGAAGGTGACTGGAAAGAATATGGCTTGAATCAGGAGCATCTTAATCTTTAGACTGAAATAATTTATCTTTGGGATTTGGAGAGATCACTAACAGCAGACTTTCAATGCTATATTTCTCCAGATTCTCTGACTACTAGTATTAAAGGTGTTTATTGTGGATTCAAGTAAGATGAAATCATGAACAATTTTGATTTTCTATACATCTATCATGATGCTTCCCATTGGCCCAGTGGTGAGAATTTTGGTTTGTTGTTTGTTTTTCTGTTTTGTTTTTTGTTTTTCATGTTGAGATGTAACCCATAATGAGGAATTCAGTCTTTTGTCCTCTGCAGCAAGTGCCTCAAGTACTCATACTTTCAGGAAGCAGGATTGTGCCATCTGCATAGCACAGGTTCTTGATGAGTCTTCCTCCATCCCTGATTCCACACTCTTCTTTATAATGTCTAGTTTCCGGAATGATTTTCTTAGCATGAAGATTGGACAGATAAGGAGAAAAGATGATATCCTATCACATACCTTTCCTGATTCTAAACCATGAAATGTTCTTTTTTTCTCTTTAGACAACAAGCTTCATGGACTAGACATAGGTTTTGTAAAATCATAGTTAAGTGTTCTGGAATTCCTATTTTTCTCAATGTTAGCCATAGTTTGTTATGATCCACACAGTTAAAAGCCTTTCCATAGGAAATAAAACACAAATAGATATTCTTTGTTTGTCATTTTTGGCTTTGTTTTGTCTTGGGTTTCTTTATATCCAAACTTTTTAGCCAAGATCCACCTATCATCAGTGATATCCCTGGTGCTACGGCTTATTCTAAACCCAACTTGGAAGTTCTTTTTCAAGGCTTATTCTAGCCATTTTGGCTGATCTTCAGCAACATTTTGTTTGCATGAGCTATTAATGATATTGTTAAATAATTTCTATATTCTGTTTGATCATATTTTAGGGAATGTTAACAAATATGGATCTTTACTAGTAAGTTTACCAAGTAGCTGTTTTCCAAATTTTCTAGCACAGACTGGTGAGCACATCCAGGGGTGCCTTTATTAGTTGGCACATGTCTATTGGTATCCCGTCAATTCCTGGGGCCTTACTTTTTGGCAGCGTCTTAAAATATTTCATGATCAACCAATTATACAGTGACTCCATGTAATCCTAATGTCTAATTTTGTTATTTCCTTTATAAGTCAAACTTTTCCTACAGTATCTCTCAGTATTGCAACTTGTTTTTTCAGTTCATTTAGCTTGAGAAATGCCCAGCAAGTTCTTAATTTTTTATTCTCCAATTTTAATTCTTTGCACATTTTGTTACAATACTTTGCTTTTCCCACCCAAGATGCCCTTTGAAATTTCCTAATTTCTTTTACTTCAGCCTCGGTGGAGTTTATCTTTCAATATCACTTTTCTAGCCATACTTTGACTTTTCTATGTAAGTGGGTGGGATTGTCCAAAAAGGGATTGTCTATCTACAAAACCAAAGAGGATTTACTAGTCCTCCACAATGGGATTGGGTAGTCTTGCCATTAAATTGAGCAAATTAGCAGCAGGAGATTTAGACCTTCCCTATCCCAAAGAAGAAAAAGAAGAGATTATAGGATGCCTTTCAAGACTAGAAAGTCTTGCTCCAACTACATCTAATGTTGCAGAAACCATGGCCACACCAGAGACCTGACATAAGATGAAACCATGGCAATGTACACCTTTGGAACTATAGCTAAGAGACTTTGTCCAAATTTGTTGGACAACTTGGGGTGGAGTTATTTTGTAACAATTTTGGAAATCATCTGACCGTATTCTGCGACAAAGTGACATATCTGACTTCATGGAAATTGGTTTTGTGTTAATGATGCTGTTGACGGGGACCATTCCTCTTTGAGAAGTCAAAGTAAAGTTAAAGGTAAAAGTAAAGGCCACACATGGTCATCCCCACCTGGTCTTTGATCTTTTTGCAGTTTATCTTCTCTTTACTTTAACTTCTAGCCACTCTAGTACACTTTTCAAAGTCTCTTCTGACATCAATTTTGGTCTTTCTCCTTTGCCTTTGTAGTACCTTTTGCTCTCTTCGTGGGTGACAATTTTTATGTCATCCCACAACTCATCAAGTAATGAATTATTAGTTTTCAATACCTCAAACATATTCATTAGATGATTTTTAATTTCCAGTGGAATAAACTCAATTTTGGTTCTTGAGGAATTCTATTCAACTTTTATTCAACTTCAATTTGAACTTACACATGAGTAATTGACGATCTATTCCACAGTTAGTTCTTGGCCTAGTTTTAACTATTAATAGCTTCTTTAATGATTTTTTTCCATAGATGTAGTCAGTCTGACACCTGTGTATTTAATTAGCGGATGCACATATGTATAGCCCTACTCTTTTAAAAAATGTTATTTGTTATGAATAAATCATTGAATGCACAAAATTTAGTAATTTGATCTCCAGCCACATTCCTGTCCCCAAGTTTGTAATTCCTAATTACCATTCCTTCTGCTTTGTTTCCAACTCTTTCATTCCAGTCAACAACTACTATAGCACATCTTGACTAAAAGTTTGACCAATTTAAAAATGCAAAAGTTGGTAGATTTCCTAAATTTTTTCACTTAATCTTTTGTCTATTTGCTGAACTGAACAACTTGGTGTTGCTGTGACGCTATACACTGTTTCATAGTCTTGTCAAATACCATAAAGCTTATCCATTATATGCAGTGTTTGGATGAGCTTCCAGATTGATTTATGCTGGGAAGCAGGAGTGGCATCCACTTCCTACAACTAGATGCCTCTGGAAACTCTACAAACTCTCTAAGCTATTTAAATGTACAGAATTGATGGTAGTTATAGAACAGAGTTTTGTACAGAAAATATGTTAGTCATAGATCAGAGTTTAGGTCTTTTGCGCAAAACTTACTCTCAGTTGTATTCTACTTGATGACACATAACCATTGCTAAGTGAAACTAGTGCTGTTATGTCTGGGCGAACACTCTTTCACTTTGTACATCACTCTTTGTCAATGTGCAGTAGAAAGTAACCTGCATTGCTATGATGCTGAACCTTGTGCCATTGAGGTAACAAATATGACAATAATTTCCCAATGTGGACAGTATTTGGTGGAGCTCCCAGTTGTAAACGAGGTTTCAAAGCAGGAGTGGCATCCACTTCCTCAACCACATGCCTTTAGAAACTCTATGAACTTGGTGAAGTGATGATAGTTATGGAAAGGCATTAAGTCTTTTGTTCATAGAGTCACTATGAGTCGTGCTCAACTCAATGGCATCAACAACAAGAGCAGCAATGGCCTGAGTTGGTACACATATTTAAATAGCAGTTGAAGTAACAGAACTTCCTTGTATATGTATGGGTAGTATTTTATCACTCAAAGCATTAATTACACATCAGAATAAAATAATTGCTTCA
>NW_006399786.1:14686870-14695554 GCF_000299155.1 Elephantulus edwardii | reverse complement strand
GTCCAGTGGTGAGAATCGATAGAAGGAGAATTATTACCTTTTAGCTGTGGTGCTGGAGAAGAGTATTGAATGTATCATGGACTACTAAGGAAAAAAAACAAAAAAAACATGTTCACCCTAGAGAGGTTAAATCGGACTGCTCCTTGGAGGCAAGGATTCTAAGGCTTCATCTGACATACTTTGGACATGTTATAAGGAGGGAGAGGTCCTAGGAGAGGGACATCATACTTGGGAGGGTGGAGGGACAGTGCAGGATTGGAAGACCCTCTATGAGGTGTATTGACTCAATGAATGGGGTAATCGAGATGGGTGTGTCAGAAGCAAGGCAATTGGCAGAGGATAGAGCAGGGTTTAGGTCTGTTCTACATAGGGTTGCTAAGAGTCGCAAGCGACTTGATGGCACATAACAACAACTCCTTTCAGACCTGTTAAAGTTGTCAGTTCTTAAATTAGGTTTTCTGAGTTTTCTTTGTTTTACTTTGTTTTGTTTTGAAATCACAGTAAAGCAGTAAATTTAACTTGGAGTGTTCAATAGTGGTATCATATTCCCTGAGATTGATTACTATATAGACATATAACATGAGAAATGATAATAAAATTTCTTTCTAAATGTCTGTCTGAGCTAGTTAAGAAGATTATCTACTGCTTTTAAGAACATGTTAGAAATGTATAATAACTTCACCTATAGTGGTTTCAGTGTTGGTGGTGTTGTTGTGTGCCATCAAATTGGAACCAACCCATAGTTGACCAACCCGTGGGTTTTCAGAGGCAGTTAATCACACAGGAGGAGATTGCTCATTCTTCTGCCATGGAGCAGCTGGTGGATTTGAACTGTGTATCATTGATATTGCAGCGCAGCTTCTTGCCACTAAGCCGTGCTCAGGCTATATCTTCTCTTAACCACTTGGTAGGGGGAAACCCAAAAAAATTTTTTACACAAAAGCATGAAATAACTATGTATCAAAAAAACAACTATGGCAAGAAATTCAGTGACCATAGTTTTCAATATGAATTAAATCTCAACATCAAGAAGACAAAGATTTTCACCACCTGGTCAATTGGTAGCACCATAATCAATTGAGAAGAGATTGGGGTTGCTAACAGTTACAGCTTGTTCTGCTCTGCAATCAACACTTTTGGCAGTCAGGAAATCAAAATTGATTACATTAGGTGAATCTACTGTCAGGGACCTCTACAGAGTACTGAGAAGCAAAGATGTCAGTTTAGAGACTAAGGTGCACCTGACCCAGATCATGGTCTTCTCAATTACTTGCTATAATCTGAGAGTTGGACAATGACTAAAGATGACAGAAGAAAAATTGATACTTTTGAGTTGTGATGCTGGAGAAGTGTCTTGAACATATCGTGGACCTCCAAGAAAGCAAATAGTTCTGTCTTTGAGAGAGTGAAACCAAGTTTCTCCTTGGAGGCTAAGATTTTGAAGTTCCATCTCACATACTTTGTGCATGCGGCCAGGAAGGATCAATGTCTGGAGAAGAACATCATGCTTGGAAAGGTGGAGGGAAAGCACAAAAGAAGAAAACCCTGAGTGAGATGGATTGAAACGGTAACGAGGGCACTGAAGTTAGATGTGTTGTGTCAGGAGGACTGGCTCAGGACACGACAGGCTTCAGAGTTGTTGTACTAGGGTTGCTATGAGTTACAGATAACTAGATGACACCTAACAACAACAACAACAACAACAACATGGTAAGAAAGTTAAATAGTAATGATTATATGGTTTCATCCCTTGATGTGATTAAAAGATGCTTGAAGACAACTTTATGTAATCTTATTATTATTGTGTATTGATACGGTAACTGGGACAATGAGGGTAGGTATGTCAGAGTCAGGGAGACTGGCTCAGGACAGGGTAGGCTTCAGAAATTATGTACATAAGGTTACTATTAGTCACAAGCAACAACAAATAACAACCTTTAAGTCATAACTGACCCTCTAGTTGGTTGTCATAGAGAGTTAATGACACAAGAGGAGATTGCCCATCTTTCTCCCACAGAGTAGATTGTGGATTTGAATCACATACCTTTGCACTGACTGCACAATTCCTTACCTCTACACCACCAGAGCTCCCTAAGGTACTTTACTAGTATGGGACAATTTCCTGCTATAGATTTATCTATAACATTGTTGTAATTATCCTAAAATTTCCAAAAGAAATTCCAAAAGAGAAACCTTCCTTCTAAGGTTTTGTTCCACAGTTGATAATTTTGTCAGTCTCCACTCTACCTTCCCTATGTATTGATAACAAATGAGAAAACAGGTTCATATAATATGTCTTTTGCTTAGATTTTTTTTCTCTCCAGAAAGTTGCATTATATAAACATTGTTATTGTTCTTGATAGGTGCTGCAGAGTTGAATATAACTTATAGTGACCCTACGAACAACAGATCTGAACCCTTTCTTATCATGTGCCATTCTCATCACATCTGAAACACTTAAGCCAATTCCTGGAGCCACTACATCAATCAATTTCATTAAGGATCTTCCTTTTTTTTTTCTTTCCTCTGATCTCCATCTTTCCAAGCTTGGTGTCTATTTCCAAAAATTAACATCTCTTAGAAGCATGTCCAAAGTGTGTGAGGTGAAACTTTTCTATCTTCCTCCAAGGAACATTCTGGCTGCACTTTCCCCAAGATGTATCTATTTGTTTTTTTTTTTGCAGTCCCTGGGGTATTCAGTCCTGTATTCCAACATAACTCAAAATCATCAATTCTTCTGTTATCCTTATTCATTGTCCATCTCTCAGATGCATAGCAAGTGATTAAATAGAGTGTGGCCTGAATCAGGCACACCATAGTCTTCAAAATAACAACAATGATTCACTCTTGTCTTTTGGAGAGATCTATGACAGCAGTTTTGTCCAATGCAATGTATCTTCTGATCCCTTGACTACTGTAGCAAGGGTGTTGATTGTGGATCCAAGTAAGATGAGATTATTGACAATTTTAGTGTTTTCTCCAGAGAAGATCAAGAAGAAAAAGCAAAATATGATGGAATATACCGAGAGCTGGAATTGGAATAAAGAGGGAAGGATTCACGCAGCATTTCTAAAGATTAAAGAACTGAAAATCAAATCCATGCTTCAATTGCATAATTAAGAGATGTTGTGAGTAAAATCTTGAATTGTTCAGGAAGCATCAAAGAAAGATGGAAGGATTACACAGAGTCACTATACATTTTAAAAAAAGGTTAACAATGAAAATTTCAGAAAGTATCATATGAATGAGAATCACTGTAAATGAAGGAGAAAGTACAAACTACACTGGAGGCACTGGTAAAAAAATTAGGCCATAGGAATCAAGGGAATATCAATAGACATGCTTCAACTAACAGATGCAGCCCTGAATGTGCTCCCTAGTCTGCCAAGAGTTAGAAACATTAAACCTCAGGTTTGCTCAAATTAAGCTACTTAGGACATTTTACAGAGTAACTAAGATACTGTTGAACAATGAGTAAATGTAGTTTCTTTAATGTTTTCCTGGAATCTACTTATAGATCATTATGTGTACAATAAAAATCTTAGTGGTATAATTGGCATCCTAATTAAAATGATAGTTGTGCTTTCAATCTCTCTGAAGAAGGATGAACAATCTTGTAAATTTTATAGACTTTAAAAACTGATAAAGAGTAGCCATGAGTTGGAATCAACTCAATAGAAAACAGGTTTTTACGTACGCAATAAGTAGTCCTGATGGATCTATGATACACAAAGTATCCAACAGCTGATTTTTCAGAAGTAAATTGCTTTTCTTTTGAGTTGCTACTGTTTTTATTGGCACCTCCAATGTTTTCGTTAAGAGGCAGACATACTGTGTGTTTAACCCAGGGATGCAATGAATAGGAGAAAGCTCTTTAATTCTATAAAAGTTTCATGTAATTAGAATTTTTCTTGAGTATGAAAAGCTGTTAGGAGAAACAATTATGTCATCAATTGTCCCAAAATGTCTATAGTTATACTCTGCAAGCTAGTGTGGGATACAGGACTTACGACTCTTGATTAAACTGTTTCAAACTGCTGAACTTTATAGGTTTTTTACTACCTCCTTATTTAGCTGTTAATGATCATGTCACAACCCAATTGTTGATCTTCTATCATTCTTCCTTTCCTTTTTGAATCTATTGGATTATAATTCTTATGTGATTGGTAACCCATTTATTAGCATTATATTTAAAAGCAAACAATTTTCAAGTCAAAGATTGAGGAATAATGTTACTATAAAACCATTTGTATTTTAGTAAATGGGTATTGTTGTTATGTCCTGTTGAGTTGCCTGCAGCACACAGCAACCCTATATACAATAGCTCTGAACCCTGCCCTATCTCGGGCCAGTCTCACTGATTCCGACATGCCTCATACCATTGCCCCAGTTACTGTGGCAGTCCTTCTCATCTAGGGTCTTCCTCTCCTGTGCTATCCCTCCACCCTTCAAGCATGATGTCCTTCTCTAAGCACCTCTCTCACCTGTCCTGGCCACGTGTCCTAAGTATGTGAGGCAGAGCTTCAAAATCCTAGCTTCCATGACACACCTATGTGTTCTCCATTGTAAGTTTAATGTTCTTTGCCAGCATTACACCTCAAAGGCGTTAATTCTCTTGTTATCTTTAGTCATTGTTCAGCTCTTTGATATACATAGTATGTAATTGTGAAGACCACGGCCTAGACCAAACCTTAGTCTCTAGTCTGACCTTATTGCTTCTAATTACTCTGGAGAGTCCCTGACAGCGGACTTAACTAATGGAATTAATCTTTTAAGATTATAATTTTGTCTGCAAAGAAAAGATTTTAAATTGATTTCACACGGGTACTTTGTTATTCTATTTCATGTCTCATGTAACTGTGTACATTCACTTATATCCATAGATAGAAACCACTGCTTAACTTTCTCAGAACTGCTTTTCAATATGAGTGTGAGTTATTGGTCTAGTTTCACATGCTTTAAAAAATAGTAAATTATTTATACAGGGATGCTTGCATCTTCTATCCTTTCATTATTTAAATTATAAGGGATCTGTTATGAGCCTCTCAGCATTTTGATATATTTCTGGATTCTCAGCATAAACTGCAGAAACATAAAAGCTTCTTTACAGCCAGCAAGCAGAAGCAAAAAAAAAAAGAAGCCATACAGACTCACAGCCACACAAAACTTTTATTCGCTACACATTACTCCTTTAAAGGATTTTATTTCTTTCCTCTTTTTTTACCAAACACACACACACACACACACACACACACACACACACACACACATTCTTTAGAATTAGAGAATAATTTGTATCATAATTCTTATAAAGAATTCACGAGCAGAGAATGACAGGGGAAATATGGCCAAGGGTACAAGGTAGTTATGGACCCCATTGTATTTTGACATTATGATCTACATGGAAGTCTGAATTCTAACACTCATGAGTAATATTAAAAATGAAAAACAAGTACCAGAAAAAAAAATCAAAAGTTAATGCTGCTACAGGCATGTTGCTGGTTTGAGCCAGACACCGCTGAGCCATTGGTCTCTGAGGTTTTGGATAATGGTAGGCTGTGGCATTGCTTGAAGGAAAGTACATCTAGAATAGATCTTGACTCTCCTCTGAATTTCTTGGAACTAGAGATATTGAAATTCAACACAGGATTATCACTATTCCCTGAGACATAGGGGATTAGTGAGCTCTGATGGCTCTGAGAAATGCAATGTGAATACCATAGTACTTTTTTTTTTTTGCTAGGCCTAAAAAAGATTTTCCATGAAAAAGGAGATAATGAGATGACAAAGATAAACAGTGACTGTTTTAAAATATGCATCTCTTAATATATTTATTGATATAAAACTTAGAAATGCACTTGTGTCTGTGGTACTATATACTACTATATTACTAAAATAATCGTATATTTTTAATAAAATTGTAGTTTATTCTGAAAGATGACAAGTTGCATGAAATAGGTTAAACACAGAAGAATAGATAAACAATGGTTTGCAAGTGATTTTTGAATATACTTGAAATGTTGAAAATTGTCTTTTAATAAATTAGTTGAAAATATCTTCTAAATTGGAAATATATTTTACAGTATTAACAAAGCTGAAATAAATTAATTAACACAAAAAGAACTTTGTTAAGAATTATGCTACTTCTTATAATTATGTGTTTGGAAAACAAAAGCAAAATATTGATAAAGATGATTGAAAAATAACTAGAGCTATATATGAACAGGAAAGACCAGAAATTTAAATTGGATTTAGAAGACTTGTTGATTGAGGGTCATCATAGTTAATATCACATACATAGATCTTGGTTCAGAGAAGAGAATGTAAGAAAAACGTTCACATATATTTTACAGAATATATAAAGAATTCAACTCTGTGGTTGATAACAAGTTACAAGAAGCATGATGAATTGCATAACACATTGGGTTGTTAACTAAAAGGTCAACTCATAACTCACAAGTAGTTCAGTGAAAGAAAAATCAGCAGCTGTAGTCTCCTCCTTTAAAGATTTATATCCTTGGAAACTGACAGAAAATCACTTCAGTTGTGAGTTGTGATTATAGCATGCTATGTGCCTCATTTCTTATACATAGAAGAAACAGACATAGATATAGTCATAGACAGCACAATCAAGCGTCACAGAATTTCCATTCTTTTCAAGATTAGCCACAATTTGTTGTGATCCACATGTAGTCAATGTAACATAGATAAAAATTCTACTGGTACGCTTTACTTTTTGCCAAGATACATGTGACATTGGTGATGATGTATCTAGTGCCACAGTCTCTTCTAAACCCAGCTTGTTTTTCTGGTAGTTCTCTGTCAATGTACTGTTCCAGTCTTTTCTAGATAATCTTCAACAATATTTTGCTTGTGTGTGATATGAGTGATATTATATTGTTCAATAATTTTCCATACTCTGTTGGCCCACTCATATTTGGAATGGAGATACATATGAATTTCTTCCAATAAGTTAGCCAGGTAATTGTCCTTCAGATTTCTTGGCACAACATAATGAGCACATACATCCAAGGTAGCATTTATTTGTTGAAATATGTCAATTGGTATTTCATCAATTCCTGGAGATTAATATTTTGCAAAATTCTTCAGAGCAACCTGAACTTCTTCCTTTATCACCATTTCCTTTTGATCGTATTTTGTTTCTTTGATAGCCTATTTTTTTTGGTACCATGACTTTGTATACTTCCATCTTTTTTCAATGCTTCTGGATCATTTAATATTCTACCCATGGCAATCCTTAAGTATTGCAACTTGGATCTTGACTTAATTCTTTAGTTCCCTCAATTTAAGAAATGCTGAGCAAATTCAGCTCTTTTGCCTTTCAAACTTTAGCTCATTGTACATTTCACAGCAAGGAAACGGAACATGTTTCAAAATCAGGAAAGGAGTGCATCAGTGATGCATCTTTTCTTCATACTTGTTCAATATATATACATAACAGATCATTTGGGAAGCTGGGCTTTATGAGGAGGAATGTGGCATCAGGATTGGAGGAAGACTTATCAATAACCTATTTATGCAGATGATACAAATTTGTTTGATGAAACTGAGGAGGACCTGAAGTGCTTGTTGTAGAATATCAGGGTCTATAATCTTCAATAAGCATTGAAGGTTAGCATCAAGAAGACAAATATTTTTGCCACTATGCCAATTGGAAGCACCATGTTCAATGGAGAAGAGCTTGAGGTTGTTAAAAATTAAAGCTTGCTTTCCTCCACAGTCAACACTCTTGGAACCAGCAGTCAGGAAATCAAAAGACAAATTGCATTAGGTAAATCAGCAGTCAGGGACCTCTCCAGAGTATTAACAAGCAATTATGTTATTCTAGAGACTAAAGTCCACCTGATCCAGGTCATAATCTTTACTATAATTTGCTATGCATCAGAGAGCTGGATAATAGAGACAATAAAGAGCTGGATGACAGAAGAAGAGTCGATTCCTTTGAGTAGTGGTTCTGGAGAAGAGTGTTGGACTTACCGTGGATGACCAAGAACACAAATATGTCTTTCTTGAGGAGGGTTAAGCCAAGTTTCTTTTTGGAGGCTAGGATTTTGAAACTTTGTCTCACATATTTTGGACATGTGGCCAAGAACGACTGATCCTTAGAGAAGGACATCATGTTCAAAAGGTGGAGGGACAGTGCAGGTGAGGAAGGAAGACTCCAGATGAGTTGGATTGATAAAGTAAACGGGGCAATGGGAGTAGTGTGTCAGAATCAGTGAGAATGGTTCAGGACACAGCAGCCTTCAGAGTTGCTATATTGTATGTAAGTTAGCTGTGAGTTGCAGGCAACTCAACAGCACATAACAACAACAAAAACAAATAGATGGCATTGCAAAGAGCAGTGTAAAAAGTGCAAAGACCACTTTAGAACAGTCATATCTGACCTTGACCAACTTCACAAAAGGGTACTGTCTGATCCAACAGCATTAATAATACAAAACCAATTCCAATGAGGTGAGATATATACCCCACACTCCTATACCTCTTTCTACTCCTCTAAACATCAATCTTACTACTCTACAAGGCTCAAAATCTAATATGGTAGCTCACAGACCACACAAAAGCATATTGTTGTTGCTGTTGTTGTTATGTACCATGGAATCACCTACTACACACAGAAACCCTGTGTACAACAACAGCTCTGAACCCTGCTGTATCCT
>NW_006399786.1:14686160-14686770 GCF_000299155.1 Elephantulus edwardii | reverse complement strand
CTGAGACTACAGATCTCTCAAAAAAGATGGAAAATCTTTTCCATGTGATTCCTATAGATTTAGCTTATGAGTTGGTTTCTCCTTGGAGCAATGAGTTTAAGGCAAATGAGTTAACAGAGATAAGCAAGAATTAGTTTAAAGTACATGCCTATTATTATATGCGTGTATTAAATACATTTTCTATTATTTTCCCCCCTACTCCTTTCAGTCAACACTCTTGGCAACAGTATCCAGGAAATTAAAACAAATATGTACTGTGATGGGAAAGTTTGTTGTTAGGGACCTCTCCAGGGTACTGAAGAGCAAAGGTGTCACTCTGGAAACTAAGGTGAGCCTGATACAGGCCATGGTCTTTGCAATCATTTGTTATGCATCAGAGAGTTAGACAATGACTAAGAGGATGTTGTTGTGGTTATTATGTGCCGTCGAGTCTTTTGCAACTCACAGCGACCCTATGTACAACAGCCCTAAACCCTGCTCTATCCTGTGTCAATCCCATTGCCTCTGACACACCCATCCCGATTACCCTAGTCACTGAATCAATCCACCTCGTAGAGGGTCTTCCCCTCCTGTACTGTTTCTCTACTCTACCCAGCATGATGTCCCTCTC
>NW_006399786.1:14678983-14681457 GCF_000299155.1 Elephantulus edwardii | reverse complement strand
AGTATTGATTGTGGAGCCAAGCAAGGTGAAGATTTAATCATCTCAATCTCTTCACTATCTGTCCTGATGCTGCCAATTGGCCCAGTGGTAGAATCTTTGTTTTCTTGATCTTTAGCTTCAATCTGTATTAAAGTCCTTGGCCTTCTGCAGCAAATGCCTCAGATCACCCTCAGTTTAGCAAGCAATGTTGTGTTATCTGCATGGTACAGGTTGTTGATGAATCTTCCTCATAGTATTTTCCTGATAGTATTTTCCTCCTCATAAATTCCAGCCTCCTGAATGATCTGTTCTGCATATAGATTGAAAATATATGTAGAGAGGATGCATCCCTGACATAAACCTTTTCTGATTTTGAGCTATATAGTATTTCCTTGCTCTTTTCTTATAACTGCTTTCTGGTCCACGCATAGTTTTTGTGTAAGCACAATTAAGTGTTTTGGGATTCCCATTCCCTTGAGGTTAGCCACAATTTGTTATGATCCGCATTGGCTTTTCATGGTCAACGAAACAGAGATAGACATTTTTCTGGTACTCTCTGCTTTCAGGTAAGATCCATTTTCCTTCCCCTTCCCTATGGCTATGGTGTTTATTAGGGAAGTCAAAAAGCTCTAATTCAAATTGGTGGCAGTATACAATTGCTCTGAAATGTGCTCACAGAAACCTCAGCCTTCAGCCTCAAAATGTTAGGCCAGTATTACAAAGCTTTTATTGTCATTGTTGTTGTTGTTGTTAAGTGTAGTCGAGTTGAATAAAACTCATAACAACCCTATGTACAACAGGGTTGAATCCTGCCCTGTCCTGTATCATTCTCACAATCTCTGGAACACTTAAGCCTATTGAACACTCACTGTTTCAAGTATTTGTACTCTTATTATTGAGAAGTATTCATTAGAGAGGAACATCATGCTTGCAGAAGTGGAGGGACAATGAAAGAGAGGAAGAAAAGGTAGATTAGCAAATCACTTAGTCCTTCCAATTATGGTTTCTTCACCCATGCCCCTAGTTCTCAAGCAAACTTTGGCAAAACCTCCCAGCTCTGGTCTCAAGATCAGCTGTGTCTGATGTCAGGTCTCTGGTTCTCTGCCATAGCTGGCTGCTGCTTTTGTAGGCTCTGATCTGAGTGTCACAGGAATTTTTGCCCCTAAAGGCTCACATTCTATGTACTCTGCTACTTCTCTGCTGGAGTTGAGATTTTTCAATTTCTGCTAACTTGAATCTACTCAATTTAATGGCAAAATTAGGCAATCTTCTTGTGAATAGACCAATAAATTCCATTTGTATATCCCTTTCCATTCATATGGCAAAGAAAAATTCAATGGATTAGACTTGAATGAAAAATTGGAGGATTATTGAGCATGAAATTTTCAAAAGGGAAAGTAGGAAAGGGGAAAGCAGAAAAGGTGGAAATGGAGATAATCTATAAGATAGTAGAGAGTCAAGGAAAAGGTGAAGAAATGGGAAAGATTCAATGGGGACCTGAAAAAGGAATATATCAATAGTAATTAGTTACATAAAATCCTATGTACATAAAAGATTGTATAAAACAAAATGTACATGAATGAAACAATATAAATGACTAATTAAATGCAAATAAAGAAAAAATGATGTATGATATAAATGAATACTGGATATTATAGATTTGAAAAATGTATAATTCCACCTTTGGCAGGTAATTGACTACAAGTATTAAAAAGGATATTTATCCTGGAGATAAGATTGTTAAAAATCAAATTTGGTAAAGGGTACTGGAGTTTAGTCTAGGGGAAAGATTAAGTCCTAACCCATATTCTGAGTGTATTTATATTTGAATTTCTTTATAGACCTTCTTTGAACTTTTTATTATTGAGATTCATATTTGAAAGACTGAAGAGAGAGAAAGGGGAGGTGGGAAGAGACAGTCTTACTTTTTTATAAAATGGAATAAGCTGTTTGCCTTCTGAGGAAGGGTCAATTTCGTACCCATAAGACCTCACTTTGAGGGTTTGCTGTTAAAGAGACGCGACAAGTATTCTGTCTCGTAGTGATCACGTTGATTCATTATAGCAGAAGCTGGAAGCATGCAACAATTATGAGATAGATTGAACTTGGACAAGTTCCTTCAGCACTGTCCACCTAGCAAACACTGATATATAATTTAACAAAAAAAAAAAAAAAAGAATTACTGGCTTGTGATTAGGGATCATAAAGCCCTTGGCTGGCAGGGAGAAAGGTGGATCCTTGAATTTCCTAGTAATGCTCATTTGAATTTATCCATGAATGGCTGTGGATTAGTTGATCAGAACCCAATTAAATAAAGAGATGATGACCCATGTTGTGAGCTAGTGCTGATTGCTGCAACTTGATTGTTTACTTTAAACAGGACTTTGCTTGTGGATACAGATAATCAGTTTCCAAGTGAAATAGAAGATTCTTCACCAAAAAGGGGCATGTGTGTTCCCTCAAAATACTGATTTGTTGTGGTTAAGTGTCATTGA
>NW_006399786.1:14678212-14678768 GCF_000299155.1 Elephantulus edwardii | reverse complement strand
TTATTCTTTGAGCTGTCCATGGGATCTTCAGTAACCGTCTCCAGATGGACACATCATAAATTGACTATTTAAATAAGAAATATTTGTATATTATGTATGAAATAGATGGCTCTCTACCTACATGAGTGTAGTTATTAATACGCTGATTGTAGGGGAAAGTTATTGCTTCAAATACAAAGACTAGAAAAGCCAAGGAGTGGTCTGTGGTGTCATGGGTTCACTGTTGAAAATGGTTTTCCTAGGCATTGAGTGTGACTCTACTATATATGTTCTTTAATTTCTTGAACAATTATGTTAACTGCCTTTCTTTGAGGGACTATTTTTAGCTGTACAAATTTACTTTGAGCAATTATGTATTGAATCCAATAATAATGAGTTATTTAAGCTCAAATTTAGGTGGTTAGCTTAAAATACAGTTGTTCACACTTAACTAATAATCTTGTACATTCACACACAGTTCTCAGTAATAATTATAATGCATGAAATTCCGGACTACTTGGAACCTTGAAAATTGAGATAATTAAATCCAAATTTTAAAAAAAAATCAGTATAACCT
>NW_006399786.1:14676530-14677722 GCF_000299155.1 Elephantulus edwardii | reverse complement strand
TGCTCCTTGGAGTCAAGGATTCTGAAGCTGCATCTGACATACTTTGGGTATGTTGCAAGGAGGGACTGGTCCTTGGAGAGGGACATCATGTTTGGGAGAATCATGTCACAGGAGAGGAAGACTGTCAATGAGATGGATCGATTCTGTGAGTAGAGTGATGGGAATGATAGTGTTTGAGATGGCGACATTGGCACAAGATAGAGCAGAGTTTAGGGCTCTTGTACATAGGGTCGCTATGACTTGCAAGCGACGCGATGGCACATAACAACAATACCACCAAGGGCTATTCGTTGGAGAAGTACATGATGCTGGGAAGGGTGGAGGATCTGCAAAGAAGGGGAAGCTCTTCAACCAGGTAGATTGATACAGTGATTGCTGCAATGGGCTCTTGTGTATCAGGAAGTGTGAGAATGGCACAGGATAGAACAGGGTTCTGGTCTTTTGTTCATAGGTTCGCTAGGAGCTGTTCTCAACTCAATGGCACATAACAATAACAAGAACATCAATTCCATCAGGGCTCTTCATAGCTATGAAAGGTAAATAAAATGGATGCTTTCTTTTAAAGATCTGAATTAGATCTGATTCCTTCTTGACAAGATATTTCATAAATTTTATTTTCTGCCAGAAGTCTAACAACTCTTGAAGAGAGTCAAAGGTAACATGCATCCAAGAGTGACTTGATTTCTGCCCACTGTCAGCCATGGACCAGTGAGTTTTTAGGACTTGTGTTTTGTCCTCACTCTGCTCTGCTGTGCTGTGCTCTGAGGATCATATTCTATCCATCTTCTCAGTGGTTGCAGAAAATTCAAAGAGCTCCTGCGAGATTTGGCTACAGTGCAATGTTTGAACTACATGAACTGGAAAAACACCATCGGTTGTGAGTTTGGAATAGCATTCACTGACTTTGAGGTCTTTAAAAAATTCTTTTTAAAGACTAAGAATAAGAGAAAAGCAGTTTATCTGTTTTAATTTATTCTTGATTCACAAAAAGTTTAGCTACATTTTTGGCAAAACATGCAGAATACCTAGCATATTTAACATTTACAAATTCTCAGTAATAATTGGTTTTAGAATACATATATATTTTCAGAGGCTTGAATACAAACACTGATATATATCATGTTTCATGCATGTACATTGTATTTATACAATTTTATGTTTCATTCCTGTCTATTGTATTTTATATAGTGAT
>NW_006399786.1:14649276-14676024 GCF_000299155.1 Elephantulus edwardii | reverse complement strand
ACTTATTATTTCCTTGGAGTATATTCCTATCAGTAGAATAACAAAGGTCACATAGAAGTTTAATGTTTAGGTTTTTGAGGAAATGCCAAACTACCTTCCAGAATGGTTGAAATAGAGAAATAAAAGACATGGCTATCCAATCTTTATTTTTAGAACAAAAAAGAACCCAAAAGTGAGTTTTTGTGATGATTTTGTCATTTTTTCCATAAAATTACAAAAATTAAGTTTGATCACTTTTAAACAATCTCACTACCATAGTATACAAATCTATTTTCTTATAGTTGAATGTGAACAGTGTTCCTAAGAGATATAAATTCAGAGAAAAATATTAATAAAATAAAATAAATAAAATTTAGTCCTGAGAGTTGCAGACATTTCTTCTTCAAAAGCAATTCTATTTGGAAGTAAACCTGTATAAGAAACAGAAAACTTTCTAGATAGGATTAAGCAACAAACTCAATTACTTTTAATCACTAATTCAAGTGAAACAGATTTTAACTTAATTAAAGCTAGCAGAAGTAAAATGCTTTGCAAGGTAATGGAAGAAAATGGAATCTGAATTTCCCTTCTTGGTAATAATATCACTAAGATTTTGTGTGGAGAAAGACCAGTCCTATCTCAAACAGTTACTTGGTTGATTTCAACAATTATAAGTATATAGGTATTTTGAGCTCTAAATAGATAGTTCCGCATTGCTACTTAAAATCACTACATTAATCTGTTTGCCCTGGTCAATATTTTTTCAAATGGCAAAAGTAGTTTTAGTGACTCAACTATAATATAAAATATAGCATAGTATCAAAGATATGCTAAACACATGTAAATGGGCTTTGGTGACAGTGCAGTAAGAATCTGACTGCTAACTGAATGGTCTTAAACATACTAGCTACACCACAAGGGAAAGATGAAGCTTTCTACTCCTTTAAAGAGTTATGATTCAGAAACCAAAACAAGCATTTCTGCTCAGTCCTATAGCGGGGATATGCATTAAATCAACTCCATATCTTTTTTCTTTATTATTTCTCTCCTGTAAAAACAGGTGTCTCTAAGAGACAGAATAGACTAGATGGTAAGGGATCACCAGATGTTATTGGGAAAATGACAATAATTTTATATGTGTTTTCATTTTCCTTAAAAATGATTCTGGAGATAGAGTTTATAATATTCTCCTTATTAGTGAAAGTAAAATGTACTACCAAATAACTTAGACTCAAAATTAATATGTGGTTATTACAATCAAGAATAATAATAATGCCTTATGTTTACTAAAAATATGGTTTTGAGTGCAAAATAAGACAATATCTCAAAAAAAATTATAAGAACCTGATGTCCATTATTTTGTCGATTATACTGAAAGAAAAAAAACAACTTTAAATATTATATTTTTTAAAAAAGCCTTATATATTTGATTGCTGTTGTTTTGTACCATCGAGTCAGAACTATCCCATAGCTGACCCAATGGGTTTTCAAAAGGAGTAAATGGCATGGGAGGAGATTACCCATATTTTCCACAGAGCAAATAATGGATTCAAACTACGTACCTTGGGATTGGTAGAGCAATTGCCCTTGTCATTCTCACCAGTCTGTGCCAGGAAATGTAAATGACAGGTATCTGGCAAACTTACTGGAAGAGACCCATTCCCAAGAAACATGATTCAATAGAATATGTAAATGATTGAATTATTCCTTTAATATAACATGTAAACAAAATATTGCTGAAGATCATGCAAAAATTGTCAGAAGTATACACTGACAGAGAAATGCCAGGCATTCAGGCAAGTTTAGAAGAAGCTGTGACACCATGGATATTATTGCTAATGTCAGATGGAGCTTGACTGAAAGCAGAGAATATTTGATGGATAACTGTTTGTGCTTCATTGAGTATGCAAAACATTTGACTATGTGAAAGATAACAAATTATGGCTAATCTTGAGAAGAATGAGAATCCCAAAACACTTAATTGTGCTTATACAAAATCTCTATCTAGAATGAAAAGCTGATGACGAAACAGAGCAAGGGGAAAATGCATGGTTTAAAACTGAGAAATGTATGCATCAAGGCTTTATCCTCCACACCTAAAACTACACTTATTCACTCTGTATGCTTAGTCAATAACTCAAGAAGCTGGCCTTTATGGAGGGTGTGGTGTCAATATTAGAGAAAAACTCATCAACAACCTGAATTATCTAGTTGATACACCCTTGCTTGCTGAAAGTGAGGAAGACCTAAAGCACTTACTGCAGAGGAACAAGGATTGCAGTCTTTAATATGAATTATATCTCAACATCATTAAAACAAAAATTCTCACCACTAGACCAACATGCAATATTATGAAAGATGGATAAAAGTTTGAAGTTGTCAACTATTTCATCAGGCGTGGATCTACAATCAAAATCCTTGTATCAGCATTCAGGATATAAGGAGACATGCAGATAGCATTGGGGAACACAGCAATCAGAGGTCTCTCTAAAGTCCTGAAAAGCAATGATGTCAGTTTAAAGTCTAAGATGTACCTGATTAGAAAATCATGTTCTTTCTAATTAATTGCTATGCATTTTGGAGCTAGAAATGAGTAAGGATAACAAGAAAAGAACAGATGAATTTGACTTGTATTATTAGTAAAGAGTGTTGAATATTCTGTGGACTGCCAAACTAACAAACAGATGTGTCTTGGAGAAAGTTCAACCAAAATGTTCTTTGGAGGCAAAGAGGGTAAAGCTTTATCTCACATATTTTACACAAGTTGTAGGAGACTCTATTTGTTGGAAAGTTAAATTTTGTTTGGAAAGGTAGAGGGACAGTGAAGAGGAAAATCTTCAGTGAGGTGTATTGAAATAGTGCCTGGATTTGAATTCAAATGTGTAAAAGATGACACAGTGTGGAAGATAATTCAGATCAGTTGGTTGCTCTGAGTCATACTTGGTATGACAGTGTTAAACAATAACAAACAACCAGTGGTTTGGCGGTAAGGAATTGTGCTGCCGGTTCAATTCCGCCAGGTGCTCCATGGGAAAAAGATGAATAATCGCGTCCTATGCAATTTACTGTCTCTGAAATCCCAGGATCATTTATGGGTCAGTTCCATCTCCTTGGTATACATCAACAGCAGTTTATGCATTTTTTAACATAGTCTGTTTTAGGACATTATGATCTTAAGATCATAACAAATAGATTATATAATAATTAAAATGTGATTTTCCTCCCAAATTTTATCTTTTCAGCAAAAATTTAACAGTTTATAATGTAAACCATGCTATATAAAAAAATTAGATAGTTTTGATTATTTAAATTATTATGATACAAAGTGTAAATAAACACAGAAATTGGACTCTTGACCACCAGAAAAAATATTTCAAGTGTTTGATAATGAAAAAATAGACTTGTACTCCACAGAAAGAAATTATTGTTGTTATATACAGTCGAGTTGCCTGCAACTCGTAGTGACCTATGCACGATAATTCTGAACCATACCATATTGTGAGCCAATCTCACTGCCTTTGACACACCTGCTCGCATTATCCCAGTCACTGTGTCAATCCATCTCATTCAGGATCTTCCTCTCCTGTGCCATCACTCCATCCTTCCAAGCATGATGTCTTTCTCCAAGGACCAGTCTCCCTGGAAAAACTGTCAAAGAACTTGAGATGGAGCTTCAAAATCCTTGCCTCCAAAGAGAAACTTGGATTTACCCTCTCCAAGACAAACCTCTATTCTCTTGACAATACATAAAATGTTCAATAATCCTCTCCAGCACCACAATTCAAAATCATCAAGTCTTCTGTCATTCGTAGTAATTTTCTAGTTCTCTGAGGCATAGAAAGTATTTATGAAGACCATGGCCAAGATCAGGCACACCTTTGTCTCTAGACTGGCATCTTTGCTCTTCAGCACTCTGAAAAGGCCACTGGCAGCAGAGTTTCCTAATGCAGTTTGTCATTTGATTTGTGGAACCAAGAAAAATGAAATTGTTAACAATCCCAATCTCTTCTCCATCTGTCATGGAGAAGGCCCAGTGGTAAGAATCCTTGTTTTCATGGTGTTGAACTTTAATACATATTGACAACTACAGTCCTTGACTTCTGCAACAAATGCTTCAGGTCCTCTACAGTTTCAGCAAGGAAGGTTATGTTGTCTTCATAATACAAGTTGCTGATGAGTGTTTCTCTAATTCTGATGCCACACTCCTCTTCATAAAGTCCAGCCTCTCAAATGATGTTTTTCTCATATAGATGAAAAGTAATGGAGGCAGGATACATCCATAACACCCTCTTTTCCTGATTTTGAAGCATGTAGAGTTTCATTCGTCTGTTCTAATGACTGCATCCTGGTCCAAGTATAGGTTTCACATGAGCACAATAAAATATTCTGGGATTCCCATTCTTCTCAAATTTGTTGTGATTCGCAGTTAAAAGCCTTTGCATAGCCAATGAAACACAGATAGACATGCCTCTGGCACTCTCTGCTTTTAGCCAAGATCTGTCTGATATTGGCTATGATGTCCATAGTGATAAGACTTCTTAAAGTCGATTTCCCAACTTAAACATGACAGTATTTTTAAGCTTCTTACTTAAGTTTCTTTCTGTAGAAAAACTAACAGTTGACAAAACCAGTTGCAAAATTTTTCATTCAAACTCCTGAAGATCCTATGTGTCTGTCAGAATAGAATTTTGCTGTAGAGTCTTCTATGACTAATTTCTCATTATATCAACAACACTTTTTTCAGAGGAACCTTTGAGTTGACTTGAACCTGCAAAGATTAGATTAGCTGTCAGTTATGGATTGTTGTTATTATGTACTATTGAGTCAGACAGACTTCTATCTGAACCTCTAACAGGTTTTCACAGGCAATAAATCCCACAGGAGCTCAATGCTCATCTTTCTCCCACTGAGCAACTGATAGATTCAAACTGTGTGCCTTTGAGTTGGTAGCAAAGTTTTGTAACAACCTATAGTAAATAATTAAGTCATTCACAATATCAAACTGCGATGTCATGTTTTAACTACTGCATGTACACTATTTGAAACACTTTTTCAAAAGACTTTCTTTATATTCTAGGGCATTATTTTTATCGTAGGAGTATGCAATGAGGGTTGCAGAGTGGATTATATTTGGGGGTAGGCGGTGGGGTTTGGGGAGGTGCGGTGGGGGGAGATTTTGTACCAACGAGGGAGTTTTTCTTTTGCTTTTCAAGGAGAGGAGCAAAAGGGGGGGGTTTTGTGTGGGGAGAAGGGTGCAACAATGAATGAATGGAATTCCAAAATCTCTGTAGATGTTCATTGAAATGAAAAATAAGCAACCTAAATTAAAAAAAAACCACAAAAAACTTAAAAAGATACCCATGAAGAGGTGTGGTTAAAGGAATTATGCATTTTCATAAAAGCTTGTTTTAAACAAAATATGAAGACTACCACTGTTTTTGTTTTTGTTGTTATGTGCCTTCATGGTGAGTATGACTAATAGTGACCCTATGAACAGCAGCTCTAAACCTTGCCCTATCCTAGGCCATCCTCACACTTCTTCACACACTAGAGCCCATTGTGGCAATCCCTCTGTCACTTCACCTAGTTGAAGATCTTTCTGTCCTTTGCAGACCCTCTGCCTTTTCATGCATGTCCTCAAACTGATATCATTGCTCCTCAACAATTTGGAGTGGTTTGATTGCAGACTTTATCAATGCAATACATTTCCTTCTTTCCTGAATGCTAATATCAAGGGTATTGATTGTGGATTCAAATAAGATGAAATTGTTGAAAGTTTCAATCTTTTTTTCCATCTATCACGATGTTGCTCATCAATACAGGTATAAGAATGTTTCCTTGATGTTGAGATGTAATCCATATTGAAGGCTATGTTTTTTGATCTTCTGCAACAGCTCCTTCAAATCCTCCTCATTTTCAACAATGCAGACTGTGTCTTCTGCTCAATACAGATTATTAAGGAGTCTGTCAATGGTTGTAGAAGGGCTTCAGGCCTTTTGTTCATAGGGTCATTATGAGTCTTGCTCAACTCGAAGGCAATCAACATCAACAATAACCTTCAGGCTTGATGCCACTTTCTTCTTCACAGAGCCAAGCTTCTCAAATAATTTATTCAGCATACAGATTGAATAGGTGTGGAAAGAAAATACATCCCTGTAAAAAGAGCAAAGGCCCTGTGGGGAGTACCATATCTGCCTTTGCCAACTTCAAGGGAAAATTATCCCCACCCACAGCATCATTAGCACAAAACCAATGCCCAGGAAGTCAGACATGTCCCTCATGCTCCTATGCCTCTTTCTAAACACCTCAACAGCAATCTTACTGCTTGTCTGTTCTCTTTTTTAATTTTGTTGTTTGTTGAGTACCATCAAGTCTGGGCCAGCCCATAGCTAACCCAGCAGGTTTTCAGAGGTAATAAATCACATGGGTGGAGATTGTCACTCTTTCTCCTGGTGGATTCAACAGGCTCTCTTTGGGTTTGCTATGTAGCTTACCACTAGGCCACTAGAGCTTTCCTTTTAATATTATTGTTTTGTTTATTGGAGACATTAAATATACAGAACACAATCCTCTTAAATGAAGAACTTTTCTTTTGGTACAAACATTTCCTTGTTTTTACCTTCATATTTGCAAAAAAAAAAATATGTTCTTTTGAGGTAGATCTCTGGGTAAATTAGGAAAATTTATTCATCAAGTACATGTCAAAATGACATTTATTCTACTATTTAGATGTACTTTTCTTGTGCAATCTCTACTAACTGAAAGTTTAAAGATTTAAAATGACTAAAAATAAAATGCTTTGCCACTGTGCCATCATGAATCCTTCATAAGTCTAAAAAAATCAACATAAATCCTATTCGTCATGTTCTATGCTTATACTTCATGATGATCCACACCAGCTGGACTTGCTTAGAAACAGCCTATCTGAACTTTTCAACCATTTTCGTCATCACTTATCCTCCTGCCTCCATCACCACCCTTTCTCAAACTAGAAGAGCCACAGTAATCTCTCTGGAAAAAGGAAGATTTGTTTTAAATAAAGAGACAGCCTCTTGTCATGAATTATTTCTTTCCACTTTCATTTCTGATAAATAAGGTTGTTAGTAGATAAATACTAAATAGATTATTTGATATGTAATGATTTTTAAGGAAAACTAGCTTATTCTACTGGTAAGGTCTCACATCAGAGTGGGGAGAAAGATGACACAGAAGCAGTAGGAGGGCAATCTGAAACATACAAAGCCTTTTACTGATTATAAAATATAAGGGTCATTCAGAACCTAGTTTATAAAATATAAGGGTCATTCAGAACCTAGTTGTATTACTTTTTAACTTGCGTATTCTGCATGCTCTATTTTATTTGCTAAATAAAATTATTTATGACTGAAGAATAGATAAATCCTGTAAGATTTATATTTTTGTATAAGTGCACAGAAGAAGTCTTAAGAGCATCTATACTTCATAAAAATTTCTGATTTTGTACTTGGAGAATTAGTCTTTATTAGTTTAATCAAAATAAAAATAATATGTGGGCATCCATAAATAACTCAGCAGCTCATATGTTTTCTGTCAGTGAATGGTAAGTTTTACTATATTGCCTAGTGTGATATTGTTATATTCCAAGTCTTAGAAACACAAGAAACAGTATATTATAATAACCATTTGGCATATACAAGTGCTCTCTCTCTTCTATGTATAATAAATGATATCATTGACATTAGATGATCTAATATGTAATTTAAATCAACATTATGGTTAATGTCTTCCTTTTTTCCCTCTGCAATCAAACTGTATGCAATATTGTCATGTTCAAGGAAATGGAACTGCTTTAAACACTTATAAATAATATTTAATAGTAAAATAAAAAGGACCCTTAATAAATCCTGCAGGTAATGACTTTATATACATTTTTATTTCTATCACAATCAGTAGTTATTGTTGCTAGTAAGCAAGATCATGTGAAGTTATCAAAATTCAGCAAAAAGTATTGACGACTACAGTTCATTTAAACTCATTAATTATATAACCATATAATTTAATCTGTGACTCCATGGGAAAATAATGGTATACTGAGTATAAACATCTAGGAAATGAAATAAATTTATTAAGTCAGTGCATATAATTCACTCCTTGATGGTTCTTGATTTTTTCTTTCCCCCTAATCATCTATCTTTCCAAAAGGTTTGAATAACTAAATGAAAGCAAAATTCATATAGTTTTTTCTATTTGAAATGCAATGTGACCAAATTCTTTGACAGAATGAATAATGCAGTGAAATGCATTCTGACCAGATGTATTGACAAAATTCACATCATTATAAAAAGAATGTAAGTTGCATTATACTGATTTTTTTGTAAGTGATGAAGTATAACATATGAAAGAATACAAAACATATAATGCTTTCTTCGTGGGTGAGGAAATTATTATACTGTTAGACTGTTCCAATGACAGTCATAACCATATAGGCTTACACTTAAACTTGTAAAGAATGAATGGATTTAAATTGAGAATAAGATAATGGAATTTAATTTTAAAAATAAAATAACATTATTGCCTTTTCAAATTAATACTACACATCAATGCCTCAGAATCAATTTTCTGTCAATTTTGCATTCTCTTTTTCTCTATTGTTTGTGTGCATATTTGTATATATTCACACATACACATGCATACATGTAAATTCCTTATTAAAATTACATAATACAAAATTTGGCTTAAAAGTTGCCAGAGTAAATATACTCACATACATGTTAAGAAAATAATCTTCAAAATTTAAATGTTTAGCAAAGTTTTTACAGGAAGTTTCAAAACTGCGTTAATATTCCCGGTCTACTCTTATTCTTTCTTTTTTCTTTTTTACATTTCCTCTAATAATTTACTGAAAGAAATAGCCAACTGGTGTTGACAGAATAACTTAATAAATAGAATGTATCAGCAGTGAATACAGTCATTAGTTTAGAGTGGGGTTTTATTTATCATTTGATGTAAAAACAATATCCTTTTAGAAGTAATTTAAGATAAATATTCAGCTAAAGAAGAAGGCACAGAGACTGAAAATAACATTTTGCCAAAAGGAGTTTCTAACTGCATTTTAAAAAAAAAATTATAAATGGCTTTTAAAGCAGAAGAATATAGTGCTAAATGATAATTAATTAGAAAAGCTTAAGGATTGGTAGTTAGACATAGGAGATAAAATTGAACTTTTAAAGTCTGAGTATCTATAGAACATTCTTTTGCAATAACATTGGAATAATAATTTTATGTTTACTAAAGGAATAAAAATGAAAAGATATAATACAGTGTAAGCCTGGCAATAAATTCCCTTTTTAGTCATAAATTCCCTTTATATTCAGTTCTATGATTTAAGGATATTTCTTTGTCTTCAGTTTTATCATAAAAAATTTTAATTACTACATTACCTATAATAAAACATTGAAGTAAATAAAATTCTCATAATAAAAAAGTCTTTCCTGGGATGACTGTTAATTAAAGAGATAAACAGTCTCTGTCTCCAGTCCATATTTATGAGTAAACTCGGAAGCACAAGAATGTTTGTATGGCTAACAAAACTGAAATGCTGAGAAAGGTATTCAAGATTATTATTTTAATATTAGGAAAATAGGACAACTATTCTACAAACATATTTGAGTTCATAGGGGAAATTATATAGATTGCATTTTTCTACCAAAAAATATTTAGAGCATTTCTTTTTATAATTATGCATATGAGCTCGCATATATGAAAATACCAAGGAACATAAAGAGTAGTTTCTGTCAAGCCTAATCCAGTCCATAATGGCTGATTTGTTTCTAACATGTAACAACCAGGTGTGACAAAATGAAATTGCTCTATAGGATTTATGGATGTGTGTGCCTGATTCAGTCCATGGTCTTTGCAATTAACTTGCTTTGTATCAGAGAGCTAAATAATGAGTAAAAATGATAGAAGAAAAATTGATGCCTTTGAGTTGTGGTGCTGGAGAAGAGTCTTGAACATATCATGGACCTCCAAGAAATCAAATAGATCTGTCTTAGAGAAGGTGAAATTAAGTTTCTCGTTGGAGACTAGGATTTTGAAGCTCCATCTCACATACTTTAGGCATGTGACCAAAAGGGGCCAATCTTTAGAGAAGGACATCATGCTCAAAAGAGTGGAGGGATAGTGTAGGGGAGAAGACCCTAGATGAAATGGATTTATAAAGTAACTGAGGCAAAGGGGTTATGTGTGTTGGAGTCCATGAGACTCGCTGAGTACAGAGCAGGCTTCAGAGCTATTATACGTAGGGTCACTATGAGTTACAGACAACTCGATGGCACATAGCAACAACAACAACGATAAAAATAACAACCTTAAAAAAGCAGACTACAACATCTTCCTCCCAAGAAGCTGTTCAAATTATAGAACTTTGTATTCACAAATCAATACTTAATTCATTGTAACACCAAGACTCTCTTCAGTTAAGATAGAACAGGTAAAAATGAGTAATTAATTGAAATGCCTTTCAGTAAGCATAACCAAAGATAAAAGATTCATATAAAGAAAACTACCAAACATCATTACAAGGAATAGAAAGAAAGAGATTTAGATAAATAAGAGTTGTTCAGAGAACATTCTGTTGTTCATGGATAGGAACACTCAATATTGTGAAAATTATAATCAAGAGATAGATTTATTGCAATCCCAATAAAAATATTGATGTCCTCCTTTCAGGGGATGGAAAATATAAGTCCCAGTACTTGGACCAGCAAGCAGTAGTCAGAACAGAACAAGAATCACTTTCTGCTGCAGCATAAGGAAATATGTGTATCAGGGATACATCCTATATCCATAATTTTTCAATTTATATGCAGAACAGATTATTCAGAAGGCTGGAATTTTGCCCTGACAGAATGGCAGTCTTGATGGACCTGTACAACAATGAGATGAGGTGATGAGATGGACAGCTGGAGTTTGAGTGAGAGAAATCAAAAGCAACTGTCTGCACATGCCAGGAAGCTTCTGGCTGATGCCAGGTACACACTGGAGATCTGCTAGCTGACACGAGGCACACACCAGCGAGCTGATGGCTGAAGCCACACATGCACTGGGGAGTTGCTGATGCACACACCAGAAAGCAATGCACCAGGGTGAGCAGGAAAGCTGGAAACTGAGTAAGTGTGAACCCAGAACTCTAGTCCCATCCTTATGGGCCTGTGCCCAGAACACTCCTGACACACTGAGAGCAATGTTGGAACTTGAGTGAAGTACCCTGGGGGGTGGTGGGGGGTCACTGCTGTTTGACTGGATCACGGGGGACTCCTTAAGTTCAATCAGAAGGAAATGAGACAGCTGGAGCTCATACTTAAAAGGAAAACCAAGGCTTCCTGGTTTTCCAGTCAGGTCTCTGTGCTCCACCTTACATCTCCTCACGTACAGTACATCTACTGCCTTTGGCATTTAGCAAAATAATTTACCCTAGCTATGGTGGTTGTCTGAGAGAGGAGGCTACTTCTACAGACCTTTTCTCTATTAAACGTGAGAGAAACCCCTGCCACACCCTCTTCTGGAGCAGTAACTACAGATCAAGAACCTGTTATCACTCCAGACATGAAAAACTCTACCATAGCAATGTCATGTAGGAAGCAGGCTACCTTACCCCCTACACAACCCCAAAGCAAGATGTCACCCCTTAAAAAAGTGACACAGTATGTATCAGTGAATTTCCTGAAGACAAAAATTCTGATGGAAATTTCTGACAAAGAGTTTAAAAATAACAATGATTGAATATTAGCAATGGTTGAAAGACAAACTTGAAGAATTATAGGACACCACAAGCAGAAACCATGAGGAGCTTTAAAAAAGAAAAAAAAAAAACACCAAACAACAAAACAGTACAGATAAAACAAACAAGATATTAGAGGCTCTGGAAAAAACAGGACCACAATTCAAAAATTGGGGACCAATGTTTCAGATGCTGTGAACCTGATGGAGGGTCACAGGAACAGGACTAAAGAGATGGAACACAGAATCCGTGAGATAGGTGATAGATTTGTCACCACTGATCTGCTAGAACAAAAAGCAGAACCAAAAAGGAAGGAAAAAGAAGAAAACCTAAGAATAATGTGGAACGGCATCAAGAGAAATAACATATGCATCATCAGAATCCCAGAACAGGAAGAAATAACTAAAGGCACAGAAAGAGTTGTGGAAGAACTATTAGAGGAAAATTTCCCAATCATAATGAAGAATGAGAGAATATATATGCAAGAAACTGAGCAAACACCATATTAAATAGACCACAAAAGAAAAATACCAAGGCATATCATAGTCAAATTTTCCAGAACCAAAGATAAGAAGAGAATTCTGAAAGCAGTGAGGGAGAAACAAAGAAAAACCTATAAGGAAAAGCAGATAAGATTAAATGCCAATTTTTCAGTAGAAACCATGCGAGCAAGAACACAGTGTAATGGCATATATTGAACACTCAAAGAACACAACTGTCAACAGAGAATACTGAACTCAGAAAAATTGTCCCTCAAATATGAAGGAGAGAAAAACAGAACCTAAGAAAGTTTATAAAAACAAGAGCAGCATTGAAGGAAACACTGAGAAATGTCCTTCTTACAGAAGTGCCACAGAAAGTACTATGGGCCAAAGTAACTAGCAACAACACTAAAAAGAACTCAACAAAATGATAACAATAAAACCTTGCCTCTCAATAATCATACTGAATGTGAATGGTCTGAATGCACCACTGAAAAGAAAAAGAGTAGCATATTGGATAAAAAAATCCATCAATATGCTGCCTACAAGAGACACACTTGAAATATGAAAATAAAGAAAGTCTAAAAGTAAAAGGGTGGGGAAAACATACCAAGAAAATGGCAACCAGAAAAAGCAGAATTAGAGAAATTAATCTCTGATAAAATACATTTCAATGCAAGAACCATCACAAAGGACAAGGAAGGTCACTACATAATATTTAAAGGGTTAGTCGAACAGGAGGACATAATGATAAATATCTGCAAAATATATAAAATAATCAAATGAAAAAAAAACAGAAAAAGGAAATAGACAACACTACTGTAGTAGTTTGAGACTTCAATACATCACTCTGAGGAAAAGATAGAGCTACCAGAAAGAAATTCAACAAAGATGCTGAAGAATTAAACCACAATAAACCATCTTGATCCCATAGATATTCATAGGCAAATTCACCCCTTGCCCCTAAAAAGCACAGTATACCTTCTTCTACAATGTACATAGAACAAGCTCCAGAATAGATCACATTTTAGCTACAAGGTAAGGATCAACAAATTTAAAAAACATAGAAATAATACAAAGTATCTTCTCAGACCACTTGCTAGAAAATTAGAAACTAAAAACAAGAGTATAAAGGAGAAAAATCTCCTACATTTTGAAGCTGAACAACACCTTACTTGAACATGAGTGGGTACTAGAAGAAAAAGAAATGAAATTAAAATTTTCTTAAAACAAATGACAGTGAAAACACAACTTACCAAAACCTCTCGGAAACAGCCAAAACAATTTATAGTAATAAGCAAACACATAAAAAGGTAGGAAATAATGACCATTGACTCTCTATCTAACATCTCCAACAAATTGAAAAAGAACAGCAAAAAACCTGACACACACTAAAACTCTGAAATTATAAAAATTAGGGCAGAATGAAATGAAATAGAAAACAGAATACAATTAAAACCATTAACAAAACTAAGAGTTGATTCTTCGAAATGGTCAATAAAATTGAAAAACCACTAGCAAAACTAATAAAGAAAAAGAAGGAAAAGACAAAAATAATCCAAATAAAAGATGAAAGGGGCACCAACACAACAAAACCAACTAAAATAAAAAGGCTAACAATGCAATATTTTGAAGAACTTTACTCAAACAAATATGAAAACCTAGAGGAAATGGGAAAATACTTAGAAATTCACAATCTACATAAACAAAAACTAGCACAAACCGAAATTGAATACCTACAGAGACCATTACCTGCAGAAGAAATTGAAAAGGTAATAAAACAACATCCAGGACCCCCCACCAAAAAAAAAAACAAAACCCTGGACCAGATGGTTTTAGAAGTGAGTTTTATCAAACATTCAGAGAAGAACTGTCAGCAATTCTACATTAACTATTTCAGAAAATAGAAATAGATAGATTTCTCCCAGACTCATTCTATGAAGCAAACATATCTTTGATGCAAAAGTCAGGTAAAGACACCACCAAAATACAAAACTATAGGGCAATATCTGTCATGAACAGATGCAAAAATCCTTAATAAGATCCTGGCCAATAGACTCCAATGATACATAAAAAAATAAATAAATAATTCACCATGATCAAATGGAATGATAGCAGGTATGCAAGGATGGTTTAACATAAGAAAAACAATGCCATTCATCACATAAACAAAGCAAAGAACAAGAACCGCATGATTCTATCAATTGATGCAGAAAAGACCTTTGACAAAATCCAACACACCCACCCCTGATTAAAATGTGTAACATAATAAGATTAAAGGGGAATTTCTTCAACATTGTAAAAAAGTATACACGCAAACTGGAGAGCCAACATTGTTCTCAATGGAGAGAGATTAAAAAAATTCCCTTTGAGAATAGGAAGGAACTAAGCAAAGATGCCCACTATCACCTCTCCTATTAAATATTGTATTGGAAGTCTTAGTAATAGCAATAAGACAAGAGAAATAAATAAGAGGTATCCAAATAAGCTAAGAAGATGTAAAATTATCTTTCTATGCAGGTGATATGATAGTATACGTAGAAAACCCTAAAGATTCAGCAAGAAAACTACTGGACATAGTTGAACAACTGAGCAAATTGGCAGGATACAAGATCAACATACAAAATTAATTGGATTTTTCTACAGTGACAAAAAGAATACAGAACTGGAGCTAAGAAAAATAATACCCTTCATAACAGTTAATCACAAGATTAAATATTTGAGAGTAAAGATAAGGAGAAGCACAAAGGATCTATTCAAAGAAAATTATAAAATATTACTACAAGAAACAAAAAGACCTGGAGAAATGGAAGAATATTTCTTGCATTTGAATAGGAAGATTCAATTTTGTGAAAATGACAATACTATCAAAGGTAATTTGCACGTTCAATGCAATCCCAATGCAAATACCAATTCCATTCGTCAACATGATGGTAAAAGCAATAGCCAATATTATTTGGAATGGAAATAGGCCCTGAATGAGCAAAGCACTCCTTAAAAAGAGAAACGAGTAGAAGGCATCTCATTCCCTGGCTTCAAATCCTACTACACTGTTGCGGTCAAGACAACGTGGTGCTGGTACAATGACAGACATAGATCAATGGAACAGAATTTAGAATCCAAAAATCAGCCCATATACCTATGATCAACTGATTTTTAGCAAGTAGGTGAAATCAGTTACATGGGGAAACAATAGCCTTTTTAACAAATGTTGTTGGCAAAACTGGAAAACAATCTGTCGAAAACTCAAGCAAGCTCCACACCTCATTCGATACACAAAAACTAACTCAAAGTGGATTATGGACCTAAGACCCAAACAAAGGACCATAAACTTCAATAGAGAGAAACTTCGGAGAACTCTAGAAGCCCTAATCCACAGCATAAACAGTCTTCCAAGCATCCTGTAAAACCACAACCAGGAAAAGGACCTTCCCCAATGCGCATCCAAAAACTTCTCTAACAAAGTAAAAAGGGAAGCCAGACTGGAAAAAAAATATTGATAATGACATGTCTGATAAGGGACTTATATTTAGGATGTATAAAATACTCAAACACAACAACAAGATAAAGGTAATTATTTTAGTGAGAGTTTATAGATACTTTGGATTTCCATTCATTCATTGTTGTACGCTTTCCTCCTGAACACCCTTCTCCCCCTCCCCAGTTTGCTTTTATCTTTAAAAGTAAAAGAAGAAAAATAATCTATGGCATGAACAGATTCTCAACCATAATGAAGAATCTGCAAACAGGAGAGAATTAAATAGATAAATGGTACCTCCTAAAACCAAATCCTTAAGTGCATCAAACATTTTTCCAAGCGGTTAGGAATCCCATAGACTGAGAAAAAAATTGCTAATGACATATCTGAAAGAAGCTCATATCCAAAAATCTAAAATACTCCAGTACCTTAACAAGAGGAAGGGAAACAGCCCAATTATAAAGTGGAAGGAGGCTTTGAAGATACTCAGATGGCCAATAACTCTATGAAAAAATGGTCAAGATTGATGTCATCTTATCAACAATGACAAAGTTTAACAAGACAAATATTCTGATGAGGACGCTGAGAAGTTAGAAGTCCCATACATTACTGATGAGTATGTAAACTGGTGCAACCACTATGAAAGTGAGCTTGGTGTTTTCTAAGAAGGCTGAACATAGAAATACTATATTTAACTTCTTTGTAACATGACTAGGAATCTATACTAAAGAAAACAGGTAAGCCTCAAATAGGCACATGTTTATTTCAGCATTATTCACAATAGCAAAGAGATAGGAGCAGCCCAAGTGTCTATCAACCAATAAATGGATAGAGAAACTGCCCAATTCAATAGAGTATTATGAAAAACCATGAAGATCTCAAGAAACACTATACAACATGGATGAATCCAGAGAACATTATCTGAGTGAATTAACTCAATCACAAAGGAACAATTGGAGTATATATAAGACTGTTGTTGTTGTGTTTCATAGAGTTGAAACTGACCCATACCTTACCCTCCAGCAGGTTTTCAGAGGTGGTTCATCACAGGAGAGGAGATTGCCTATCATTCTCCTGCAGAGTAGTTTGTAACCGTGAACCATGTACCTTCAGGATTACAGCACAGCTACTTGTCACTAGGCCACTATAGAGAGACAGAGAGACAGATTGATGGATAAATAGATAGATATCTACTACTGTTATAAAAATCAAGAGAATTACAAGCCAATGACTGTGGGGGGCAGAGAGTACAAGAAAAGAATGGACAGATAAAGAATATGGCATTGGAGTAGGTGAAGGTAAAGTAATTCTGTAAAGAAGGATTGAGAAAACATTATGGATAAGAGAACTAACAGGTTGATAACAGGACGTTATGAAAGACTGAATAGTGAATGTGGACATCAACATATTTGAGTGAATGTCAACAAAAAAAATGAATATACAAGTATACAAAAATAACCTCAACCAAATAAAATTGGTAGATGCTAGAAAAACTATTTCTGTATTTGTTTATATTACAGAATGGAACATGTCTTACAATACTATACATGTGTATGTTTAAGTAATTATAAAATTATATATTTACTTGCATTGATTTTAAGCAAACTATAAAATGAACTGTTTACTTTCATAGAATTGAAGGGGAAATATTTTCAAATTTCTACTTTTTATGAGATTGAGTTCTGAGCAAAACTTGCTGGCAAGACTTGGAAGTGAAAGGATTAGTAAGCAGAGTCTTGATAAAGAGAAGTCCCTTGGAGAGATTTTAGAGATGCATCTCAAAAGATCAAAAGAAGTGTGTTTAATCATTTCAAAGGATTGTAAAAAAATATATTAGCTTATATGCCAAAAGATTTATCTACTTTAAGGTAATGAAGTTTTTATCTTTCTTCATCTCTGGGAGGAAAGGGTGACAATAGTATAAAATAAAGAAACAAAAAATACCATATATTTCACCTCTCTGGTAACTCCATAAATGTCTGAGTAAACTATTCTCCAAGTTCTAGGCTTTGCCCCAACCTTAATCATAACCCTAAAAGTATACTAAACCCAAGGTTTGAGATTATCTTAAAATTTAATCCAAACAGTAACTCTAAACCTAACCATAAAACAACTCTATACTTAGTTTAAAATTTAACTCTAATCCTTAAACTAAAATCCAAGATTTTGGGTTAATCCAGATCTCCAGTCCTTCCTCTAAAGTACCTCTGGATGGAAGGATCTGTGATAGCCTAGTAGTGGTAAGGAGCCGTGCTGGCAACCTGAAGGCAAATGGTTTACATCCTCCAGTTGCTACTTGGGAGAAAGTTGTACAATCTCCTCCCATACAACCAAATGACTCTGAAAACCCAGTATAAAGTAAACTATGAGTCAGATCAGACTCAACGATTCATAACAACAACAACAAACACTTTTTGAACTAGAACCTCCAAACTTTGATTAACTGTAGAGCTTATTAGCATAATCACTACTCAAGGACACTAGCAGTGTTTTAGCCTGTAATTTGTACTACCTTTTTTGCGTGTGAAATAGACTTATTTTTATACACAGGTTTACTTGCATTTTATTCCAAGTGTACTATCCGTGATCACTCTGAGGATAAGGTAAAGGGAACTGATGCATTTATTGCTTTAATTTAAAAACAACAACAGCAGAAAAAGAAATAAAAGTGGATGACTGTTCCTCATCCAGAAGTCTTGTGATTGTGTTTAGTAAAATACATAGATACATAAAGAAAAAATATTTTTCACTTTTATAATGCCCTGGTTTCAAAACTGTACGTTAAGCTGAGCTTTCCCTACCTACACAAAACTTGTAGTCAAGCATATTCAATTAATAAATTGAAATTTTTCACTCAAATATGGTACATGCAACCATAAAATCAGAAGATGTAATCAACAATTGTGCTTTTCCTGTAGTAATTCTGGCCCCTGAAGTAGCAACTTTTGGTATTTATTTTTCTTTTCTCCTAAGATAGATGTGGCCTAAGAAACTGGGCACATAGCAATTTGTCAACGTGATAGATGCAAGTAGTCTCAAAAAAACGTATGCATTCTACCTCTTACAATATGTATGTGACTGTACAATGCCACACCTATAAAATATCTATCTTTGAATTCACTTAATGAGTCTGAACTGCTATTTAAGATGAAACATCCCTGATATTCTCACTAACTTATCAATAACTATTGTGTATAACTCCATAACTTACAGGTCAATAGTTTGTACTAGACATCTTAGCATGTTGCTGTTGTTATTACGTGCCGTCTAGTCATAGACAACTCATAGTGACCCTATGAATGAAACACTTGAACCCTGGTGTATAACTATCACCGTTTCTCTAAGTTCATAGAGTTTCCAGAGGCAAGCTATTTTTGAAGTGGATGCCACTCCTACTTCCAAGCTTGTTTTAATTGAAAGCTCCACCAAACACTGTCCGCCATGGGTAACCATTGTCATATTTGACACATCAGTGTCACTTTGTTTATCATCACAACAACCATGGTTTACCTCTGTAAAGCAAATTGACAGACCAATGCTATACCACTAAGAAAAATGTTTAACCAAAACCAACCGTGTTTTTCAATACAAGGCCAAATTAAATCAGCTCACAAGACACACACACACACACCCCTCCACATATAACAGAGCTTTGTCAATCCAAGTGCTCCACACATCTTCCCAAACTGGATACCAGCCCCAAACTGGAGACATCTTAGCATACAAAACAAAAAAGTTAACTATGTTAAAGACAAAAAAATTAGTTTCACATTTTAGAAACTAGAACCACTATTAACTCTGCCAATTTTTCTTTCTTTTTTTTTTTTTTTTTAACACAGACTTGAAAAGTTCTGATGACTACCTACACTTTTCAGAGACCCTTGTGGTTTTTTGTTTGTTTTTTTTTTTTATTGTCAGGTTGTTGTTGTTTTTTTTTTAAACTTCCTTCAGAGTCACTTGAGCACCCTTCTACTAATTCTACAGGTCTGTATTACTCTTATGTTAACCTGCAAACTTCATATGCTAGTCTTGTCTTTACTCAATATACTAATTAAAACTGGGATTTTGAATACAACACTTCCTATTCCATAATCTTAATCTTACAATTAAGATTATAAACTTATACTTACTTTAAGAGTTTGCTCTGTTTTATGTTTTCATTTCATGCTCCCTGCTCCTCTATTTACATATATACTGCATGATGTCTTTCTCCAAATTGTATGAAAATGTTATCTATGTTTACATTCTATGTACTTATTTATTTACAAGTAAATACATACTAATAAAATATTTCTTTTTATTTATTACTTTATTTTCACTTTTTAAAACGTTTAACATGTATTTTTTAAATTAGTTTCAAATGTATTCATTTCTTTACAGTGAAGTTTCATTAATGTTGTTTTCAGCTACTATTAAGTCAGCCTCTAAGTCACAAAACTTTTATACACAACAGAATAAACTGCTTCTTGGTCCTATGACATCTCCATTATCAATTACAAAACAGACCATAGTGAACCACGGACTTTTTAATTGGCTGATTTTTACAGGTTGCTAGTCAGACATTTTTTTTCTGTTCCATATTTATCTAGAGGCTTTACTGAAATGTGTCGTTGTAATATGCAAGCTTCCACTCAAAGACAGAGGCTGTGCATCAGGTAAAATAATAGAATTTGAACGAAATTCTCCCTTGAGCTACTAAATTTTCTTTCGTTAATAGTACCGTGTAAGAAATTTCCAAGTATTAAAAGGATTTGTAATTCTAAGTCAATCGTTTTATCCTTCTATCATTTGTATCTATATCATCAGATATTAAATTAAAATAGTTAAACATATTTTTCCAAGTTTATAATAGCATAATGGGATTTCTGATGGGATGCTAATGAAAAGGATGGCAATTCAAATCCACGAACTCCCCTATGGAATAAAAAAAATACATAGTCTAATATCATTTAAGATTTACAGAGAGAGAAATCTAGTAGAGGATCACTATGTGTTTTGACATTACTTGATGGTACCAGGATTTTTTGGTACTTTATTTTGTGTAATAAGGTGAATAGAAAATCATATGAGTCACTGCAGAAAATATGTCTTAGATAGTACTTTAAAATAGAATTATTACGGTTGAATGTCGAGATATCTTTAGAATAACCTATATTAACATTTGACTTTTTGGAAGAGCTTGGCTGATTTACACTTTTGGAAGTAATCTTACAAATATCTCTACTTTTCATTTCACATATTAAAAGATGTATTTTGCTATCCAAGAATAAAAATAATGAAAAAGCAAAATAATAAAAGCTTGTGAAATTAAAATCCCAAATTAAAAAAGAAAAACTATCAATATTGCTAATATCCAATAACTTTAAAAATTGATTAAAATGATAAAATGTTGCTACTGACTTAATAGCTTTAGTTTAGATTTCAATTGCAAACCCTATCAAAATTATGTAAAATACCAGTTTGTGATTCTTATAAAATGTAATGAGTTGTACTGCTGTAAAAAGAGCAAAGGTGGTATGGAGACGGTTATAATTGATTTCCATCAATTACACAAGGGATAATGATTCACATCAATAACATTCACAACACAAAACTAGTTCCAATGAAAATAAACATGTATCCCATTTTCTTGCATCTCTTTTTACTCACCCCAACATCAATCTTACAGCCCTACTTGATCCAAAATCCACTGCAATAATTCTCAGACCAAACAGAATGATCTTGTTGTTGTTATGTACCATCAAGTAAAAACTGGCCCATAGCCAAGTTCCTTCAGTCCCTTCAGTGAGTTTAAAGAGGCAGTAAATCACAAGGGAGGAGGTTGCCCATCCTCCCACAGAGTAGCTGATGAATTTGAATCATATGTTTTTAGGTTTTCAGTGCATCTTTGTAGCAGTAGGCTACCAGAAATTCCTCAGAATCATATTACGGAAGTAAAAAAGGTTATAATTCAAGTTGGCAACAAGATACAATCCCTCAATCAGGACAGCTTTTGAAATGTGTTCATAAGCACTACAACCTTCAAACTCCTGACTTTCAGCCAGTGTTACAAATCTATTAGTCCTGCAAATTATGTTTTCCCATCCCAGTTTTCCAACAAACTTAGGCAATAGCTCTTAGGTCTGTTTCTGTGGAGTAGTTTCAAGGTCAGTGCCTTTGAGTTGCTTGTAACTCCAAGTGGCTCTATGGACAATAGCTGTGAACTCTGTTCTATCCCGAGCCAGTCTCACTGTCTCAGACACACCTATCCCTTTTGCCTCAGTTACTGTGGCAATCTATTTCATTAAGTGTCTGCATCTCCTATGTTGTTCCTCCACCCTTCCAAGCATGATGTCCTTCTTTAGGAATCGCTATTCTCGGCCACAAGCCAAAAATATCTAAGATGGAGCTTCAATCCTCGTCTCTAAGCAGAAATCTAGTTTCACCTCTCTAGAACAAATATATTTGTTTTCTTGGCAGTCCATGGTATGTTCAAATGTCTTCTCTAACACCACAATTCAAAGTCATCTTTGGTCATGGTCCAGCTCTCTGATGGATAACAAATAATTGTGAAGAACATGACCTGAATCAGGCATACCTTACTCTACAGACTGAAATCATTGCTCTTCAATACTCTTAAGAGGTTTCTGACAGTTTCTTTCCCTGGAGCAATTAATCTTTTGATTTCTTGGTTGCTGATGTTAAGAGTGTTTATTGTGGAGCCCAGCAAAATTGTTAACAGCTGCAATCTCCTTTCCATTCATCATGGTCCTACCAATTGGCCCCGTGGTAAGAACCTTTGTCTTCTTGATGTTGAGATTAAATCCATATTGAAAACTGCAGTACTTAGCCTAGCACAGCAAACACTTCAGATCCTCCTCACTTTCTGCAAGCAAGGTTGTATCATCTGCATAATGAAGGCTGTTGATGAGTCTTCCTTCAATCCTGATGCCACATTCCTCTTCTTAAAGTCCAGTGTCCCAAACAATCTATTCTGCATATAGATTGAAAAGGTAAGGAGACAGGTATGAATAAATAGTAGCTAAAATATTATAAGAGTTAAAAGAGTCAACATTGTTCTATGTAATAGTTAAAAAAAGGATCAAGGTAGAAAATCCACTACTTATCTAAATGGGCAACTATTATTCTGTGCAAATGGGTTGTAATTTCTGGGAATATGATCCATTTTGTCAAGTCTTCTGACTTTTGGAGAGAAGCAGATATACATATTTTTTTATGTAAAATAGATTGATTTTTATGTGCTGTGCATTAATTTACATTTAAAAAACTGTATGACAAACAGATTACTAGTGAAGTGTCAGTCTGGTTCAGTTCACTGGCAACCAACTTGCCAACTGTTAAAACAAATAAAAATGCATGTTCCATTCTTATATAATTACCAGAAGCATAGTGAAGACATTTTCAACCATCTGTCAAATGATAAGAACTTATCTAATTATTTAAAACAGAATGATGGAAATTTCAATGGGTTTCTCTCAAATGGTAATTTTTATTTTGTGACATTCAAAATAAAGGAATTACCTACCACAAAACCAAAATTAGCTAATAGCTTTTGTGATTTTTATGTTAAGTACTTTTAATTTCCTTTTTACATTTATGAACATGGTAATATATGATTATTTTTTAAAATTCTTCAAGAAACACTTGTGTTTTATGAAGTTTATTCTCATAAAGAAGCAAATAGAATTCTCAATGAGAAGACTTTATTGCCATAATCACAGAATTAAAATATTTGATGTTCAAATAATAATATGTAAAATGGAGTCTTTACATTCTAAACTGTTAAGTGTCAAACTTTCTTTCTTCAATTATTTGCATTGATTAAACTAAAAATTAAGTTCCACTCAAACCAGAATACTGTTGTTGTTGTTAAATGTCATTGAGTTGTAGATGACTCATAGCTACCCTATGAACAAAAGACCTGAACACTTGTATAACTTTCACTGTTTCTCTAAATTTATAGAGTTTCCAGAGGCAAGCTGTTTCAGAAGTAGATGTCATTCCTACTTCCAATCTTGTTTTAATCAGAGAACTCTACCAAACACTGCCCACCCTGGGTAACCATTACCACATTTGACACATCAGAGTCAGTGTTTAGCATTACAACAACCATGAGTTACCTCCATACAGCAAATAGACAGACCCCTGCTATACCACATAGAAGAATGTTTGACCAAAAACAATTGAAACTGGGCCTGAGGGCCACAGGATGAAAGATTAAATTCCACTTAATCTAAGAAAATGGCAGTGATTATTTTTTTCTGTAATTCTTTTCCTATTTGAACAACTCTTTTGCTGTTTGCTGTTGTTGATTGCTGCTGAATTGAGCATGACTCATAGTGACGCTATAAAAAAAAGGACATAAATCCTTTCTATTATTGTAATAGTTTCTCAATGTTCACAGAGTTTCCAGAGTTTCTGTTTAAAAGTAGATGCCACTCCTGCTTCCAAACCAGCACTGTCCATCAAGGGTAGTTGTTACGACCTTTGACACTCTAAAGGAACAATGTTCAGCATCACAGCAATGCCAGATTACCTAGATTATCCAAATAAAACAATTTTAATTTCCTTCTATTATTTAGTACCTTGATTTGAAACTTAATTTTCATTTTAAACCATGTTTATATTATTCAATTTATTACAATAACTGAATGAAATGTGGGTATTTTTCATAGAACATCTATGGATTTTGATTTATGATGTAATTTTACAAAATTTTCCAAGATGTAATTATGTTAATACTATGTAATTAACAGTGGTAATTTAAGTTCTATATACAATGAGTATTTCTAGATATAAAGACTATACTTGTGATGGTTGCTCTGATGCTAAATACTGTGACACTGATGTGTCAAATGAGATAATGGTTACCAATGGTGTGCAGTGTTTGGTGGAGCTATCAGATTAAAACAGGCTTGAGAGCAGGAGTGGCATTCACTTCCAATATTGCTTGCCTCCAGAAACTTTCTGAGCTTAGAGAAATGATGAAAGTCATACAAGTTCTCAGGTCTTTCATTAATAGGGGTCACTATAAATCTTCTATGACTCAATGGCACTTAACAATAGCAACAAGAAAAATTATATTATAGGAGAACGTTGCTGTCTTACAAAATACTTGACATATTTTTAATATATTGATTGATATGGTTTACAAATTTAAAACACACTAAAGACCTATTTTATAAAATACACATTTTTATTATGCATAAACATGAACTGTATAATACTAAAACATTATGAAATATACATTTTTATTATGCATAAACATGAACTGTACAATACTAAGACAAATGTCTTATATGCTACCAAATCGATTTCCAAATCATAGTGAACTAATGATCCTGCACAGTCTTCCTAATCTCTGCTATGTTCAATCCCATTATTATAATTATTAAGTCACCCCATTCCATTGAGGATCCTCTCGTTTACAGACCTTCTACTTTTGCAATCCTCACGTCTCTTTCTAAGGACAAATCCTTCTGACAACATGCCATGAACATGTGAGATAAAGTATCATAATTTTTCCCTCTAAAAAAAAATCTTGCTTTTCAAAATTACTGTTGTAATTTTAGTAGCCATATAATTTATAGTGGAGCTCTCGTAGTCTAGTGGTAAGAAGCTGTGTTGTAATCCCAAAGCACACAGTTCAAATCCCACTAGCTGTTCTACAGGAGAAAGATGGGCATCCTCCTCCCATGTGATTAACTGTCTCTGAAAATCTGCTGAAGGATCAGCTGTGGGTCGGCTCTGACTCATTGGTACACAACAACAATACAACATATTATTTATAGTATGTTTAGCTGAATAAGTTGTTACTGTTTTGGTTTTAGGTGCTATCAAGTTGACTTTATAACTTAAAACAGCCTATGGGAAAAAAAAGGTCAGCTTTGTCCTATCCTGCACTTTTTACAATCTTTTTAATACTTAAGTCCATCATTGCAGTAACTATATCAATATATCTCATTGATGGATCTTCTCTCTTTTGCTGAACCTGTTTTTTCAAGAATGTATTTTTCACAAGGACTAGTACCTCAAAAAAACAGGTCCAAAATATGTAAGATGAAATTTTATCATACTTTTCAATAAAGACTATTTTAATTCCACTTCCTCAAAGACAGACAACTCTTGTGACAGTTCATGGAACATTCAGAGTAACTGTAATATATTTACTATGTAAATTAGTCTTCTTTTTAAAAAGAAAGAATTTATACAAAATGACATTTGAATTGGAGATTAGAATCTCAACTAAAATTACTTTAGGGGAGAAAAAAAAGGAAATAATAACTTCTAAAGTCATAGGTTTCCACAAAGTTGTGAGATTAACTTCATGTACATATGATAGTTGACATCAGGTGGGCTTCTTTCTTTTCTCTCTTCATATAAGATGGTTCATTGACCATTGCTAGCTTCTACTTATATATAAATATAATGATTTAATTAAACAGATATAAAATCTCCTCCTCCAAAGGAAGCTCTGGTAGCCTAGTGTCAAGGAGCTGCACTGCAATGCCAGAGTTGCACAGTTCAAATCCACCCGATGCTCTGCTGGAGAAGCAGGGACAATCTCCTCCTGTACACATCAGATCTGATTTGATGGTAAACACACACAAAAATAATAAAATAAAAATCTTTTTTAAAAAAATCTCCTCCTCCTAGTGCTATATTAAAGAAAAAATCCTAGAAAGATAATTTGATTAGTGACTGACATGAGATATCATCTTGTAAAGGAAATTTTTGTAAGGCCATTTATTCTACCAATATAGTACTTGTCAAGAATACATGGGGAAAACCCAACTGAGTGTGAAAACTACAGAACAGTGTCATTGATTTCACATGAAAGCAAGATTCTACTGAAGATTATCCAAAAACGATTAGAACAGCATATCAGCAGAGAACTGCTGGAAGTCCAGGCAGGGTTTAGAAGGGGTCATGGTACTAGGGATATTGTTGCTGATGTTAGATGGATATTGGCTGAAAGCAGAGAATACCAGAAGAATGTCTATCTGTGTTTCATTGATTATGCAAAGGCATTTGACTGTGTGGATCAT
>NW_006399786.1:14641511-14648441 GCF_000299155.1 Elephantulus edwardii | reverse complement strand
CTTGGGAGGGTGGAGGGACGGCGTAGGAGGGGAAGACCCTCTATGAGATGGATTGATTCGGTGACTGGGGTAATCGGGATGGGTGTGTCAGAGGGAGTGTGGTTGGCGCAGGATAGAGCAGGGTTTAGGGCTGTTGTGCATAGGGTTGCTATGAGTGGCAAACGACTTGACGGCACATAACAACAACAGATTCAATTATTACTCTTATAATTTTTTCATCTTAAAGAAATTATTTCTTTTTTCAAGATGAGTTGCAAAAACATGTAAACCGCAATATTCACTTTTACACAGGGAACTGTAGTTTCATAAAACATTAGAAAGCTTAACTGTAGAAGAGGACCAACAAACTCTAAGCTATTCTATCTTCCATAGAAACACACCTAAACACACACACACACACACACACACACACACACAAACACACCCCACCTGTAAATCACTTGAAAAGGTATAGGAGCTTACCAAAGGATTACTATCTATAAAAGATTCCATCTAGTAATTAAAAAAAAACAAAACTTCTCTTCCAACCTATATGTAGTATAATTACATAAATAAAACTCCTTTATAATAGAAAGGATTTTTAAGTAAACAGAACTGAGAGACTCAAACTGTACTCCTCAAGGAATCTTTTGGGTAAACTTGATGTCTGAAGAGACTTTGAAAGTTACATTAGAGAGTAAAAAATTAAAATGAGAAAACATTAAAGTAAGAGTGCTAACCAGAAGATTTTAAGCCAATTCAAGAATATAAAGCAAAATATTATGACACAATGTACAAGAAAAAAGAGTAACAAAATAAAAATGGAAGAGCATGCTTGGCATTTCTGAACCTGAAAGGGCTGAAAAACAAATTCAGGTGTTTGGTTGCAGTAATGAATAATGGACAAATTCTTGAATGAAGCAAGCAAGCATCAAAAATATGGAAGGACTACAGACACTGTTCGAAAAGAATTGATAATCATGAATCATTTCAGAAAGTAGCACATAATCAAAAGTAGCATATAAACACTAGCCCAGACTGGCCCACTGCCACCCTGCTGTCCTGTGCCAGGAGCACCAATACCACAGGTACTTTTTCCTTAACATGACTGTCTAGCTACATCATGTGGGATTTCTTTAGCTCAAGCAGAAAAGACCTGGTGGAGCCATGGATTCTGGAGGGCAACAGCCATCCTGCTTTGAACCTGAGATTCACATGGCTTCAGGCCAAGACAGGAATGCCGATAAATAGGACCTTTACAAAACACTGCCATACCCTTGGATATTATATAGTTACAGCAACCTTACATCTGCTAAGAAAAGATGCACATAATGTCAAGGAAAAAAAAAAGAAAGCAGTATGCCTCAGTTATCATGAAAAATAAAATAATCCTTCTCCTAAAAATGCAGACCGAATAAATACCCCAGAAATTTTTGTTAAGTGCTGTCTATTGGAGCATGATTCATAGTGACCTATGAACAAAGACCTGAACCGTGTACTATAATTCTCATTTCTCTATATCATTAATAGATTTTCTAGAGGCATGTTGTTTAGAAAGTAGGTGACATTCCTGCTTTCAAACTTGTATCAATCTGGGTGGTTCACCTCACACTGTCCAAAATGGGTGTTATGGAATATGACACACCAGTGGCACAGAATTCAGTATCTCAGCAACCCCAAGTTACTTTGGTACAGTAAACAACCAGTGCTATACTGTTTAGAAAAATGTTCATCCCAAATGCAATTAACAGCCCAAGAGCTGCAGGCCAGAAGGTGAACAACAACAACAAAACCAAATAGTCAAAACCTGATCGTTACCAAAACAAAAGAATCCACCTTCCAGAATCCAACCACTTCACACATGAGCCTCCAAACTGAAGACTTAGTCAGGGCCCAGTTGCATTTTAAATATGAGGTCAGGTTGGTTGACTCTAAACAAGAGGCTTCTAGCCCACAGCTCAATCTTAGCTAAATCTGGCACTCCCAATCAGCTAATACCAGGTTGTGAATCACAATAACAAAAAGCAACCAAACAATCCACATCCCATGCACATCAAAACAAAAGGATGCAGCTTCCAGAATCCAACTGTTTCACACATGAGCCTCTAAACTGGAGACACCAGATATTACCAGAAGAAATATGTTGATGAAAAATTATTTTGATAGCTATAGAAATATAAATGATGGAAGAAACAATGTAAGCCATTAAGAAAGCAAATACCCCAGAGACAGAAATCTAGAAAAAAATATATTGCTGAGGAACAACTTGAACAGCTAGAAAAGGAAATACAAAAGATGGAAGAAAGAACTGGTAGTATAGATTATGAGGTACAAGAACTTTAAAAAAATCATCACAAGATAGAGAAGGTACATCCAACCACAGTATGGAAAATAGCACAAAAACATGAAATTGCAATCCCAAATACTAAGACTGAAATGGCTGAAGCGTCCAACAACCTGGTGGGACAAGAAAGCAGAAATGAAGAGATGTAACAGAGAGTCAATGAGGTGGAAGACAAGGTTTAAAAAAAACAAACACAAAACCACAAATAGATAAGGATAGAATACTAATAGTGTGAAAAGAAAAAAAAAACAAACAAACAAACAACAAAACAACCAAAGGTCATTTACAGAGGAGAAACTATTAGATTAAGTTCTGGTTTCTCATTAGAAACCATGTGAGCTAGAAGACAATGGGATGACATAGTCAGAAAGTTGAAAGAAAACAATTGCCAGCCAAGTATCCTATACCAGCAAAGCCCTCCATCAAATTATGAAGGAGAAATTAGATCCTTTTCAAAAAAGAAGGAACTTAATGCATTTGAGCAAGGTGCTGGATAAGAGTATTGAATATACCATGTACTGCTAGAAGAACAAACAACTTTGTCCTGGAGAGGGTGAAGCCAGGCTGCTCTTGGAGGCAAGGATTCTGAAGCTTTGTCTGACATATTTTGGGAATGTTGCAATGTGAGATCAGTCCTTGGAGAGGGACGTCATGCTTAGGAGGGTGGAGGGACAGTGCAGGAGAGGAAGACCTTGATGTGGTTGATTGATTTGGTAGGTAGGATAATGGGGATAGGTGTATCAGTGACAATAATATTGGCAGAGAATAGAGAAGGATTTAGGGCTGTTGTACATAGGGCCACTAACTAATAAAATATGTATGAAGATCCAAGGGGGAGGTTAGGAGTAGAAGAGTGAGGATGGGCAGGGGGCTAATCATAGGATCACACATTGTAATGGGTAGAGGGAAGGGTGGGTAAAGGAAATTGGAAAGCTCCAGTGTAAAAAACAATGCATATGAACTTTGTAAGTAAACCAGTATAAAATAAAAAATTTACTTTAAAAATGTAGCATATGACTATATGGTAATGAACAGAGAAGTTTGACCTATATTGAAAGTATTGGGATAAAATAAGGACTTAAGAACTGATGGTTTACAGTTGACAATTTTCAACAAATAGATACAGCTTTGAACACATTCACTAGCCTGTGTCAAGAAATTTGGTAGCTACTTGGCCAAATGACAGGAAGAAATTAATATTTATTCCAATAACAAAAAAGATGATGCAACAGAGTATAAATTATTGAACAGTGTTATAAATATTGTATGCAAATAAATTCTTGCTGATGATTACTCAGAAACAGCTGGAAGAAACATCTACAAGGAACTACCAGAAATTCAAAATAGGTCATGGAATAAGAAATACCATTGCTGATCTTGGATGAATATTGGCTTTAAGCAGACAATATCAGAAAGATGTCTACTTCTGCTTCATTGATCATGCCAAAGCACAGGGCTGTGTGGATCATAATAAATTATGGATAATATTGATAAGAACTGTAATATGATAATATTTAATTGTGCTCACCCAAAGCCTGTAAATGAACCAAGAAACAGTTTTCTGAAAAGAATAATACTGAATAACTAAAGAATAAGAAGAGGCCTGTGAATGTTGCGTGTTTTCCCCATACCTATTCAGTTTGTATGTTGAAAAAAATAATTGGAAAAATTAGATGATATGAAAAGGAATGCAACATCAGATTTGGAGGAAATTTCATCAAAAAACTATTTTAAGTAGATGACACAATCTTCCTTACAGAAACCGAAGACGACTTTTATGTAGCACTAACTGAATCAGATCACGGCTATAGCCTTCAATAGAGATTGAATCTCAACATCAAGGAAATAAAAATCTTTACCACTGGATCAGTAAGCAACATCAAGAAAGATGGAGACAATTTTGACGTTGTCAATGATTTGATTTTATTTGGATCCACAATAAACACCCAAGGAAACAGTAACAAAAAATAAAAAATGTACGACATTGGAAAATCTGCTGTCAAGGACCTTTTTAAAATGTTAAAGACAAGGATATAACCTTAAATATTAAAATGTGCCTGATGCAAGATTGGATATTTTTAATTGTTTCGTTTGCATCTGAAAATTAGATGGTAAATAAGAATGACAGAAGAAGAATTGATATCGTTGAATTGGGGGAAAATAAATTAATTAATTAATTAATTAATTAAAAAAATAAAAAGTCTTCTGGATTGTAAAAACAAAACTCCAAACCAAAAAGGTCTGTGTTAGAGGAAGTACAACTAGGGTGTTCCATAGAGAGAGCACGGTGAACTTCATCTGACATATTTTGAGCATGTTATCAGGAAGGATCAGTCTTAGGAAAGAGATATCATGCTGGCAAAGATAGAGTGTCATTGAAAGATAGGAAGACCCTCAGTAAAATGAATTGACACAATGACTATGATAATGGGCTTAAACATGTGAAGAACAAAAGGATGGTCCATGACAGAGCTAGGTTCCAACTGAGATATAATCAACTGCTGGCACATAAAAACAATTTGGAAAACATAAATACAACAATAAGGACCTGAAAAAGAGACTATAGAGAAAATACCAGCTTTTGTCATAGATAGAGCAAAGAATGAACAGGGCTCAGTTCCTAACAGATACACATAAAACTTAGCATCAAAAGACATGTTTTTTACCTAACACATTTTTATAACCTTAACCAAACATTGCATGAAAACGTTTAAAGCAAAATCAAATAAGCAAACAGCAATCACAACAACAACAATAAAAAATGCTATACTATTAAAACAGGTTAAACAGAGCTAGAATTATCAGAATGAAAATTTAAAGTAAGTACAATGACGAATAATGTGTAGTGCATTGGGCTGCTAACAAAAGCTGTCAGTGTGAACCCACAAATTCCTTGGGACAAAAATAAACAGAAGTCAGAACTGACTTGACAGCAGTGCATAGTTTTGATTGTATTTTGTTTTATAATTGGTTATATAAAAAGTTTTCTAATAGAAAATGCAAACGAATTCACAAAGAGATAGATAATTAGAGGAGAGATGAAAACCAGAAGATAGACTCAAAATAATGTGCTAGAAATAAAAGTCTCTGTAATAGAAATGAATTCCTTTGATAAGTATGTTGCTATTACTGTTATTTACTGTCAAGTTGCCTTTGACCCATAGCAAACCTATGAAGCTCTGAAACCTGCCCTGTCCTGAGACAATCTTTCTAACTCTGACACACCAATCCCCACTACCCCAGTTATTGTGTCAATCCATCTCACCCAGGGTCTTCCTTTTCTGCACTGTTCCTCCACCTTTTCAAGCATGATGTCCTTCTCCAAGCCATGTGCTCAAAGTATGTGAGACAGAGCTTCAAAATCCTAGCCTCCAAGGAGAAACTCAGTTTCACCCTCTCCAAGACAGACATATTTATTTTTTTGGCAGTCTATGGTAAATTCAAGACTCTTCTCCAGCACTACAATATGAAGGCATCAATTCTTCTGCCATCATAGTCATTGTTTAGCTTTCTGAAGCATAGCAAGTAATTGCAAAGACAAGGGCCTGGATTAAGCACACCTTAGTCTCTAGACTGACATTGTTGATTTCCAGTGCTCTGGAGAGGTCTCTGACAGCAGATTTTCCCAGTGTGTTGTATTTTTATTTCCTGACTATTGGTGTTAAGAGTGTTGATAGTGGAGCTAAGCAAGCTGTAATTGGTGATAACCTCAGTCTCTTCTCCACCTATCATGGTACTGTCGATTGGCTCAGTAGTGAGAATCTTTGTCTTCTTGATGTTGAGCTTCAATCTATATTAAAGACTATAGTCCTTGACCTTCTGCAGCAAGCATCTCAAGTCTTCTTCAGTTTTGGCTAGCAAGATTGTGTTATCTGCTTAACATTGGTTGTTGATGAGTCCTTCTGATGTCACATTCCTCCTCCTAAACCCCTGCTTCCCGAATGATCTGTTTGGCATATAGATTGAAAATATATGGAGACAGGATGCATCCCTGACACACTCCTTTTCTGATTTTAAACCATGCAATGTTTCCCTGCTCTGTTCTGAGGACTGCTTCTTGATCTAAGTGTTAGTTTCGCATAAGCACAATCAGTGCTCTGGGATTCCCATTTTCCTCAAGGTTAGTCCCAATTTATTGTGATCGGAAGAATAAAGATGACAGTGGAAAAACAATGATATTTTGAGATATGCCTACAGAACCATTCCAAATTGAAGATTAAAAAGTAGAGAAAAGAAACAACATATTGTAAATAATATATCAGTAAAAATGGATGTGCATACACCTGTTTGAGTGGTAGGTCTGGTTACTTTAGGGTATATTTCCAGTAATGAGATTGTTAAATCAGTTGGTATTTCTATTTTCAATTTTCTGAGAAAGCACTAGACCACCTTTCATAGTAGTTTCACCAATTTACACTACCACTAGCAGTGAATAAGTGTTCCAACCTCTTCACAACCTTTCCAGTAGTTGTTATATGCTGTTCTTCTGAACTTGCTATTGTTGCTGAGGGGAAACTACAGAAAAGAGATGGAAGCAACCCAAATGTCTATCAAAAAAGAATGGATAGAACATTTATGGAATAGTCCCACAGTGAAATACTAGTAGA
>NW_006399786.1:14632643-14640901 GCF_000299155.1 Elephantulus edwardii | reverse complement strand
AAAAAATAAATTGTTGAAAGACACCCAATTTAGATTCCAGGAAGCTTAAAAACACTAATTAGCATGAATACTAAAATCTAAGCAAACACCCAGTGTATTTCCATATTGGTTATATTATATTGTAGAAAATCATAGACAATGAAATAATATTACAGAGGGTCAAGGAAATAAAACATCTCATCAAAAGAAAAAAAAGATGAGAATTATATCTGATTTCTCATCAGCAAAAAAGTAGGGAGTTTAATTAAATATTTATAGCACTCAAAACAAAACAAACCAAGGGAAAGGCAAGAACAACAACAACAAACACAGCAGCCTAGAATTCTGTAATCAATGAAATGATCTTTTAAAAATTAAGGAGAAATTTGGATGCTCTAAAAGAACCCTAAGTTCAGGATATTTGTTTTCTATTTGTCTCACTTGGAATAGGAAAAAAAGTTCTTTGCTCAGTGTGTGAAAGGGAATTGTAAATTATATACTTTAGTCTGTATAGAAAAGTCTACAATGGTTAAGAAGAAACAAATATTTTCTTCATATTCTAAATGTGATACAATGATTTGAAATAAAATATCAACAATATAATGTATGATTACAGTTATGGATAAGCATAATATATGACAGTAATAGTATAAGCTTTGGGAAGAAAGAATTGAAAGGACTGTGTTATAAAGAACCAATACTGGTGACCTACTTTTTTTTTAAATTTTTTTTTACATTTCACTAAAGTAAAAAAAAAAAAAATTATTTAGAATTCAGGTTTAGCAAGATGTCACAAAGATATAAAAAAAATCATCTATAAGCGAACTAAAAATATTAAAAATCACTTCATTGTTGTACAGTCAACACTGACTCATAACTTACAGTTCAGTGGGTTTTCAGATACTTTAAATTGCATAAGAGGAGATTGCCCATCTTTGTCTTTTGGAAAAGCTGGTGGATTTGAACCACCTGCCTTATAGGGATGTGTCTATTAACCCAATGTCTGAACCCATTTGGATGTTTGAATCTACCAGTTTTGCAGTGGTGGTTCATTGCCATCGAGTCAAGCATGACTATGAACAACAGTCCTGAAGATTTTCTAGAACTAATGTCATTTATCAAAGTTCATAGAGTTTCAGTGGCATGTTGTTTAGGAAGTAGATACCACTACTGCAGCTTTGGGAATCTATTAAAGGGTCAGTTTTGAGTCAGTTCTTACTGAATGGAAATGAGTTTACTTTTTTAAGTTGTCCATTTATGTTGCAAGAGGCAAAGGATTAGAAAGAACATTAATGTGTAGTTCAATGAAAAAGCCAACTCAGAGAGTAGAGGCCAGGGAAAATTAGATATTAAAACTTTCTAAACTATTAGAACATTGGCAAGGAATTATTAGACATTTCAAGATGGGTTTAGAAGAGGCCATAACACATCTGCTGATGTCAGATGGATCCTGGCTGAAAGCAGAGAATGCCAGAAGAACGTCTATTTGTGCTTTACTGACTATACAAGGTATTTGACTGTTTGGATCATATCAAATTATAGCTAACATTAAAAAGAATGGAAATCACAGAACACTTAAAAATCTCATATAAAAACTATCCTTAGACCAAGAAGCTATTGTCCAAATTGTGCGAGGAACACTGCATGTTTTAAAATCAGCAAGAGTGTGAGTTAGGGTTATATAATCTCACCATACCTATAAAATTTGCATGCTAAACAAATAATTTATGAATCCAGACTCTCTGAGGAAGAATGTGGCATCAGGATTCAAGGAAGGCTCATCAATAACCTGTGTCATTCAAATGATACAACTTTGTTCAAAGTGAGGAAGATATGACATTCTTGCTGCAGAAGATTAAGGACTACAACCTTCAATACAGATTACATCTCAATATTAAGAAGGCAAAGGTCTTCACCAAAGGATATTGTCAACACTATGATAGGTAAAGGATTGAAGCTGTCATTTACTTCATCTTCTTGAATCAATGATCAATGTCAAGAAATCAGGAGATATATTGAACTGGGAAAGTTTGCTAACAAGGAGCTCTCAAAAATGCTGGAGAACAATGAGACCGGTTGAAGATTAACATGCAGCTGATTCAGACTATGGTCTTTTCAATCACTTGCTAAGCTTCAGAGAGCTGGACAATGAATAAGAATTTACAGAAGCTGTACAGAAGAAGAATTAATGTCTTTGTGTTCTGATGCCAGAAAAATGTTTTGAATATCTCACGGACTGCTGAAAGAACAAAGAGATATGTCGTGGAGAAGGTGTAGCTAGAATGTTCCTAAGCGGAAAGGTTGGCAAAGCTTTGTCTTTCATACTTTGGATATGTAGCTGGATGAAACTCTTCCTTGTAAAAAGACACAATGCTTGGAAAATTAGAGGTCCAGTGAGGAGAGGAAGACCCCAAATGAGATGGGTTGACAAGATGACTTCAGCAGTGGGCTCGAGTGTGTTGAAATGGTGAGGATAGTACGGGATAGGGCACGATTCAGGTGGGCTATTCATTAGGTTGCTCTGGGTCATACTTGATTTGCTATCTAAATACAACAGCAACAATGTGATAAACTCTGGTGGCCTAGTGGTAAGAAACTGTGCTATATTCCTGAAGGAACTCAGTTCAAATTTGCCAGGTACTTCACAGGAGAAAGATAGTCAATCTCCTCCCTGTAATTAATTGCCTCAGAAGGCCAGACTTAGGGTCAGTTATGGGTTGGTTCCAACTTGATGGTATGCAATAACAATGTGTAAGGAATTGTGCCACAAACTCAACAATTGTTGTTGTTGTGTATCATAGTCAGAACTGACCCATAGCTGACCCTCTGGTAGTTTTTCAGAGGCAGGTTATAGTACAAGAGAAACTTTCCCATCTTTCTTCCACACAGAAGCAGGTGGCCTCAAAACATTTGCCTTCATGATCACAGTGAAGCTTCTTGCCCTGTTTCAAATTCACCAGATATTCTGTGAAAGAAAGATGGAAAATCTCCTTCTGTGTCAAATGTGGATCAGTTCCAACTCGATGATACATAACAACAACAATAATGTTGAAATGGTAAAAGATTCATCCATAGCTTCAATTTTAAGTTACTTAATATTGATTGCAGTAATCTACTTTAAAAACAATGGTCAATATATTTAGAAAATCTGATATACACACAAAAGTATGTGTTGTGTAAAGAAACACAAATGGCTAAATGTTTTGTCTAGTTTTTAACAATTAATTAGTTCAAGAAACTACTGCCATGTGATTACTGATTAACAAACAACAGATGCTTAATGGAATACAAAAATTCACATTTGCTTCTCATGCGCAAGCACAAGTTAATTCCTATTTACTTGTTTGCATTTCAGTAAATACTTTCATAACAGCTCCCTTAAGATTGTTTTTGTTTTTAGGTGCCATCAAGTCAATTTTGACACATAGCAATTCTATGAACAACAGATCTGATCCTGTGCTATCCTTTTGATCTGCCACTTTTGAGCTCTTGTTTTAGTCTCTATGTTGCTGTTGTTATGTGCTGTCGAGTCGTCTGCAACTCATAGCAACCCTATGTACAACAGCCCTAAACCCTGCCTTGTCCTGTGCCAATCTCACTTTCTCCGACACACCTACCCCCATTACTCAAGTCACTGAATCAATCCATCTCATCAAGGGTCTTCCTCTCCTGCGCTATTCCTCTCCAAGGACTAGTCACTCCTTGCAACATGTCCATAGTATGTTAGTCTCTATATTAGCCCATTTTGTTAAGTTTTACTCTTACTCTTACCCTCTACCTTTATGAGCAAGATATATTTTCCAAAGGACTAGCCTGTCCTTACAGCATGCAAAAAAAAATGTGATTTGAAACTTCTCCATTCTTGCTACTAAGGAATGGGCTGGTTTACTTTATCCAGCCTACTCTTTGTTAGGTTCAAACAAGTATAGCACATTTCAAAGCAACCCTATCAAAACCAGACCTATTCCTGTCATAATCTGTGGAAAGCACCTAGCAACTTTAAGAAGCATTCTGCAAACTTCAAAACTTTAATATGCTTGCTTACATTGAGACTTTCAGGTATCAATTTCTATGTGAACTTTAATTGCAAAAATCTAGGTTTATGACAAAGTAATGAAACAGACATTTTGTTTTGTTTTTTTGTGTATTTGTCTGTGTGTAAATACAAAAACAAGGATGGAAAAACATAACATAATTTCTTACAATCTCTACGTATTTTAATTTGTTTATATTTGAGACCTGTGGAGAGATGAGCTACAAAGCAATGATACATTTTCACCAGTGGATACATAGGAAACAAGACATGATAGAAAAAAAGCAAATACTCTTCACAGAAATGTTCATTTGTGCAAAATGTGGGTTAGTGATAAATAAAAAAATATTTTAAGGTACAACAATTATCTTTTCACATCTTTATTATCCTTCCAATCATATCTGTCTTGTCCATTCATGTTGGAAATTTCTAGACTACCTGATACCCTGGTTGTTTGAGGTTCAGAATAAGAGATTCAAATCTTAATGCAAGATTTGTTTGTGTGCACAATGCTAACTTAAGGATGAATTTAAATAAAAGATGAGATAAAATTATATTCCTTCACAATTAATCTTAATATTAATTAATACAAATATTTTAATTGGATAAATTTGATTCTTTAGAATCTAGTTCCCTCACTACCAGTTTGAGTATATGATTCAGGCATCAGTGCCTTTGAGTTGTGGTGTTGGAGAAGAATACTGAATATTCTATGGACTACAAAGAGAACAAAAGATGTGGCTTGAAGAAAGTGCCACCAGAATGTTCCTTAGAGGCAATAATGGTGAAACTTCATCTCATGGACTTTGGACATGCTATTAGGAGGAGCTATTCATTGGAAAGGGACATATTTGGAAAGGTGGAAGGCCAGCAAAAAGAGGGAGACCCTCAGTGAAATGGTTTGACACACATATATTTCTCTTGCTCTAGTCTTAGATAAAGGATACATTTCAGAGTTGTAATAAAATATAAGCGAGTAAAAAAAGACTAAAAGAACTGTGAGAGAATGTCTTAGGTTAAGTTGCTTTTGAACCAGCAAAATCAGAAACAGCATAATTTACAAGTTGACAAATACAACACAAATTCAGTTCCACTAAAAGATCAAAGGAAATGTTTCATTAAAATATTAAAAAAGAAATCAGCTTTAAATATCACAACTTTCTTTTGAATGCAATATGGTCATAAAAATGAAGATACTGTTAAAGCGCCTGAAATTGTCTCTTACAAACACAGCTAAACTGAGATGTGGTGACGTTTGTGATCTCAAATGAACAAATAAACATTTTACTATCTCCCAATATGTCTACTCTATATTTCACAACACAAACTCTATAAATGTCAGAGAAACCTTCAACGTTTGGAAACCAAAAAGGACTCATTGGCCAAATTTTTTCTAAAGAAATCAAAATATATTGTTTTCAAGGTGAATTACTATCTGGCAAGTTTCACAGAGTGTATCTTCAGTGAACACTTCAAAATGTTCCTTAAATACCCAAAGCAGAATATTACATTTAAAGTCATAGAATGAGACAACCAATGAAAACTAGTCTGTCTTTTGCAGACAGTGCTTTATGTACAAGGTGAAGGTCGGACTGAGAGAATGAAGAATTCTACAAAATTTAGCACAAGTTGAGCTCTTTTTGCTTTCTTATAAATGAATCTGGAAAACTTCCCAGAATATAAGTGCTTTTATAAGACAACATTTGTGTGTACTAATTGGAGTGAAAACAAAATAGCCTACTCTGGTCACCTATGCAACGACTGGAAGTAGCTTCTTTCTAGTCCTACTCAACTGTTTCTAAGTTTATTTTCAGTTTGGTTGAACTACCTATAAAGCCTGTTTACTGTATTGCTCAAAATAATCTGGAAAATCCTTGGTTCTAACACATAATTTATTCTAAAAATGAAAGATAGTTATAATTATTTACTTAAATTAAATAATAATACAATATATCATTTGATGCAAAAGGAATTAAATATTTCTTTAAAAAATTACAATGAAATAAATCAGGAGTAAAATTATTATTGACTTTGGTCCTAAGCTTTCTTTCTCTACTTTACTTTGAACTATGATTGTTGACCCACATCCCCCATCTTCAGGTATCGCATCTCTTCCCCCACCCAGTCGCGACCCCCGCCGCCAGCTCTGAATTTTGGGGTTGGCAAAGGTGCCACATAGACGCAGTGGACAGAGGGAGTGGATTTGAACTGAACTATGATTGTTGTCATTGTTAGGGACCATTGAGTTGAGAAAGACTCATAGTGACTCTACTCTATTCAGTGCATTTAAACTTCAAACTTACATTATTGCTTCCCTAATTTGGAGAAGTTCCTAACAGCAGACTTTCCAAATGCAATATGACTCTTGATATCCTCCTGACTGCTGGTTCCAAGCGTATTGATTGCGCATCAGATAAGATTAAATAATTGACAATTTTAATCTTTTCTCCATCTATCACAATGTTGCCTATTGGTCCAGTGGTGACAATTTTATATTCTTATGTTGAGATGAGATGTAATCCAACACATAGTCTTTGATCTTTTGCAGCAAGCTCTTCAAGTTCTCTTTACTCTCAGCAAGGAAGGCTATGTGATAAGCACAGATAGAAACAATCTATCATAGAAATAATGAATAAGCATAAGACGGATTGTTGATGAGTCTTCCTCTGATCTTTACACTGCTTTCTCTTTCAGAGCCTAGTTTCCCATATTATTTGCTCATCACACAGAATTAATAGATATGGAGAAAGAGTACACTGAAGCACATCTTTGTTACTTTTTAACCATGTGGAGTTTCCTTACTCTATTCCAACAGCTTCTTGTCTAGGTTTATAGGTTTTGAATGAGCATAATCAATATTAGCCATATTTTGTTATACTTCATGAAGTCAAGTGCATTTGCATAGTTAATAAACTATGATAATGAACTATGATAATGATTAAAATATCCTGTAATTGGTTTATAATTATCTCATTTATAGCATTTAACCTTTAATGCTGTTGTTGTGTACTGTGGAATCAGAATCGACCTAGAGCTGAACCATAGCTGACCCTCCAGTGGTTTTTCAGAGACAGTAAATTATGTAGGAGAAGTCTGCCCATCCATTTTCCTTGGAGCAGCTCATGTATTCAAACTGCATGCCTTTGTGATTGCAGTGCCATATCTTACCTCTAGGCTGCCAGAGCTCGCAGCTTTTAATAGGAAAACAAAAACACCAATGAAGGAATTTTTCTTTTACTTTTCAAAGAAAAGAGTGAACTGGGGGTTTGGAGGGTGGACAGGGAGAAGAGTGCAACAGTGAATGAATGGAAATCCAAAATCTCTGTAAGTATTCATTGAAATTATTAAAAAAAAGAAAAATGAAAAAAGAAAAGGTATTTACAATGAATAAATCATTGATTGTACAAAAACATTGAATTGGAAAAAACCCTATTTATTTAGCCTTCGGTTTACATGTATTTTTTAAAACTCTGAAAACTTTTTTTTTCCTGTTTGGGTTTTGTTTTTCATTATAGCTAGATATATATATATGTATGTAATTTTATTATATATTATTGTATAAACTTCATTAGAATTTGATTGGTTATATATTTTAAAAATACCAGATTCTAGGAGGTGTGAATAATTATTTATTTTGCCAGAAGTATTGGGTTGTCTTTTCACCCTTTCTCTTAAAAATTCAGTTGTTACAAGCTTGAAAGACTTCTTCTCCTTACTGAAGTCTTTCAGAAACCTAGAAATGAAATGTAGGTTATTTTGCACCACTAAGTGAGACACTAGAATTATGCTGGCTCCAGGCAAGTCAGAGAAGAGTACGTATGCCTGGAGGTAACGTACTAATTTAGGATTTCCTCCTGTGGACAGTGGTTTACTCCCTCTTGACAGAAAAATCTATGAAAAGCTTCCAGGAAGACAAACTCTTTGGATTAAGGTCAGAATTCAGATTTTTCATTGAAGACCAGATGTGTGATTAAATGAAAACTGAAAGATACATCAGACCAATGGAAAGGAAAGGGACAGGAATTGAATCATTAAACTGTGGCAGTTAATGCTTTGTTGGAACATTTAAATATGCACAGTATCTATACTAAAATGATCTTAAGATACATGTTTCAATATTTCCAAATGTTAATGTCTATATAGTGAATTTTTTAATATGATTGCAAAAAATACAAATTACTGTAAATAGCTACATCTTTAAGCACTGAACAGGAATGCTCATGGTCCAAAATAAAACTATTAGGTG
>NW_006399786.1:14624422-14632108 GCF_000299155.1 Elephantulus edwardii | reverse complement strand
ATAGATTAGGGTTTAGGGCTGCTGAGTCACGGAAGGCTCAATGGCACATAACAACAACAACATAACAGGAATTATAAAATTGAAGAAACAGCACCAACTACTTGTTTCTATCTTATATTTAAAAACAGCTATATTATTTAATCATACATGTCCTCTGTATCATATTGTGGTGGCAGTAATTAGTGTATTTCTCAGCCAAATTTACTTGCATTTGATATTAGTGATACTGTTTTATAATTTTCTTACATTGTTGGACTTTTCTTTTGATTTCATACAGATTCAAGTATCTTTCAGTGGACTAGTTGATTAGCCATCTCTAAATTCATTTTTATAGACAAGTGAATGCTTCCGGCTTTGCATTTGTTTGTTGGAAGTTTTCAATTGATAGTCTGTCAACTCCTGGAGCCTTGTTTCTATCAAGGTTATAAGGACAGTCTTGACTTTTCCTTTTAATACCATTTTTATTATATTCTTCTTCAAATAAATACTGTTTTTCACTTTTTGGTTGGTTTTTTTGTACAGGTATTGATTGTATTCTTTACATCTTATTTTGATGCTTCCTGTGAAATTCAGTATTTTGTACATAGAATTTTTAATATTGAACGTGGAGGTTGGGATTTTTAATTTATTTCTTTCTGCACTTAAAAGGCAAGCACATTGTTTTCTTTTGACATGGTAATAGAGTCCTTTGATTATTAGTTATAATTATTTCTTTTGTTTTTTCAAGTTTCATTTTGAACTCTTGTTCATATCTTTATTTCAACAAATTTTCATTCACTTTAGCTGTTATTGGTTAGAGCATAAGTGTGAGAGTCACCGTTGATATTAATGTTTATCTTTAATTTCTGAATTTTTAATGATCTTTGCTTTGTTCTCATATGTTTTCCTTGATATAATACCAAAATATATCTGGTCTTTAGTCATCACTGTTCAAGTTTGGAACAGTATATTGAGAAGAAACTGCCAGGAATTCAAGCTGAATTCTGAAAAAGTACAAAGATGTTCAAGTCAATTGAATATGGGTTGAGAGCAGAATACATAAAAAAGATTTTACCTGTGCTTTACAGACTATTTCAAGACATTTGCTTATGTATATTTCAAAGAACTAAAAATAATATCGCAAATAATGAACATTCCAGAACACTTAATTGTGTTCATGCTGTACATGCATGATTATTACTTGAACTGAACAAGTAGATATTATGTGGTTGTATTGATCAAGTTTGGATCCCTTTCCCATACTTATTCTAACTGTATGCAGTGCAAATTACCTAAGAAGCTGAGCTATATGGCATCAGGACTATACAAAGACTCTAACATCCTGTGATAGATTAAGTGAACACAAAAATTGTTCTTAAAAGTAAAGAAGACTGGAAGTGTTTACTGATGAAAACTAAAGAATGCATTCTCAGTATGCATTACGCTTCAGCAAATGTAAGAAAATAAAGGAAGACACTAGAAAATAATCTGTACAACTGACCATATACACAACATTACAGTAAATGGAGAAAATGTAGAGATTGTCAAAGATTTCATTGTTCTTAAATACACAATTAAGATCTATGGAAGCAACAGTAAAGAAATCCAATGATTCATTACATTGGATAAATCTGTTGCAAAAGGCACTGTTAAAATGGCAACAAGCAAAGATAGCACTTTGAGGACCAAAGAGCACCAGAATCTAACTATGGTATTAATTTTATGTGCAATTTTGGACAACAAATAAGGAACACCAATAACTGAATTCTTTCAAATCATGGAAATGGCAATGACTATTGAATATATTATGAGCTGCCAATAGAACACACAAATATGTTTGGCAAAAGTTTAGTCTGACTCTTCTTTATATGATAGACCTTGTCAAGCCTACTTTGGATATTTATTAAGAATGCTAAGTTTCTGGGAAAGAAAAGCATGCTTTACTAGCAAAGTTGACAGTCAACAACAAACGAAGCAGCAGACTCCAGAGTAAATGGATTGACACAGTGGCTGTAATAACGGGTCAAAGGAATAACGATTGTAAGGATGACACAGATGTGAACAGTGTTTCATTTTGTTAAACGTGACTCTGCTGAGTTAGAGTCAGAGCTGAATTAATAGCACCTACCAACAATTACAACAACAAAAATTAACTCTTTTCAGCTGTAATTCTTCTTTGTTTTCCTAGTCACAAATATAATTATATTATTTTTCCTTTCCTAAGTTAGAGCTCTGGTGGTCTAGTGGCAGGAAGCTGTGCTGTAATCATGAAGACATGTGGTTTGAGGCCACCAGCTTCTCTGTGAGGCAAGGGTGGGCAATCTCCTCATTTGCAATTAACTAACTGCCTCTGAAACCCACTGGAGAGTCAGCTATGGGTTGGTTCCAACTCGATGGTACACAACAACAATTTTCTCATAATCATTTTTCTTTTAAATTCTAAAAATAGGTAAAATTCCTTTCTTTAATGTTTTGTATGGTACTGTATCCTAATATTTCATTGGGAAAGTCAGCTGCCAGGGCCCTCCCCAGAGTACTGAATAGCAATGACATCAGGCTACAGACTAAGGTTTGCCTGACCTAGGCCATAGTCTTCACAATTGTGTGCTATGCGTCAAGGAGCTGGACAGTGACTAGGGATGATAGAGAATTGAGGTCTTTGAGCTGTGGTGCTGGAGAGGAGTGTTGAAATACCATGGACTTCTAAAAGAACAAACAGGTTTGACCTAGAGAGGATGAAATTGCGCTGCTCCTTGGATTCAAGGATTCTGAAGCTTTGTCTGACATACTTTAAAGCATGCTACAAGGAGGGATCAGTTCTTGTAGAAGAATACCATGCTTGGGAGAGTGGAGGGACCGCACAGTAGAGGAAGACCCTTGATGAGATGGGTTGATTCAGTCATTGGGGTAATGGGGATAGGTGTGTCAGAGACAGCGAGGTTGGCACAGGATAGAGCAGGGTTTAGGGCTCTTGTACATAGGATCACTATGAGTCTCAAGCAACTTGACAGCACATCACAACAACAAATATATTCTATTATGCAATCTAAGGAGTCTAACGTGTGGGCAAGTCAGAGGCTCACAAGAAAGCTGATTCAGCACTATGAAGAGGCAGGTTGGCCTCAATCATCAGCTGTGGTGGGTTCCCAAGGCCTCTCCAGTCCTCAAAGAGTGCACCACTGGCCTGTCTCGCCCACTGCACTGGGAGGGTGAAACATGAGCATATTTCCTTGGTCCCAAAAGATGGGGAGGGTGAAGCCCAAAGAAACTCTGGTGGAGGTCATTAGCAATCTTGATGTGCAAAACAGTCATCAGACCTCCACGTGGGGGTGAAAGACTAATAGAACCACTTAGTCACTGGTTCCTTCAAGATAGCTGGCTCTCTCGCATGACACCCCCTTGATATTACTATATACTATACTCACAACCAAATCACTATGTCTTCTACTCATAACTCTGCAGCAATTCTCAAAAAGTTGCTTTAGTCTATCTAGTCTCTTCACCTGTAAAGGCAATTTTTTCCTTAGTGACATCTTTTCTTTCTCTTCCTTTGTCTTCAGGTTAGATTTGGAACCAACTCATAGTTAACTTCCATTAGGTTTCTGAAGCTGTAAATATGATCAGAAGATACTCCATATCTTTCTCCCTCAGATCCACTCACGAATTTGAACCACACTTTAATTTCGCACAGCCTTTAGTTTAGCAGAGCAACTCTCTATGGGCTATGTCACCAGTGCTCCTTATTTTGTGCACATATCAGAGCAATGAACATCCCCAGCAAGGCCAAGAGAACAGACAGACATGTCTTGGAGAGGATGAAGCCAGAGTGCTCTTCCGAGGCAAGAAAGATGGGGTTTCATCTCACATACTTTGAGCATGTAGTTGCTAGGAGGGGCTACTCCTTGGAAAAGGATATAATGCCAGAAATGGTGGAGGGACAGCAAAAGGGATGAAGACCCTCATCCAAGTGGGTTGTCATGGTGACTGCTGCAATGAACTCTTGTGTGTCAGGAAGTGTGAGGATGGCACAGGGTAGAACAGTTCAGATCTTTTGTTCATAGGGTCACTATCAGTGGTTCTTGACTCGACAGCATCTAATAACAAAAAGAAATCTTAAGACTTATTGCTGTTAAGTTGATCCTGACTCATGATAACTTTCATTTAGGTTTTCCAGGCTGTAAATATTTATGGTAGAAGATTGTCTATTTTTATTCTAAGAGTATCTGGTAAGTTTCAGTCGTAGAAATTTTAGTTAACAGTGCAGTGCATAACAGTACACTCCTAAACTCCCTATATTGTTGACTAATGCGCTCAAAATGTAAAAAAAAAAAGCTATTTCAAAAACACTAACACTGTAATTCCATGATCTCTCAGTTTGTTACACTGTGTAAATAATTGTTAATACAATGCTTGAAGTAATGCCACAGGTATTTCAAATATTAGCAGAGATACCCCAAAGAACAACTTATAGTGGCTCAAACAGATTAGTAAAAGCTGACAATCTACTTTTGAAAAAAGTTGTACAGTAAAAAAATCTTATGAATAGAAGCAAAACACCATCTATTTTTATAGACACAGTGCTGACAAAATAATCTAATTCAAATCTAGGAAAATGGAAGTTGTCATCAATGAAATAAAATTCACAAAGTTTGATATCATAGGAATTAATGAACTCAATTAGACTGATTTTGCCATTTTGAACAATCATAAGGTTTACAATACTAAGAATGACAAATTGACGAGAGTGACATCGTAAGACAAAAGAAAATTTCAAGATCAAGGCTAAAGTATAACTCTGTCAGTGATAATATAACACATGTATACATACATACAAGGAAACATTGTTGGTATGACTATTATTCCAGTTTATACTACTGCTGTTACTGTCAGGTGTCATTGAATCATAACAATCCTATGAACAATGAGCCCTATCTTATCCTAGTCTATTCTCATCATCTCTGACATACTAGAACCAAATAATACAGTCACTGTGTCAACCCAGCTCCTAGAGGGTCTTTTCTTTGCTGACCCTCTACTTTTCCACATATAATGTCCCTAACCAATGAAATACCCTTTCTCAAAATATGCCCAAAGTATTTAAGATAAAGTTACACCAGACTTGTCTCTAAGGAGCACTCTGCTATCTTTTCTCTAAGTTTGTTTTTTAAGAGTCCATAGGATTTTCAGTACTCTCCAACATCAAAATTCTAAGGCATCAAGTCTTTTCACAATTCTTATTCATCATCCAACACACAGATGCATAGAAAGTGATTGAAAGACCATGCCCTGATTCAGGCGCACATTAGTCTTTAAACTTACATCCTGACTCCTTAGTACTTTGGAGAGAAGTTTTACAGCAGACTTTCCCAATTCCTTTTAGATTCATTGACTTCTGATGTGTTGTTATTATGTGCCATTGAGTTTCTTAACACTCATAATGACCCTATGTACAGCAGCTCTGACCCCTGCTCTATCATGTGCCAACCTTATTGTCTCTGACATACCTACCCATATTACCCCAGTCAGTGAATCAATCCATTTCATTGAGGGTCTTCTCTGGTGCTGTCCCTCCATCCTCCCAAGCGTGACATCACTCTCCAAGGACTGGTCCCTCCTTGCAACATGCCCAAAATATGTCAGATGAAGCTTCAGAATCCTTGTCTCCAAGCAGCAGCCTGGTCTCACCCTCTCCAGGATGAAGCTATTTGTTTTCCTAGCAGTCTTTGGTATATTCAATATTATTCTCCAGCACCACAGCTCAAAGGCATCAATTCTCCTTCCATCATAACTAGTTATGGTCCAGCTAACTGAAACTTAGCAAGTAATTGCAAAGACTATGGCTTGGGTCAGGTACCTCAGTCTCTAGATTGACGTTGTTGCTTTTCAGTGCTCTGATTTCTGATATAAATTACAAAAAGTCAAAAAAGGAGAAACAAAAGTATTTTTTACCAACTTCGGTCTAAAATATAGTAAACATAAAATAAAGATGTGTAGATAATGGGTAAGAAATTGTACCCTCAACCCAAAGGCAAGCTGTTCTAATTCACTGACAACAATCATCAGAGAGGCAGTATCCTCCTTTGCCATTTATTTCTTGCCTCTGAAAACTAACTGGAGGATAAACTATGAGTCAGTTCCAACTGGATGACAATGGGTTTTTGAGGCATTAATGATTTGAAATGGACTGGTACTGGACATTTTCCAGACAAATATGTCATATACTACCGAAAGAATGACACTTTGATGATATGAAAAGAATTAAAATTTTTCCTAGCTTTGAGTGTGAAGATGCAATATTGAATGACTCAATGGCACCTAAAAACAACATGAATGAAATAGTAAATGATATATGACATATCAAATGAAGATTAAAATGAAGATCCATGTATTATACAAAACAAAAAAATTGACATTCAAACATCTGGTAATAGTAACTATATCCAATAACTAACTGCATAATTACATCATGTTATACACACACACACGCACACACACACACATGTTGTTTTTTGTTATCAATAATTGCCTTTCAGTCAAGCATGACTCATACTCAATAGCAACCCTAGGAACAAAAGGCCTGAAGCACCTCTACAACTATTGGCATTTATCAAAGTTCATAGAGTTTCTGGAGACATGTTTCTCAGGAAGTGCATGTCACTCCTGCTTCCAAATGGTAAATAAAAATTATGAAATAATAGGAGATTTGATAAAAAAATGAAGTCATGCTAAAAAGAAAAACTCACTTGTTAAGGTTCAAAATATGCAAGTATAATATGTTAAATTCATAAGTATTACATTTCAGAAAGATTGAAAATAAAATGAAAGAAGAGAACGTTATGCCTAGAAAACCCGTTTTTCTTCCCTGAAGCCACCAATGGATTAAACCAGCAGACATGCACAATCTTTGAGTTAGCAGTAAAAGTCCCTACAGACCAAGTCACAGAGCAGGCCATATAGTGAAGAGTTTCATAAAAGGAGGATCAAATTCTCTTAATAGAGAACTAAGGTTTTAACAAGAAAGTATTAGCATGACATTGAAACCTGACTACTGAAGTATTTAAATATACATAAGGATATACTGAAGCCTTTGAAAAATCAAACTTCACTGCAGAGTTTTCTGGAGTCAATGTCTGTGGGTTATATATTATAAGCAATGTGAAGTACAGAGCTTTAACAACTCTCTAATGTAAACTAAAACATTTGCACAACAGATGAAGACTAATTCAGAATAAGTTCATATCAATAAAAACCAAGAAACTTGGTGGATGTTTTGTGGAAATTTGCCAGAGCAGTCATGAGAGGTACAAGAATTTATATCATAGCAACAGCACAACCAGAAAGCATTGAGTATCAGTGTCAATTAGAAATTAATGAGATGTTAACTTCTCATATTTTATATTGATAAAAAATATTCCTAGGACCTTCCAACTTTTGCTTCAATAGAGAGAAGCTAAATGTAGTGAACAACACTTATAATGTATAGATCAGTGAACAAATGTACCAAGAAAGAGTAAAAAAAATATCTGTGATCAGAATAAAAACAGTAGGAGGGACTATATTTAACATGGAAAATATTTTTTGCTTAAATGCTAAATAGGGGGGGAAGGAAAATTTGAACTTTAATGCTCATGTACGACGAAAATTATTTATGACGGAAACATGTACAATAAAATACAATTGTTGTTGTTGTTGTTATGTGCCATCGAG
>NW_006399786.1:14622536-14623527 GCF_000299155.1 Elephantulus edwardii | reverse complement strand
CAATTTTGAACCATGCAGTGTTCCCTTGCTCTGTTTTGACGACTGCCTCCTGGTCCAAGTAATCAGAAATAGATGTTCTGATAAAATACAATAGGTTAAAATAATACTTTTTCAGACTTTTTAATACATTTTGTACTTCTATTTTTATAAAACATAATCACTAGAATGCCCAGTAAAAATTAATTTTAGTAAAGAGTTGCTTGCCAATTAAATATTTAGTTTGTATTATTACATAGAACATTTTACACTTTAGATGGATGGAGAGAAATCAATACTTTTCTAGTTGCTTTGTCTCCTTATCTGTACATTATGAGAGAATCCATTAAAATAAATGCATTCAAATGGAAAAGCTGCTAACATATAGGTAATTTTTTTGTTTTGTTTTGATTTTTTTTTTATAACTTTGTCTTGTATCAAGTAACTGCCTTATAGTGACCTTACAGAGAGATACATAAAGAACAGAGAAAGAGCTTCAAATTTCACCATCTCCAAGACAGACATATTTGTTTTCTTGGTGTTTCATGGTATGTTCAAGACTCTTCTCCAGCACCACAAAACAAAGGAATTGATTCTTCTTCTGTCATCCTTAGTCATTGTCTAGCTCTCTGATGCATAACAAGTAGTTGCAAAGACCACGGGCTGCATCAGTTGCACTTTAGTCTCTAGATTGAGATAATTTCTTCTCAGTACTCTGGAGAGGTCACTGACTGTAGATTTTCCCAGTGTAATTCATCTTTTGAATTCCTGGCTGTTGTTGCCAAGAGTGTTGATGGTGGAGCCAAGCAAGCTGTAATAGTTAACAATCTCAATCTCCTCTCTATACATCATGGTGTTGTCAATTGGCCTAGTGGTGAGAATCTTTGTTTTCTTAATGTTGAGCTTCAATCCATATTGAAGACTACAGTCCTTGACCTTCTTCAGAAAGTGCTTCAGATCCTCCTCAGTTTTAGCAAGTAAGGTTGAGTCATCTACATAACACAGGTTGTTGGTG
>NW_006399786.1:14592765-14605940 GCF_000299155.1 Elephantulus edwardii | reverse complement strand
TTTTAGAAATATATAAGAAATTTATAGGGAATAAAAACAGACATTATCTCAAGGCTCATTTGTTATAAAACCCAGTACGCTTCATTTGTTTTCAACTGTATTTTTTCTCCCAAAAGAAATTTAAATGTTCTTATCTATGTGACTCATAGTTTGTCCTCAGTCTCTAATTAGAAAAAATACATTAGGAATAAGACACTAATCACCAGTATTGATTGGTTCATGAATATCACTTCCTTCTAAACAGAGTCTGAACACACAAGACACTCCTAGCTTGTTTGCACTTTAAAAGCAGCATTTATTGAAGTTGTAAAGACAGCTAGCCAAATGAATGCAAGTCCATCTGAACACCAACAATTCAATGCTCAATTTAAGAAGGCAGTCTCAATGGACATTGTGATTTATCTGCACACAGTGCAATTTGTCTGGCATATGAGAAACATAAAATCAGAGGTGACCATCTACTGGTCTCCTCTTGTCTAGGTAAGTGTAACTTGTTAGGAGTCATCGAGTTAACAACATCTCATAGCAATCCTATGAACAACATATCTGGACCTTGCCCTGTCCTATACTCAATCCCATTGTAGTCACTGTAAGTTGTTGTGGTGGTGTAATTATTGCACTATAAAACTCTTAGACACCCCAAAAGGATAGCTTTGAAACTTACCCTATTCTGAGACGATCTCACTGTCTCTGACACACCCACTCCCATTACTCCAGTAACAGTCAATCTATCTCATCCAGGTGCTGTCCTAGAGAGGGTGAAACCAGGTTACTCCTTGGAGGCAAGGCTTTTGAAGCTCTCTCCCTCATTCATTGGCACTGGTCCCAGGAGGGACCCGTCCTTGGAGACTGTGTAAATAGCCAGGCCTGCTCCACCTCATTTATCTCTGTGGAGATCATGAGATCCCTAGCCATCCATGTTTATAAATACCAAGAAAAGTTAATCAGACCTCATCAGTATTTAAGGCTTCATCACTTGTGTGGACTGTTATTCACTGGCTTCAGCTGTAGTCCTTTTAGAACCAGCACTAAAGGACCAATTTACTCACATGAAAGCAGTTCCACACTTGAAAATCTCTATTTTTAGATATAAGTCATTTTGTTCATAGAGGTTTTCACTTATATTGCTAATTTGATCATGGCAGGATGGGTAAGTTCCATACCTAATGCTTTCTGAGTGCCATCTAATTAAAAAAAAAAGAAGAAGAAGAAGAAGAAGAAGAAGAAGAAGAAGAAGAATAAAAAAAAAAAAAAAAAGAAGAAGAAGAAGAAGAAAGAATAGAGATTTAAAAACTAGTCTAAAATGAAAGAAGTGAGAATTATCATCAGATCTCAGACTTCAAAGGAAAGGCCTATGAAAGAATTCAGATACTTCAGACACTGATTTGTATATTTACTCTTCAAGACAGAGGGTCAAATAAAAGTTTGTTTTTGGTCACTGACTTACACTTTTAGCTAAGTGTCCTTAAGCAGCTCAGAAGTTAAGAACAATTAGTAGAAATGCTTGTCTAAAAAAACAAAATTTGACAACATAAGGATTTGTCTATACGAAGAGATTGGATAAATATTAGCACACGTGAATAATTAATGATATTCTTTTCTCTTCATATACACTCTGAATTTATAGAATTTTTTTTTTATTTCAAAGGTAGTTTTATTACCCTTAAGAGATTTGTTTTTTCACTCAGGGTCTTTTGTTCTTTCCATTGCCCCCTAAAGGTGCCTCTACTCAAATAAACAAAAATGAATAAATTTATACTTTATTATTAGTTATATTTACTAAAAATTGCTTGTATAATATTTTCCTATCAGCATTGTTTATGCCACTGTCGGTATTAGCTTCATCTCCAAACTCATTAATTTATGTTCATAAATTTTCTAAGGAAGAAATGTCAGCTGAAGCCAAGTAGAATGCCAAACCTTGTGAGAATACTTTCTTTAAATAAATACAGGCTCTGCTTAAATAATTTCTTATAGCAGCTACTTTTGACATGCTTAATAAATGAATATTAATAATAGTAGTTGGACTGGAAAATGATATATAATTTTTTTAATTCATAAAAATGTAAATCATTGGTATTTTATAATTTTGAATAAAATTTGCAATCTAAATTTACATCATTATGAGACAATCTTAAGTAAAATATTGTGGGTTTATTTTCATCAGATATAAAATAGAGAAGGAATTTATATTTCCAGTTTTATTTAAGCAAACAAACAAAAAATCTGTTAGATTTTCCACCTTGTGGTAAGTCATGCATTGAATTTAGTTGTTCTAGGTGTGTTACTCTGTATTATCTTACCTTAATATCTTCTTTCTGTTTAGCTCTTTACTCCCCTCCTACTTTATTTTTATGACCTCCTGCTTTCTCTATTTGAATCCCAAGTTTCCAGTGTTTTCCTATAAAATTTTGTTTTATTTTATCTAACTTGGATTTTTTGAGAACCATTTTTCATTTATTTTAATTATTATCCTTTATTAATGTCTTAGTTTAATACATTCAATTGAATAGAAAGTATATATACTCCTTTTCAATGAGAAATATAATATGAATTGACATGTTTGAATGTATTAAAAATATTTTGTCTTTTACAAGAGACTATTGTATATTGATATTTATAATGTGATAATTATAGCAATATGTACCTATGAATGCTATATGAATAAAAAATAAAGAAATAAAATAAAATTCTATTTGAAAGAATGTGCCAATACATTAGAATCCTTTGAAAGATATGACAAAGTATTTTGTGATTGTCATTATGTGCCATTAAATAAATTTTGACCCTGTCTACGGAGTAGAAGTGCCTTTGGGATTTCCTAGCTTGTTATTTTACAGAAGGCAGAAGAATCACTAAATTTTGCCTCTCATAGAGAAGCAGGGGGTGTTTAACCACTAACATTTTAGTTAAAAGTCAAGCACTTAAACTTTTTTTTTTTTCACCAGGGCTAGGAAGAAAAGTCTGGAAATCTTTCAAATAGCATGAGCCCATGAAAACTATGGATCAGAATAGTCCAATCTAACTTTTAATGGGATCAGTACACGTTAGATGTAATTCAAAGACAATTAAAGCATAACTAGTACTTTACTAGTGGCTAACAAGGTTAAAAAATTTAAAAAGAAAAATGAAAAAATGGTTTAAATTAATATTCTTAGAAAATGGAAAAATAGTAAACAGATTGCATGTCTTTATGACTTTATATTAACTGCAATTATTTTAAAAGTTTCTATTTTAATATGAATGGAAAAACTAATGATTAATACTATGGATGTAAAAATCAATCATAGGATCATAAATGACCCTGTACAAATTTTTGGATCAAAATATCTTTTCTGGATCAGAATATTTTTCTATGTAAATCAGTAAGTATTTAATAAAAAGTGATACTATTAACTTATAATCAACATAATGGATTGTGAATTATTTTGGCAATTTAAGTTGGTAACATTAAACATTTCCATAATTCATAAAAATCATGGGAAGGACATGACCTGATACTACAGAAGTAATGAGGGTAAAAAAGAAAATTTATGTTATAATATCTTTCGATTGTGTTCTTGATTTGTAGTTATTATAATCATTATCAAGAAGCTCTGGTGAGTAATGGTTAGGAGTTGCACTGTCAACATATGAGCAATCACTTTGAATCCACCAGCTCCTTTAAATAAGAAAGATCGATAATCTCCTCTGTTGTGATTTATAGCCTCCAAAATTCCCTGCAGAGTTGCCTGTATGAGTCAGTTCCCACTGAAAAACACATGACAACAACAACCAAAATGGATCTGACAATTTATGTAAGGTACAAGGGCTTTGGGGTTTTTCTTTGTTTGGGTGTTTTGTTTATTTTGATTATTTTTTACCTTGGATTAATGGGTTCATAATGGTAATGGTTTACAACTCTGAAGAAAACTGTAAAGATGATGATGGTGATAATGAAGGTAACGATTGTCTTTGCTTTTATACACTGAAGCTGGTTTCAGTGCAAGTGTCAGAATCTTTGTGGGATTTAAATAAAATCATCCATTTAAAATTGTGTAATGTTTTCTATTTCTATCTAAGGGTAGATCAGCAATCTTAATTTGCCCACTTCACAGTTTATAAGTTGTACTTATATAATAATGGTCTCATGCAGTATTTGTCTTTACGAAAATGAGTTAGGTTATTCAGAATTTGCTCTCCAATCTTTCCCAAGTTATGTAGTATTTTTGAAATAGTTTGCTCCTGAATGATAATGCTGTATTATATTAATGTACTACTAATGTATTAATGTAATTTCTCAGTCCATTAAGTTGTGGATGGACATTTGGGCTGTTTTCCTGTTTCTGTGAGAGTGAATAACCATACTATGAATATTTGTGTACATTTGCTCTCAGATCTAATTTGCTTGGGGTTTATTTCTAGTAGTGGAATCTCTGGAGTTTTTATGTTTAATTTTTTTTTATGAAATAACAATATTGTAAAAATATAAGAATAATTAGTAAAACATGTATGAAAATCCAAGGGAGAGAGGGTAGGAGTGGAGGAATGAAGATGGGTATGGATATTTTGCATCCATCCTCATTTTCGGAGGGTATAATCCAAGCAGTGAAATAACTGGGTCATATGCAATTTCTATGTTCAGTACTTTGAGGAAGCACCAAACTGCCTTCCAGAGTGGCTGTACCAATCCCACCAACAATATATGAGTTACTATCTTGCCCTATCCCCTCCAACATCTGTTACTTGCTGTCCTGTTAAACTTTGCCACTGTTACTGAAGTGAGATGATATCTCTTTGTGCTTTTGATTTGCATCTCTCTTATTACCAGTGATTTAGAGCATTTCTTCAAATGCCTGTTAGCCATTTGAATATCTTCCTCTGTGAAAATTCTTTCCATGCCTTTTCATCATTTTGTAATCAGTATTTTTCTTGTGGAGACCCAGGAGTATTCTGTAAACTTTTCTTATGAGACTTTTGTCTGAAATGCTATTGCCAAATGTGTGTTCCCAGTCAGTGGGTTTTCTTTTCATCCTGTTGGAAAAAGTTTTTGATGTGCACAGTGATTTAATCCTTAGACAGTCCCATTCATCAATTTTATTCTCTTCTGATTGTGCATTTCTGGCTGTATGTGGTACTTCTTTATACCATAGACTAGAGCTTCTATGCTTGATCCCAGTTTGCATCCCGGTTTGTATCTTATAAACTTTATAGTTTTGGCGTTTACTTGCAGGTCTTTGATCCACCTTGACAGGTATGAGATGTGGATCCTGTTTAAGCTTTCTGCAGGTAGTAGTCCTGTTTTGCTAGCACCATTTGTTGAAGAAGTTGTCATTTCCACATTTGATAGCTTTGATTTCCTTGCCAAATATCAGTTAATTGATCATAGATAGTTGGGTCTATTTCTGGGTTCTCAATTCTTTTCTCTTGATTTATGTGCCTGTTATTCTACAAGTACCATGCTGTTTTGTTTACTACTGCTGTGTGGAAGGTTTTGAGGTTAGAAAGTGCTTTGTCTCCAGTTATCATTTTTGTTTCTCACAAGTTTTTTACTTCTGGCTTTCCTCTCCAAATAAATTTGACAATTTCTCTTTCAATCTCCATGAAAAATTAATTTGGTATCTGGATTGGGACTGAATTTTGAACATGTAGATTACTTTTGATAGGATTGTAATTTTCACAATTTTGAGTCTTCCTGTCCACGAACAGGCAGTTTTTTCATTTCTTTAGGTCTTTCTTTTGTGCCTTGAAGAAATGCTCTACCATTTTCTTTGTACAGGGTTTTTGTATCTCTAGTTAAGTTCACTCCCAAGTAACTAAATTTGTGGTTGGTTATGGTAAATTGTATTACTTTCTTGATTTTCTTCTCTGAGTTCTCTTTGTTATTCTAGAGGAATCCTACTGATTTTTGGAAATTGATCTTATAACCTGCCACTCTACTAAATTGTCCTACTAACTGTAACAGCTTTTGTTGAGTCTTTGGGCGGGGGGGGTCGGTGGGAGGGGGGCTCTGTGTATACTAGTAAATCACATAGTGACAGTGTAACCATCTGTTTGCCAATCTGGATGACTTTTATTTTCTTCTCTTGTCATATTGCCCTATACAATATTGAACAGAAGAGGTGACAGTGGACATCCTTGTCTGGTTCCTGTTTGAAAAAAAATAAATTAGTCTTTCTCCATTGATAATAATGTTGATTCTTGGGTTTGCACTTTTCACTATGTTGAGGAAATCCCCTTTGATTTAAATTTTGCAGAGTGTCTCTATCAGGAAGGGATGTTGGATTATGTCAAATGCCTTTTCTGAATCAATTGCTAAGATCATATCGTTCTTGTTATTTACTTTGTTAATATAATGAATTATGTTGATTGCTTTTCTTATGTTGAATCAACCTTTCATGCTTGTTATGAATCTCACTTGGTCATGATGAATTATTATTTTATGTGCTTTTGGATTCTACTAGCTAGGATTTTATTGAGGATTTTTGCATGTATATTCATGCGAGATATTGGTCTGTAGTTTTCTTTCTTGGTAAACAACGTGCCTCCAGAAACTCTATGAACTTTGGTAAATGTCAATAATTGTAGAGGGGCTTCAGGCCTTTTTGTTCATAGGGTTGCTGTGAGTCATGATCAACTTGAAGGCAATCAAAAACAAAAACAACATCTTTGCCTGATTTTGTTATTAGAGCTATGTTTACTTCATAAAATAACTCTGGAAGTGTTCCTTATTTTTCAATTTTTTTTAAATAATTTAAGTCAGCACTAAATCCTCCATGAATATTTGGTTGAATTCAGCTGGGAAGCCATCTGGTCCAGGATTTTTCTTATGGGAAAAATCTTATTATGACCTTTTCAATTTCTTGTTTTGTGATTTGTCTGTTTAAGTGTTCTATATCTGTCCTTGTCATTCTGGGTAGGGGAAGAGTTCCAAAAGTTGTCCATTTCTTTTTAAAGTATAGCTTTTCATAGTGTTCTGATATAATTGATTTAATTTTCTCTGTTTCTGCTATGATGTCACCTCTATCATTTCTTAATAGAGTCTTCTGTGTTTTCTATTTTTTTTTTTAATTTTATTTAGGTTTGCCAGTGGTTTATCAATTTTATTGACCCTTTCGAAAAACCAGCTCCCGGTCTTATTGATGGTTTCAATTGTTCTTCTCTTTTCTATCTCATTCATTTCAGTTCTTGTCTTTATAATTTCTTTTCTTCCAGAGGCTGTAGGATTAGATTGTTGTTCTTTTTTGTATTTGCTGAAGGTGTTGAGTGAGATCATTGCTTCTTCTTTCTTATTTATGTACGTGCCTACTGTTATGAACTCCTCCCTGAGGACTATGATTTGTCATTCAAGACAATTTCTTCCAATTTTGTTTACTTTCAGTGTTTTTGCACTTTTTCTGCACTAATTATGACTCATGCTGACCTTATGAACAATGGATTGGAACTTGCAACATCCTTGCAATCTGTGACATTCTGAAGCCCATTTTTATAGTCACTTATCAATCCATCTTATTACAGTCACTTTATCAATCCATCTTATTGAGCATCTTCCTTTATTTCTGTGACTCTCTAACTTTCCACATATAATACCTTTCTTCAGGGCCTGATCCTACTTGATAAAAAGTTCAAATTATGTGACACAAAGTTTCACTGTCATTGCCTTTAAAGGCACTCTGATATGGATAAAGTATACAACTATAATGCACACATTTTCTTACTTTAAATAATACAGTATTTTCTTGTTCTGTTTGGCCAACTGCTTCTTGGTCTATTCTGTATACAGGTTTCACATAAGCATAATTAAATGTTGTAGCGTTCATATTCTTTTCAAAACTAATCATATTTTTTCTTTTTTTACATAAAAAGACAAGCATCTTTGCATTGCCAATGAAACAATAGCAAACTTATTTCTTATATTCTTTGCTTTTAGCCAAAATCCATCTGATATCAGCAATGATACTTCTCATGTCACAGACTCTTTGCAATTTAGCTTGAATTCTCGGCAGTTGACTGTTGCTATATTGTTCTAGTCATTTCTCAATAATCTTCAGCCACTCTTTACTTGCATGTGATAATAATTTTATTGTTCAATGTATAGTAGAGCACACTTACATTAAACTAGCAGATATGGCATCTGAGAGCCCTCCAGTTATCAAACACAAAAGACATGGGTTAGTTGAAAGCAGACACTAGTGACTGGAACACGGAATATGAGAAGAATGAATGAAGAAAAACTGGTTATTGTTAAGGAGAAATGGAACACATAATATTAACATACTAGGCATTATGAACTTTGAAAAATGGCCATTCTTATAGAAAAGCTTCAGGTCTTTTTCTTCCATAGGGTCACTGATGAGTCATGTTCAACTTAATGGAATTTAAAGCAAAAACAACAGGCATTGGTGAGATGAGATGGATTGCAATGGGGCATTTTTAATCAGATCTACTATGCTGAAATAAAAAGGTGAGGAAACACAAGGTCACATTCATAGGTAAAAAGACCATTTCCAGACCCTTTTAAAATACAATCATGTGATCAGCAGGATAATTTCCATTCTCATGTAAGGAATATCATTAATACCCTCATAAATTCAAATATATGCACCAAAACCAGAGTCAAAGAGGAAGAAACATGATTTCTCTCAACTTTTCCAGTTAAAAAAAATCCGTCAAATCTGCAACCAGAATGTAATAATAATAAGTGACTGGAATGCAAAATTTGGGAACAGAGAAGAATCAGTAGCCAGAAAAATATGGGTTTGGTATTAGAAATGATGCTGGGGATACAATGATAGAATTTTGCACAGCCAATGATACATTCATCACTAATACCTTTTCTAAGAAGCATAAGTGGTGACTCTACACATAAACCTCACCTGATGGTATACACAGGAATCAAATTAATTACATTTGTGGTCAGAATCATTGGAAAAGCTGTGAAATTAGATCAAATCCTAATTGTGGAGCAGACCATCAACTACTCATATACAGGTTCAAATTGAAGCTAAAGAAAATTTGGTATCTGTATTGGAATTGTGTTGAATATGTAGATTGCCTTTGGTAGGTCTGTCATGTTCTCAGTATTAAGTCTTCCTATCCATGAGCAGGACACATGTTTTCATTTATTTAGGTAATTTGTCTTGCTTTGAAGAAATGCTCTGTAGTTTTCTTTGTACAGGTCTTCTGTGTCTCTAGTTAGGTTCACTCCAAAGTATCTCAATTTGTGGTTGGCCTTTGTAAATGGCTTGCTTTCTTAGTTTCTTACTAATGCTTTGTTACCATAGAGGAATCCCACTGACTTTTGGATGTTGATCTTGTACCTGCAAACATACCAAACTCGTTCCCTATCTCTAACAGTGTATTTTTTGTTGTTGTTGCTGAGTCCTTGGGTTTTTTATGTGTACATGCTCATATCATCTGTATATAATGACAGTTAACCATCTCTCTGCTGATCTGGATGTCTTTTATTTTTTTTTTCTTGCTGTATTGCCCTAGTAAGTACTTCTAATACAATATTGAAGAGAAGTGGTGATAGTGGACATCCTTGTCTGGTCTCTGTTTGCAAGGAACATGCATGTTGAATTCATAGCTTTTTCTTATCATTTACTTTCTTCTAGAGCCTTGGGATTGGATTGTTTGGGGTTTGTTTTTTCTTTGGTTTTCTATTTGATGAAGGTGTTGAGTAATATCATTAACTTTGTTTCTTTCTTCACTTTTTATATGTTTGCCTATTGCTATGAACTGCTCCCTGAGGACTGCCTTAGTTGCATCCCAGAGGTTTTGGTATGTTGTATCTTCATTATCATTTATTTCAAGGAACTTTTATATTTTATTCTGTATTTATTCTATAACCCAATCGTGTTCTACCAGAGTGTTCTTTAGCTTCCAAACTGGTGGTTTTATAAGTTTTATCCTCTTGTGGTTAAATCCTCTTGTCCTCTAAATTTACGGCATTGTGGTCTGAGAAGATACTTTGTGTAAATTCAATGATTTTGAATTATTTGAGGCTTGCTTTGTGCCCTAATGTGAGATCAGTTCTGGAAAATATGGCATGTACACTTGAGAAGAAAGTGAATTGAATTTTAGTTGGGTGCATTATTCAGAATACACCCTCAAGGTCAACTTGGCTGAATATATAATTTAGATCTTCTGCATCGTTATCAAGTTTCTTTTGATTTGAACTATCCTTGATGAGAGTGGTGTGTTAAAGTCTCCCACCACTACTCTGGTGCTGTTTCTTTCTTCAGTTGTTAACAGTTGTTTATTTATTTAGCAGATATTGCAAAGATATTGACCAATGTAATGTCTTCTTGATGTAGCAAGCCTTTCATTATTATATAGTGCCTTTCCTCATTATATAGTGCCTTTCCTTATCTTTTAAAGTTGTTTACATTCTGAACTCTGTTTTATCAGAGATTAGGATTGCCACTTCTCATTTTTCATGGATATAATTTATTTGGTTGTACATAGGGTCACTATGAGTCGCAGGCGACTCGACGGCACATAACAACAACATATATTTTTTTAAGCCTTTGATTTCGAGTCTATCTTTCTCTTCATTTCTTAAATGTGTCTCTTGCAGACAATATATTGGTGCATTTTGTTTTTATTATCCATTCTGCTACTCTTTTTGGTGCATTTAATCTATTAACAAAAATGTGTACCTTCACAAATGTTAATGTCATCCTTGAGCAGGGGCCATGATAATCTTCTCCTATTGTTCCAATTTCAGTGTATGTGTTGCCAAAGAAAGCTACAATTTTTTTCTTGATCTTATGTTACTTCCTAAAATGGTTCAGTCTTTATTAATTCTTTTTGGTATAGTAACTCTACGTATGCCTTCCATCTTCTTTTCTTGATTATTGCATCATTCAAGATTTTGCCCATACGTTCTTCAGTATTTCACTCCAGGGCTGAATTTGGTTTTTATTTTTCTTCAGCTTGAGAAATGTCAAGATTTTTCTTTCTTTTTTCTTTTTCTCTTTTATAGTAACACAAGCTGTTTGCATGTTTTATTATATGTTTATTATATGTTACATTATACAAAAAGACAAGTTGCATTGGAGAAATCTGCTGTCAGGGACATTTTCAAAGTGCTAATGAGAAACTATGTCAGTCTAGAGACCAATGTGTGCATGATCCATGTCATAATCTTCACAATTACTTGCTATGCATCAGAGAGCTCAACAATGACCAATGTCAGGAGAAGAATGATACATTTGAGTTGTCGTTCTGCAGAAGACTATTGAACATACCACGGATCACCTCCATAATACATATTTTGAGCACATGGCCAGGAGGTACTCATTCATGAAGAAGGACATCATGCTTGGAAATGTGGAGGAACAGCCCAGCAGATGAAGTCCCCAGATGAGATGGATTGACCTGGGATGAAGCAATGGGATTAGCAGGGCAGGGTTCAGAGCTATTGTACATAGGGTCACTATGAGTTGCAGATGACTCAAGGGCATACACCAACAGCATGTTCTAGGGCAATTTTAAGAGTTTCTTCTGCCATAATTTTTTTATCTTTTCTTTCTACCTTTTTTTATAATAATTTTTTGTTTCCTTTGTGGATATTATCTCTGATTATCATACAGCTCATCTGGTCTTTGGTCATTATGTTGAAAGCATCAAATCTATGGTCTTAGGTCCCCAAAGGAGTTCTTAGGTATCCATTAAGACAGGAACTGACTTTAATTCTGTGGCATATCTTTCAACCAAACATTAGACAAATACTTAAGATGAACAATAATGACTTTCCTTAGCACTATCACCCACACATTATCACTAGGACAGTAATTGCCCAAAGACTCAGAAGGAAGAAAAAGTTAATAAAAATACGAAGCAAAAGAGTGATGATATCATCTGGGAATCAATACCATAAAACATAATATATAAAAATGATTAAATGGAATGTCAACTGCTCTGTAATCTTTCACTTAAATCACATACGTTTCAAAAAGAAGTATTTTGAAACTGATCTCCTTTGTAACCCACAGACTACCTTACTGAAATAATAAAATATATTTGCAATTTGAAAATAAAACAGTTACAACTTTTCTTACTTTTCAGTACATAGTTTTCCTACAGGTATTCAATTATTCGTTTTGAATATTATTGGGATGTCACCTTGTTTAGAAACAATTTTTCATGATTTTCCTGTTTTCTTTTTCATTGAACAGCATCCTTTTTCATTGTCTCCAAGTTTCACTATATTAGTTTTATTTTAATCTAAAGCAAGAAAGAGTAACCTACTTTTAAATCAATCATCAAAGTAAAATGATTGTTAAAAATAAAAAAAACTAAATTATAAAATATTAAATTTTTGAAAATATTATTAGATATTTAGTCACACTTATATTTAACAAAACATTTAAATGTTTGTTATTTAAAAGATTTTCTGAAAATATTCTATTGGTAAGTTCATACATTTTTAAACAAGTCTGAATTCCTCACCCAAGTAATTATTCAAAAAGATAGGTCAGAGCTTTGTACTAATTATCTTCATGAAACAATCTATTTTTCTTGTGCTAAATGTGGCATATACTATACCACGTTTTATCTAAGTGCTTATAAGCTTGGTAATATTTTTAAAATACTCTTTTGTTAAACAAATAAAATACCAGTGCGTCCACTCCCTTCCCTCAACAGATGGTTGACAGCAGATGGTGCAGATGATTGTTCATATATTTGCTAGAAAAGCATCTAGGAAAAAGAAAATCCAGGTGTATGTATTTGTTGGCATTAAACACAAATTTAGCTAATTAAATACATTGAGAAAAAAATCTTTTCAAATATATCCCCACTTACAATACTGTAAAGTTACAGAAGCATAGATCATATCGTGTTGTGTGCTGTTAACCAAAAATCTCTGCATCTGAGGCAGTTCAAAGGCACCAGCTGCAATGAGGGAAAGAGAAAACCCCACAGAACTTTTCCCATTGAGGATCACAGACTCAGAAACCAAAAGAAGCAACTCTGAGTCAGAGCTGAACCCACCCAATGGAAAGAGTTCATTTGCTAACCTAAAGACGGCCTATTTGAATTCACCAATGGCTCAGTGGGAAAACACTGGGTTGTCTCCTACTAACCAATTTGCAATCTCTGAAAACACACTGAAGTGCCCACTAAGAGATGGTTCTGACTTGAGGCCAATTTGTAAGTGAAGTAATTATCATAGAACAGTGGTGAAG
>NW_006399786.1:14547546-14590550 GCF_000299155.1 Elephantulus edwardii | reverse complement strand
CTCTTCTGACATCCATTTTGGTCTTTTCTTCCTCTTCTGTCTTTGCAATGACCATTTGCACTCTTTCTGGATGATACCCTTGATATCCTCCCACAACTCATCTGGCCTTCGTTCATTAGTGTTCAAAGCCTCAACATCATAAAGAGAACTGGGGAGGGAGGTAATTGTGCAACAATGAATAAGTTGTTGTAGTGGTTGTTGCTGTTACGTGCTGTCGAGTTGCTTGCATCTCATAGAGACCCTATGGACAAGAGTCCTACACAGGAAAAAAAAAAAAAAAAAGAGTCCTACACAGGGCTCTATCCTGTGCCAAACTCACTGTCTCTGACATGCCTACTCCCATTACCCTAATCACTGAATTGATCCATCCTATCTAGGGTCTTCCTTTCTTTTGTTGTCCCTCCACTTTCCCAAACATAAAGTCCCTCTCCAAGGACTGGTCCCTCCTTGCAACATGCTCAAAAGTATGTCAGAGGAAGCTTCAGAATCCTTGCCTCCATGGAACAGCCTGCTTTCACCCTCTCCAGGATAAATCTATTTGTTCTCCTAGCAGTCAACACTCTTCTCCATTCTTCTCAAAGTGAGCCACAGCTTGTTGTGATCCACATAGTCAATGAAGCACGGGTAGACATTCATCTGGTATTCTCTGCTTTCTGGTAATATCCATCTAACATTAGCTATAATATCCCTAGTAACACGACCTCTTCTAAATCCAGCATGCATATCTGGCAGTTCTCTGTTGACATATTGCTCCAGTCATTTTTGGATAATTTTCAGCAGAATCTTGCTTGCATGTGATATTAATGATATTGTTCGATAATTTCCACACTCTGTTGGGTCACCTTTCTTTGGAACGGGAACAAATAACAATCTCTTCCAGTCAGTTGGCCAGCTGGCTGTCTTCCAGATTTCTTGGCACAACTTAGTGAGCACATTCAGGTAAGTGTCTGTTTGTTAAAATAATGTCAATTGGTATGCGGTCAACTCCTGGAGCCTTGTTTTTTACCAATTCTTTCAGAGCAACTTGAACTTCTTCCTTCATCACCACAGGCTCTTGCTCATACATTATTCCATTAAATTCTTCTGTGTTAAGCAATTCCTTGTGGTACAGAGACTCTGTATACTCATCTTCTTTTAATGCTTCTTGGAATATTTAACACTCTGCCCAAAGCATCCTTAAGTATTGCCACTCATGGCTTGAATTTGTTTTCAATTCTTTCAGTTTAAGAAATGCTGAATGGGTTTGGCCCTTTTGATTTTCTGACTCCAGGTCTTTGCACATCTCACTATAGTATCTTGCTTTGTAATCCTGAGCTGCCCTTTGAAATGTTCTGTTCAGCTCTTTAATTTCTTGCTTTGTTCCTTAAGCGTTGGCTTCTTGGTGCTCTAAGGTAACATTCAGAGTCTCATCTAACATCCATCTCTGTCTTTATTAAAAAGAAAAAAAATAAAAGCGGGAGAGGAGAGGAAGGGAGCAGGAGTACAATAAGTAACAGTGATTGAATGAAAATCTAACTTTCCTATAAACTTCTGTTAAACACAGTTAAAATTATTAAAAATTATTTAACAAAAAGAACTGGCTCATAGCTATTGGTTTTCTACTGGGTTTCTGAGATTGAATAGGACGACACTCCTTTGAAGAGCAAAGAAAATTAATTGGTAGATTCCAATTGCCAGAGAGAAACATGGCCTTTGGTTTAGTGATGAAACTCTATACAGGCCACAAAAGTTTTCTCCCTGTCCTTCAGTATAAGACCTACTCCACTCAATGACAACAGAACATATTTTAGTTAAATATCCTATGGCTAATTCATCAAATTATCTTATTATAATGTTTCTCACTAATTAATGACTTTTAAATTTTTTTAGTATTTCAACTTTATTTAAAAAATTGACTAGTAATGCACTAATAAGGAATTAATACAAGAAAGCAAAGCTACTCCATTAAAGTTTAGAAAGAAATTTAACCCTGATTCACTGTTGGTGGGAGTGTAAAATGGTGCAAACCCTGTGGAAAGCAGTATGGCGCTTTCTCAAAAAGTTGCAAATAGAGATACCATTTGACCCAGCAATTCCACTACTGGGAATATACCCTGAAGAGACCATAGCTGACATCCAAGCAGATATATGCACACCCATGTTTATTGCAGCTTTGTTCACAATAGCAAGGAGTTGGAAACAACCTAAGTGCCGATCAACAAACGAATGGCTAGAGAAGATGTGGTATATTCGCACAATGGAATACTATGCTGCATTAAAAAACAAGGAACTCATGCAATATTATTCAAAATGGTTGACTCTGGAGAACATTATGCTGAGTGAAATATCCCAGTCACAAAAGGACAAATATTACATGATGCCACTGTTGTAGAATGGGATTGTCCTTGGGGTTGGGGAGAGACTGAGTAAGATGGGTTCAATAATGTATACTGCACTGAAGCAGAGGAGGGAGAGAACCGTTTAAAAGAGAGATGTAACTGGATATTTCTGTCATCACAGGAGACTAGAGCGAGGGCTGCATGGTGGAGGGGACCTGGGGGAGGGTTTGCAAAACAATGAAAGAATCTTTTCTTTTACTTTTCCATAATTTTTGGACTCATGTACTTATAACTTGTTAGTCAAATTTGTGTCTTCTAGGTTGCAACACCCCCATGATACATCTTCAAGGATATGTACATGTACAGCCAAGCACAATCAATAAGAGTGCATCTGAATTCCAAAATCAATCTCCATAATAGTCTATGTGTTTCCTACTGCCAAAGGGGCCCTTTAGAGTAGTGAGAGAAGATCTTCACCCTGAAACCCACAGCGTCCCTTTTCAGCAGGAAGTAGCTAAGAGAATATGCCGTCCCCTTTTCCTTATGACTCAGGGTTAAGTCTCAGGGAGGAGTGATAGGGAATGGCAAAGGATACACTGACGAAGATTAATCAGAACTGGCTTTGACAAGCACTGTGGCATTTGGACAAGAACAAACTGGAAGGAGGGTAGAGAGAATAGTGCAACAATGAATGAGTGGAAGCCCAAAATCTCTGTAAATGTTTATGAAAATTAATAAAATATAATTATAATTTTTTAAAAAAGAAATTTATATTTTTGAAGTGTTCTGTTTATTGTTGTTGTTGTTGGTTTGTGCCATTGAGTCCCCTATAACCCCTACCGACAATATGCACAGTAGCTCTGAACCCTACACTGTCCTGAACCAGTTTCACTAATTCCAACACACCAACCCTCATTGCTATAGTTACTATGCCAATCCATCTCCTTAGGGGCTGTGCTCACCACCCTTCTGAGCATGATGTCCTTCTCTAAGGACTAGTCTGTCCTGGCCACATGCCCAAAGTATGTGAGACTGTGCTTCAAAATCCTGGCCTCGAAGGAGAAACTTGGTTTCACCCTCTCCATGATGGATCTATTTCTTTTCTTTGCCATCCATGGACAGAAAAACTAGTGACAAATTTTGGGCATGTTGCAATAAGGGACCAGTCCTTAGGGAAGGACCTCATGCTTGGGAAGCTGAAAGGACAGTGCAAGATAAAAGGCCCCTGGATGAGATGATTTGACTCAGTGCTGGTGTAATAGGATGAGTGTGAAGGAGATGATGAGTTTGGCTCAGCATAGAGAAGGGTTCAGAGTTGTTGTGCATAGGGTTGCTATGAGTCCCAAGTGACTCTGTGGCACTGAACAACAAAACAACAAATGAAATACGAGAACATAAATAGTTTTATAGATCACAGATTCTGAAATAATGAAATATTCCCTATTACAATATATTTTTAAGAGTCAATATCTTGATGGATATACTAAAGGAAAAATAATGTTTACATTTCTCAGAATATAGTTTTATATAGATTATTCAAGTTAATTGCAATCTTCTTATTACCTATGCAAATGCATAGGTATTATTTTAAAATTGCATTCAGTAAATTTTCTTTATTCCTATTTTTCTTTCTTTGCTCTCAAATGTTCTTGTGAGGTGCTATTGAGTTGATTAGGGCTCTTACCAACCCAATCTGTCTGAACCTTGTCACAATATATTCCATCCTCATCTAGCCCTTTGCTACAATCACTGTGTTGATTCGTCTTTTCAAGGATCTTTCTCTACGTGACCCTTCACCTTTCTAAGCATGATGACCTTTTCCAAAGACTGACCTCTTCTATGCCATGCCTAAATTATGTGAAATGAAGCTTTACCCTCCTAGTTTTTTGTAAGGGATACCCTGATTGCACTTCATCCAAAGCATATTTGTTCTCATCTGTCCTATATAACTTCCTAAGCCTTGGTAATAAATTATATGCTCAATGATTTGTTTCTTTAAACATCAATAATTGTTATATTTATTTTGTCTGAAGGCATTTTGCAAATCAATTAATATATGTGCCTTTCTCTGTATTTCAGTGAAATGCTGAAGTTGCTTAGTATGTGGATGAGAAGTAGAAATATAAATCATGACAAAGACATTTTATCTCTTCCTGTCACCTCTAATCACAGAAACAATTGCAAATTTTTCATTAAATCCATGGAATTAGGCAAATGGAAACCACACAAAGATATATTATTTTTTCTCTTTATTAGTTTTATTTACATATCAATATCACACTGGCAAATGAAATTATTTTGTGAGTTTTACCTAAATTAATACAAATAATTGTACTATATCAACAAATATAATAGAAATTAAATAAACATTGTATTCAAGTGATACTAAACTGAGCCCCTTTTCCTCTGACATATATTGCAAAATCTGGAGTGTAAATTTTGAGAATCCCTGATTTGATTTGGTGTTTATACTCAAATCTTTGAGTCCTTAACAATGATACAGGTTCATATGCACCTAATTACACAGTGAAAATTTTTGTAGGCATTGAGCCTTAATGTTTTTGCCCAGATATCTAAATATTTTCAGGATAATAGTTTGTATATTTCCTTTTCAATATGGTTCTAGGTCCCATATTTATACATTAAAAAAGAAAGGATATCCCATTCACATTATTTTCATTTATAAAAATCTAAATGCACTCCATTCTGTAAAAATTTAGTCTCTTATGTGGATTATAAAGCTAAGTTTAGAATATATGTGCATTACAAACAGCAATAATCTATAGTATATTTCCATACTCCGTCACTTGGAAATACCATGGTTTGATCAAGCACATCTCAGTATTCAAGATGACAACTTTGGTATTTTAACATTTTAAAGATGTCTTTTGGAGCAGATATGCTCAATGTAATATATGTCAGTTGGTTTCCTGTGTGTTTTGTCATGTACATTGATTGTGGATCCAAGTCAAATTAACTCCTGACAACTTTAGCCTTTCTCTATTTATCATGATTTTACTTATTAGCCCAGTAGTGAATATCACTGATGTAATCTATTCCAAAATGATACAAAGTGACACAGTGGATTAAGGGGTTAACCGAAAGATTAGAAAATCAAACCACCAGTTAGTTATTCAGTAGAAGAAATACAAAAGAGATTGTTTGTATAAAGATTTACAGACACAGAAACCCAATGGAGAAACAATGTTAGTTTGTATCACAGGATTTTTGTGAATCAGAATCAACTCTATGACAGTGCTATTGCAATTGTTACTTATTTATTGTTTTTAAATCTATACAGAATGAAGTAGGTAGTCTTTTCATCAGTAAGTGAAATTCAAAAACAACTCTCTTTTAGCAAAGAAATTTGTATCATCCATATATCACAGATTGTTTTTTGGTCAGCTTTCCTTTTTAACCTTGAAGTAAAAATCCTCAGATTTTTGGTTCAGTCTTTCAGATTGCCCCATCACACAGTTTGTATACTTTAAAAATTCAAATTCACTTCCGTTGATTTTCTTTTAACTCATTGTGATCCTCCATTGAATTTCTAAACTGTAAATCATACAGGAAGAGATTATCCATCTTTCTCCTGTGAAGTTTTTGGTGTTGTTATGTGCAGTTGAGTGGAACATACCCTCCAGTGTTGTTCAGAGGCCTCCAATTTGCCCCCCATCCCCACCTCCAGAGCATAGAAATCACATGTAAGGGTGACCATTTTCTCCTAAGGAGTAGCTGATGGGATATAATCACTCATTCAACCTTGAGTGGGTGCAACTCTTTACCACTAGGTCATTGGAGATTAGTTTAGTGAACTGTCTGAGGAAACAAACTGCAGAAGGTAGAGGGCTGACCTATGTTTGTGTTAGTAGTAACTCTTTACTGACTAGGCCACATGAACTGAAAGGATCCACATTCCCTGATTTTAAAGCAAAAAGTCATATTTTTGCGTCTGTAATGATTGCTGTTGTGTACCATTGAATCAGAACTGACCCATAGCTGACCCTCTGGTGGATTTTCAGAGTCAGTTAATTGAATGGGAGGAGAAGGCCCATCCTTGTCCAGTGGAACAGCTGCTGGCCCCGAACCACATGCCTTTGAGATTGCAGTGTAGCCTCTTGCCATGAGGCCACCTGAGCTCCCTTTCCTTAATGATTATAGACTGTTTGTTGTTGTTGTTATAACAACGATTGTAGACTAGAAAAATTTATATGGTCATTGTATTCAATCACATGGTTGTTATGAGTTGAAATCTACTCCACAACATCAAACAATAATTTGTGTTATATTGAATCAGGGTTCTTAAGCATTTATTTATAATTAATAAATAAAGCAAGGTTTTTATATTACATTTCTAAAAATCAACACTTTTCATTTCAAATAAATGCAATATAGAGAGAATTTTTCAATAATACAATGAAAATTATTGATGCAGAATAGTGATTACTAAAGATATTTAAATTTAGTTCAGTTCAAATTAAGTAGGAGAGAGATAATGAACAGATACAGACCGGTTTACCTGAAGGTTTAACTTTCAGCTCTAAAACAAGATGTTGTTAATATAGTTTCTGCTCTTTACCAACCACTCCCAGATTCCTTCGTTCTTATAAGGTGTTCTCATCTCTAGCTTAATTCTATCCCTAACACAATAGCTATATTTTATTAGAGAAAGAAAATTGATTAGGTTGAATTAATGAATAAATGTATTAATTTTGTGTATTGATGGAATATATTACAGAAATATTTTTAAACAGAATGGTGACTTAGTTTATTATTGCAGCAAATATGAAGTAATTTAATTTGTAGTAAATCTTATAGAGAGATGAGTTTCCAGAGATTTAAAGATAGATTAAATTATTTAGGTTTTGTTAGAGATATATTCCCTTTGATAATTGAATTTGCACTGAGCTAATTTAACTAGGTAAGTATGTAGTCAGGAACCTCTCCAAATTATTAAGAAGCAAGGATGTCAGTTTGAGGACACAGGCACACCTTATACAGAACATGCTCATTTCAGTCACTTGCTATGCATCTGAGAGCTGGACAATAGATAACACGATGCAAATGAGAGAAGTGAATTGGCACCTTTGAACTGTGATGTTGGAGAAGAATGCAGAATACCCCATGTACTGCCAAAAGAACGAAAACATGTGTCTTCAAGAAGATGCAGGCAGATTGTTCCTTGGAGGGAAAGAGAACGAAGCTTTATATCACACCAGTTGGGCATGTTACTAGGAAAAGTTATTCCTTGGACAGGGAAATCATACTTTGGGAGATGGATAGATGGTGAAAAAGAGGAAGAACTTCAACTTGGTGGATTGCAGCAAAGAGATTGAGTGTATCAGAGATTGTGAGGATGACACATGATAGATAAAGGTACAGATCTGTTGTTCATAGGGTCACCATGAGGTGTACTTAACTCAATGGCACTGTAATTCAAAGGCAAATGGTTTGAATCCAACAGTTACTACATGGTGCAAAAAATGGGTAATCTCCTGTGTGATTCACTCTCTCTGAAAACCCACTTTAGGTTCAGCTATGAGGCAGTTCAGATTCCATGGCTTACAATAACAATCCATGACTAAGTGAAAAAGAATGAAAATTCATTTCAGTAGAAGATAAATTTGGAGGACAAAATGAAGGATTGAACAAATAAACAAGAGGTAAAATAATAGTGTAATCTTGTATTTAAAAATTTATATGTATAAAGTTAACCTCTAAAGCATCTTTTGTATTGTCTGTGGAGGGTTGTTATGAGTTAGACTGCACTGGGTTATTACTAAATTATGCTATTATTTAATTGTTAACACAATTATATTTTTGCATTTTGTGAGCGACAGTGTTGTCATATGTTGTAATTAGCTGATGTTCTTTCTACCAACTAGTGAATAGTCTAGTCTCCTGATGTTGAATATGAAACTATTATGTTTTTTATATTAATATCAAGAATCTCGATCTATTATATTTTGAAATTGATTACTGCTACTTTAAAACAAGCAATTGGAACTTAAAACTAACCCAGTCTAGACATTCTGACAGAAAATTCTGATTATATTTAATATTTCATAGTGTTGATCTCATTCTATGATTGTTTATAATAACATTATGTGCAAAAAAAGGTAATTCTCTTACCTTTAATCCTTGACTATATAGGAAATGACTGAATAATACTAATAGTGCTAATATAATTATTCTAATTTTAATAAGAACTTAAGAAGAATTTATTTCAAAAGTTACATTCATTTTTATTTATATTATGATCTAGATATTCATCCATAATACTATGGCAGCATGACTTTGACAATCTCATTATATTTTTAAATAAGTGATAGTAATTGAAACTTAGTTAATAAATTTAACTTTATATTGCAGTAATATTTTTTGTAAATCATTATATTGTTGTTTTTATATGCCATCAAGTCAACTACAATCCACAGCAACCCTATGACCAATGGTTCTAAACGTTGCCCTATCCTGAGCCAAGGCCACCATCTCTGACACACCTGGTCTCATTGCCACAGTCATTGTGCCAATGCATCTCATCCAAGCTCTTCCTTTTCTGCATTAACCCTTTACCTTTGCCAAGTTTGATGTCCTGTAGTAAGATGTATTTTTAGATATTTGGGGTTTTTTAAATTTATTTAGGAGAATACTACGCTTGCCAATGTGTTTATTTTTAATTTATTTTAACAGATTATTGAATATGTGCCAAAATTTCACAAATTTGTATACTATTTTCAATATAAAAATGGTTTCTCTTTACCCAAATCATTTTTATCCCATTTTTCATCCCTTTTAAAATTTTTAAATTGTACTGCTATAGTGATTTTCAATCTATATACTAAACAAATCATTTTAAAAATGGGACTTTAGGAAGAAAGTTGTCACATCAAGATCAAAGGAAGACTCATAAACAGCCTGCATTATGCCTTATCTAGCAGACGTTGTGGGGTCAGACGTGGGGAATGGGGCTGTGCCAAAGGGTTGGGAACTAACACAAAATTTATCTGTCAATTTTCGTATTAGGGAAGTATCTTGGCATGTTGATCTGTCTTTGCGTGCTGATGCTTTTGATAGCTTAGATATATTTGTGTTTTCTGGGCTATCCCTGTTATTTTGGGTACAATTCTTCTGTCAGTAACTGTAGTAAAGCTGAATTTCCAAATTAAGACATAGTAGGAAGAACAACTGGCCATCCACTTCTGAAATAACAGGCCTTCAAAAACCCTTCCTATAATTAAATTTAATTCCCATTAATTCCAGAGATTTTGTTGACAACACATGATGCAAAGACCCTACATCAAAGTGTTGAATGTCCTTTCTCAAAATTGTGGTATAACAAAACAGCAGATACATAAATTGTATTTGGAAATAGGATCTTTGCAAATGTAATTACAATAAATATCCAAATACGATTACAATGAGCTATAGCAGGCCGCAGTGTCTGAATAGAGTGTTCTTGTGTTACACAGGAAAGGACGCACAGAGAAGTCAATGTGACTAAAGGAGCAGGGAATCCATCTATAAAGCAAGCAATTGCAGCCAATCACCAGAAATAGGAACCCTCGTTAACTACTTGATTTCAGACATCTGAGCTACTGAGTGGTGACATCATGTGTTTCTGCTGTTTTGCATCACCACATTTGCAGTATTTTCATGTTAGCCTTTGGAAATCCCACATCCTGATAATGAAACACCTTGCTAATATAAACTATGTGGCAAGGTAAAAGAATATTGAATATCCCATGGATATGCCAAAAGAACAAACAATGGGCTTGAGTGTGTCAGAAATTGTGATTTTGGCACAAGATAGGACAGACTTCAAATCTGTTGTTTTTAAGGTCACTATGAGTTTAACTCAATTCAATGGCACATAATAATAGCAAAAACGAAAGTGTCTACAATGACTGCAACAATAGGCATAAGCACAGTGGGGATTGTGGGATGGCACGAAGTTGAGTAAAGTTTCAATTTGTTTTAAGTAAAATATCCATGATTTGGAATGTTTTAGCCAGCACCCAACAACAATCCCCCTTAGAAGGACTCGTATTGGTGTAATGATTGAATACTTTGGCTGTTAAACAAAACGTTGCTGGTTCAACTACACCAGCTGCTCAATAAGAGAAAGTTGATGCAGCCTACTCCCAACAAGTTTTCACCTGTGGTGTTAAGGGTTCATTGTTCAATATGGCTTTCCTAGCCATTCACCTTCATTTTTCTATGTAAATAGGCAGGAATGCGTGAATAGGATGTGTTAGTCTATCCACACTGGAATTGGCTAGTCTTACCAGTAAGTCGAGCTGATTCAACAGCAGAATTTTGGAATCTCACCTACAGAAAAGAAGAGGACTATGTAGAGTGTGCATCTTTCAAATCACTGATTCCTGTGCTACTCATATACAAAGGCCTACACAAGAGTAGTACTAATCACAGAAGAAAATCAGAAACCTGACATAAGACAGAACTGACCTGAAGAAAGCTATCCCATGCAACTAGAGCGAGGAGTTTTCAACCATGTTAGGCAGAGGACTGGGTTGGAGGACCACAATTGGCAGGGCAAAGAACATTGCAAACTGGTCTAAAGCCATAAACATGAATGAAACCTGAAGGATCTGTGAGCATACTTCTAAGCTGGCCTGACTGAGAAATTGTATCCTGTTGCCACATGAAACTGTACTCTGTTAACTTTCCTAAACCTCATAATGGTGAGTATGATTCTTTGTGCTCTGTGCTGTTTCAATGGATTCTTTGGACCCTGTGGTACAGCTAAGATTTGTACTGAAATTAGTAGAAAGAGGTTCAGGAATGTGGGGGACATGTCTGATTTCATGAGAATTGATTTTCTGCTATGGATACTGTTGACAGGGTCTGTTCTCCATTGTGGATTTAGTAGAAGTCAGATGTGGCCATCTCCATGAGAGCCTTGCTCCTTTTACCACACTTTTGGAAATTCTGTGGTTTGTCTACATTCTTCTCTAAGGTCTATATAAATCAGATCACCTTGATAGTAATATCTTGCTGCTGTTGTTTTGATTTTATGTAACAGCAACATTGTAATCAGACAGGATATTCCAAGAGTTTAGTGACTACCAAAGGCAAACACTGAAAGTTTTTTTCCCCACCCCTGCCCCCAGCAATATAATCTTTTGCTGAAAAACAAGTGCTGGTACATTTATCAATATCTATCATAAATTGTTCTAGAAATTTTATAGTATATCAAGATGTAGTCTCAGACTTCTAGTAGTTACCTTGTAAAAAGACCAGTTTATATTAAAATGTTAATGAAAGTCAAACTAGTAAATGTAGAATTTAGGGAACTCTGGCAGCTTAAGGATGAAGAGTAACGCTAACTCAAAATCTTGGCCAATCTCATGCCATGCAATTAATTGGCTCTAAAAATCCAACGGTCTACTATGAGTCTATTCCAACATGATGTATAAGAACAATAACATTAGAACATATTAGAGGGGGGAAAACCCTATACATTTTATCATTGCAAAGGAGGAAAATTTTTAGCAATATGTGTATTAGGGAAAAAATACTTATAGTGATAGTTGAACTGATATTTACTTTCAACAACAATAAATATTCTCTCTAGGGTTAAAAATGTGGTAGAACATAATGTCTAGCAGAAATATTTTAAAACCACATACAAGGACTGTGTTCCACAAAGAAGAGAAAGCTAAATGTACCTCATAAATATTTTTTTAAATGTCTAATTCTTTGCTATGTTATTGAGAATAGTGAATGTAGGCTGGTTTATCTCAAAGAATTAATAGAATTTTAAAACTTTATGGTTTTGATGTCACACTAGGCTAAAAAATGGAGTTTTATGTTTTATTATTTTTATCACCATCTAATTGAAAAATAATCAGGCAATCCTTTTGATTACCATCTAATTTAAAAAGAAGCACTATTTTGGACTACAAAATAGCTTCCTTTTCATTCTTAAATTTTTCCCCCTGAATATTCCATTATAACATTTTGCTTTGTTTACTTGACCTGTTGTTGTTGTTGTTATGTGCCGTCGAGTCGTTTCCGACTCATAGCAACCCTATGCACAACAGCCCTAAACCCTGCTCTATCCTGCGCCAACCGCACCACCTCTGACACACCCATCCCGATTACCCCAGTCACCGAATCAATCCATCTCATAGAGGGTCTTCCCCTCCTGCGTTGTCCCTCCACCCTCCCAAGCATGATGTCCCTATCCAAGGACCCGTCACTCCTGGCAACATGTCCAAAGTATGTCAGATGAAGCCCCAGAATCCTTGCCTCCAAGGAGTAGCTTGGTTTAATCCTCTCCAAGACAAATCCGTTTGTTTTCCTGGCGGTCCAGGGTACATTCAGTACCCTTCTCCAGCACCACAGCTCAAAAGCATCCACGCTCCTTCTGTCCTCCCTAGTCATTGTCCAACTCTCTGATGCATAACAAGCGATTGCAAATACCATGGCCTGTATCAGGCGCACCTTAGTCTCCAGAGAGACACTGTTGCTCCTGAGTACCTTAGAGAGGTCCCTAACAGCAGACTTTCCCATCGCAATATGCTTTTTTATGTCCTGACTGCTGGTGCCAAGAGTGTTGACTGTGGAGCCGAGCAAACTGAAGCTGTGAACAATCTCAATCTCTTCGTCATCCATCCTGACTCTGCCAATTGGTCCAGTGATGAGGATCTTTGTCTTCTTGACATTGAGCCTCAGTCCATACTGAAGGCTGCAGTCCTTGACCCTTCGCAGCAAGTGCATGAGGTCCTCCTCAGTTTCAGCAAGCAGGGTTGTGTCATCTGCATAACGGAGATTGTTAATAGACCTTTCACCAATCCTGATGCCACATTTCTCCTCATAGAGCCCAGCCTCTCGGATAATCTGCTCTGCATACATGTTGAAAAGGTATGGAGACAGGAAGCATCCCTGGCGTACACCCTTCCCAATTTTGAACCATGCAGTGTTACCCTGCTCTGTTCTGACTACTGCCTCTTGGTCCAAGTATAGGTTTCGTATTAGCACAATTAAATGTTCTGGGATTCTCATTCTTCTCAGAGTCAGCCACAGTTTGTTATGATCCACACAGTCAAATGCCTTTGCATAATCAATGAAACACAGATAGACATTCTTCTGGTATTCTCTGCTTTCAGCCAAGATCCATCTAACATCACTCTTTGAAATATTCTGTTCATCTCTTTGACTTTAATATTTCTTCCTTTAGTTTTGACTTTCCAATATTCTAGTGCAATTTTAAGGATCTCTTACATCCATTTTAAGTTTTTCTTTCTCCTGTGTCTTTGTAGTGAACTTCTTGTTCTCTTAACGGATTCTATCCACAGTGTCATAAAAAACTCATTTGGTCTTTGATCATCAGTGTTCAAGACTTCCAACCTATTCTCAAAATGGTTTTTTAATTCAGGTGATACAGACTTAAGATCCTATTTTGGTTCTGATAGACTTGTTTCCATTTTCTTCAACCTCAGCTGAACTTGCACACGAGTATTATCTGTTCCACAGTCAGCACCTGGTCTGGTTTTGACCAGATCTGGTTTTGCTGATATTTTCTCCAAATTCCTTCCACAGATGTAATCAATCTAATTCCTATGCATTATGTCAGGTGAGGTCCATGTGTAAAGTCACCATGTTTTCAAAAACAAGGTGTTTACAATGAATAAATCATTAAGCATACAAAATTCTATCATCCAATATTCAGTATCATTTCTGTCACCATGTGTATTTACTTATTACAATTACTTCTTCACCGTTTCAAAGTTTTGCATTCCAATTGCTAATTACCATTAATGTGTCTTGATTACATATTAGGTCAATTTCAGGCAGGAATATTTGGTAAAAATCTTTAATTTCCTCCTCTCTGACTTTAGCTATTGGTATTAATATTTGAATTATAGTAATATTAATAGATTGTCTTTGTATGTGTATGGATAATATTTTATCAGTGATAGTGTACTTCAGGATAGATAAAATTTGGAATTATGTTTTTTAATAATAAATGCAACACCAGTTTTCTTTTTGTCATTCCTGGCATGGTGTATGCTATGTGATTGTCTGCTTCAAACTGGTCAAGGCCAGCTGCCTGGCCAACTGACTAGAAGATATCCATATTAGTTTCCACTCCCAAGAAAAGTGATCCAACAAAACGTGGAAATAATTGAACAATATCATTAATATCACATGCAAGCAAAATACTACTCAAGATCACTAACAAACAGCTAGGACAATATATTGAAAATTACCAGAAGTTCAAACTGCACTCAGAAGAGGCCATAACATCAGGGATGTCATTGCTGATGTAAAATGGATCCTGCCTGAAAGCAAAAAAGTACCAGGAGAATATCTATTTGTACTTTAGACTGCATAGCTTACAACAAATTATGGCTAACATTGAGAAGGGGAGCCCAGAACACTTAATTGTGCTTATGGGAAATCTGTACCTAGACCAACAATCTGTTATATGAACAAGGCAAGGGAAGACTACATGGTTTAAAATTTAAAAAGTTATATGTAAGGGTTGTATCTTCTCTCCATACCTATTACATATGAAGGCTGAGAAATCATTCAAGAAGCTGGACTCTATGAAGAAGAATACGGCATTAGGATTGAAGGACGACTAATCTGTAACCTTTGGTATGGAAATGACACAACCTTGCTTACAGAAAGTGAGGAGGATCAGAAGCTCCAGTGGTGTAATTGGTTAGTGGGTGGTACTTATACAGAAAGTGAGGAGGATTTAAAATGCTTGGTGCAGAAGATCGAAGACTACAACCTTCAATATGGATTGCATGTCAATGTCAAAAACCAAAATCTCCCCATTGGACCAGTAGGCAACCTCATGACAGATGGAGAAAATATTGAAACTGTCAACAATTTCATCTTATTTCAATCCAAAATCATTACAGTTGGCACTAGACATATTGTATTGGAAAAATCTGTAGTCAGGAACATCTCCAGATTACTGAGGAGCAATGATGTCAGTTTGGGGACTAAGAAGCAACTGACTCAGACCATGGTCTTTTCAATAACTTGCTTTGTTATTGAGAACTGGACAGTGAATAATGAAAACAGATGAAGAAGATGACTTTGGGTTATGGTGCTGGACAGAATGCTTTTTGGAGACTAAGAGGATAAAACTTCACCTCACATACCATGGACATATTGCTTGGAGAGGCTACACCTTGAAGAGGTACATTACGCTTGGAAAGGTGAAGGCACAGGGGAAGAAAGGATGACTCTCAACCATATGGATTGACACAGTGACTGCAGCAATATGCTCAAACATGTCACAGATGGTGAGGATGGCACAGGATAGGACACATTTCAGATCTGTTACTCATAAGGTCACTATAAATTGTACTTGATTCAATGACTATAAAAAACCCTCAAGAAAGAAATAATCCACCAATGTACTGTTCTTGTCATTGTTATTTTCTGTTGTCACCTGCTATTCATAGTAATCCTATATACCATAGCCCTAAGCATGCTCTCTCCTGTGAAAATCTTGTTGTCCCTGACACGCCTACCCCCATTACCCCAGTCACTGAATTGATCCATCTCATCAAGGGTCTTCCTTTCTTGAACTGTCCTTCCACTCTCTGAAATATGATGTCCCTCTCCAAGGACTAGTACCATCTTAGAACATGTCTCAAGTATTAGTATGTGAGACAAAACTTCAGAATCCTTGCCTCCAAGAAGTATCCTGGTCTCACTCTTGTTAGTTTCTCCGAGCAGTCCATGGTATATTCAGTGCTATTCTCCAGCACCACAGTTCAAAGGCATAAATCCTCCTTCAATCATTCCTCGTCATTGTCCATATTTCTGATACATAACAAGTAATTGCAAAGACTATGGTCTGGATCAGGAGAATTTTAGTCTCCAGACAGACATCATTGTTCTTCCCACGGGTATGACTACATCTCCCAGAAGCCCGTGGGTCAAGGCTGACACCTTCAAATTTTGGAGCACAAGGTGCAGGAGAAGCAGGGCATGATGAGGGAAGAAGAGGAGGTGAAACGTGTGTGGCAGGAGGTGACTCAGCTGACAGGGGAGAAATAGGGGTCTAATGGAGTGGGTGGGAGTAGAAGTGAACCAATGTACTACTTTATAGTAAATCCTTTCCTTCTCCATCCTCAAATCCCAACAACTTTGATTCTGATCTTTGATCTTTGAGAAGACATGATTTAATTCATCAGTCTACTTATTCTCTCTTTTCTAAGAGACTTTATTAGCAGAAGCTCTGCTCCATGGCACACTGACAATATAATAGTTATTAATAGCTGATTATAGGTAATAAGAACTGTATTTAAAGGCTTCAATGTAATATTGATTACACTGTATTATTTGCTTAGGTTTTGAAATATGAATTTGCTTGTAGTTCTAGACAGAGACATTTTAAGTGTTTCCAACTCTGACACTCCACTGTCATTTTCATATAGATTTTTTCAGCAATTCTACAAATTGATTTATTGCACAATTGTTGTTATTGTTGTGATTACCTTCAAGTCTAGCATGACTCATAGTTACCTTATGAAAGAAGGTCTGAAGCCCCTCTATACTATCCACATTTATCAAATTTCATAGAGTTTCTGGAGTCATGTTATTTAGGAAGTGGTTGTCACTTTAGCTTCCAAACCTGTCATAGTATGTTACTGTTTTTATGTGCCATTAAGTCAAATGAGATGTATAGCGACCCTGTGTTCAGCAGCTCTGAACCCTTCCCTGTCCTGAGACAGTCTCAGTAACTCTGACACATCAAGTCACATATCTCCAGTCATTGTATCAATCCATCTCATCCAGGATCTTCCTCTCCTGTGCTGTCTGCCCACATTTCCGAGCATGATGTCCTTCTTCAAGGAACAATCTCTTCTGGCCACATACCCAAAGTAAGTGAGGCAAGCTTAAAAAGCCTAGCCTCCAAGGAGAGACTTTGTTTCCCCCTCTCCAAGACAGATCTATTTGTTTTTTTGGCAGTCCATGGTATGTTCAAGACTCTTCTCCAGCACCACAAAAAAAAGGCATCTATTTTTCTCTTGTATGCTTACACATTGTCCAACTCTCTGAAGCTTAACAAGTAATTGAGAAGACCATGGCCTGAATTAGGGGCACCTTTGCATTTAAACAGACATTGTTACTCTTCAGCACTCTGTTGTTGTTGTTATGTGCTGTCGAGTCATTTGAGACTCGTAGTGACCCTATGTAGAACAACCCTAAGCCCTGCTCTATCCTGTGCCAATTGCACAGCCTCTGACACACCCATACTGATTACCCCAGTCACTGAATCAATCCGTCTCATAGAGCGTGTTCCCCTCTTGCGCCATCCCTCCACACTCCCAAGCATGATGTCCCTCTCCAAGGACCTGTCCCTCCTTACAACATACCCAAAGTATGTCAGACAAAGCCCCAGAATCCTTTCTTCCAAGGAGTTGCTTGGTTTAATCCTCTCCAGGATGAATCTGTTTGTTTTCTTGGCAGTCCAGGGTACATTCAATACTCTTCTCCAGCATCAGAGCTCAAAGACATCAATTCTCCTTCTGTGCTCCCTTGTCATTGCCCAACTCTCTGATGCATAACAAGTGATTGCAAAGACCATGGCCTGTATCAGGAGCACCTTAGTCTCCAGAGAGACAAAGTTGCTCTTGAGTACTTTAGAGAGGTCCCTAACAACCAACTTTCCCATCACAATACGTTTTTTTATTTCCTGACTGCTGGTGCCAAGAGTGTTGACCATTGAGATGAGCAAACTGAAGCTATGAACAATCTCAATCTCTTCGCCACCCATCCTGATGCTCCCAATTGGTCCAGTGGTGAGAATCGTTGTCTGCTTGACACTGAGCCTCAGTCCATACTGAAGTCTGCAGTCCTTGACCTTCTGCAGCAAGTGCATGAGGTCCTTCTCAGTTTCAGAAAGCAGGGTTGAGTCATCTGCATAACGCAGATTGTTAATAGATCCTCCACCAATCCTGATGCCACACTTCTCTTCATAGAGCCCAGCCTCTCAGATAATCTGCTCTGTATACAGGTTGAAAAGGTATGGAGACAGGACACATCCCTGGCGTACACCTTTCACAATTTTGAACCATGCAATATTACCCTGCTCTGTTCTGACGACTGCTTCTTGGTCCAAGTATATAGATTTTGCATTAGCACAGATTAAATGTTCTGGGATTCCCATTCTTCTCCGAGTCAGCCACAGTTTATTATGATCCACGCAGTCAAATGCCTTTGCATAATCAATGAAACATAGATAGACATTCTTCTGGTATTCCCTGATTTTAGCTAAGATCCATCTAACATCAGCTACAATATCCCTAGTACCACGACCCCTTCTAAACCCAGCCTGGACTTCTAGCAATTCTCTGCTGATGTGCTGTTCCAGTCATTTTTGGATAATCTTAAGTATTCAGTATTATTCTCTTAGAGTTTGCTAAATTGTAGTTCTAAGAAACTTTATGTTGTTCATGTAGACAATTCTTGATCTCAAAAGGTTAGAATCTCCACTATATAAGCTTTTATGATCCCATCTTCACTTACAAGGTTATAATTTCTACTCTGCACCTTTGATACCACGTCTTCATGTAAGAGGTTAAATCTACACCCTCAACCTTTGAGAACATATCTTCTCATAAAATGTTAGAATTACTGCTCCCTGCCTTTCGGGCCTCAGGACTTAACCCAAGCACTAGCACCAAAATCCCTGCTTATCTACTATCTATGATATGATATTCTCATCTATGACATCAGCCTCCTACACCACCATGGGTCTCACCTTGGGCCAGAGAATGTTAACCTGGGCCATTATCTTTATATGTCCATCTGTCTTTATGGTTTATTTGTAGAGATACAATATTTATCTATCCGTTTATAGTACTGGGAGAATCATTTATATGTTGCAAATTACTTTATGATTATATACAACAATACTTTGTAGTTTAGCTCTATAAATATTTATTTCTTATTACTACAGCAGCAAGCAATTTCCACACTCTGTTGGATAACCTTTCTTTGGAATTGGAACAGATACAGATCTCTTCAAGTCAGTTGGCCAAGTGGTTGTCCTCCAGCTTTCTTGGCACAACACAGTGAGCACATCTAGGGCAGCATCTTTTAGTTGAAATATGTCAATTGGTATACCATTAATTTCTGGGGTGTTATTTTTTGCCAATTCCTTCAAAAACAGCTTTAACTTCTTTATCACCATAGGCTCTTGTTTATATGTTGTGTCATGAAATTCTTCAGTGTCTGCCAATTCCTTTTGGTACAATGATTCTGTATACACTTTCCATCTTCTTTTAATCCTTCCCGGATCATTTAATATTCTTCCTAAAGAATGCTTAAGTATTACAACTTGAGGTTTACATTTGTTCTTCAGTTTCTTAAGCTTTAAAGGCTGAGTGAGTTTGGTCCTTTTGATTTTCTGACTCCAAGTCTTTGCACGTTTCAAAGTAATATTTTACTTTGTCTTTCCATGCTGCCTTTTGAAATCTTCTGTTCAGCTCTTTAAATTCTTGATTTCTATCCTCTGCTTTGGCTTCTTGGTGTCCTAGTGCAATAGTCAGTCTCTTCTGACTTCCATTTTGGTCTTTTATTACTCCTCTGTCATTTTAATCTGTATTTTGCAGATGACACAACCCTGCTTGCTGAAACTCAGGAGGACCTAAAGTGCTTGCTGCAGAAGGTCAAGGACTGCAGCCTTCAGTATAGATTGAGGCTCAATGTCAAGAAGACAAAGATTCTCACCACTGGAACAATTAGCAGCATCAGGATAGATGGTGAAGAGATTAAGATTGTTCACAGCTTTAGTTTGCTTGGCTCCAGAGTCAACACTCTTGACACCAGGAGCCAGGAAATTAAAAGATGTATTGTGATGCAAAAGTCTCCTGTTAGAGACCTCTTGAAAGTACTGTAGAACAATGATGTCACTCTGGAGACTAAGGTGCACCTGATTCAGGCCATGGTCTTTGCAATCACTTGTTATGTATGTATCAGAGAGCTGGAGAATGACTAGGGATGGTAGAAAGAGAATTGATGTCTTTGAGCTGTGGTGTTGGACAAGAGTATTGAATATACCATGGAGTGCTTAGAAAATGAACAGTTTCCGAAAATGAACAGGTTCATCCTGGAGGGGATGAAGCCAGGCTGCTCTTTGAAGGCAAGGATTCTGAAGCTTCGTCTCACACACTTTGGACATGTTGGAAGGATGTCCTTGGAGAGGGACATCATGCTTGGGAGGGAGTGGGACAGCACAGGAGAAGACCCTTAATGAGATGGATTGATTCAGTGACTAGCATAATGGTGGTAGGTGTGTCAGAGACAGTGAGATTGGCACAGGATAGAACAGTGTTTAGGGTTGTTGTATAGAAGGTCATAAGAGTCACAGGCAACTTGGCACATAACAACAAAAGTTAGTCCAGCACTTACCTGTCAGTTTGCCATACTGGAGTAACTTGTGGGTTGCTGTGATTTGTAAAAGCAACACCAATGGTGTTCAAATACCAGAAAGATTATGCATTCTTTCAGCAGAACTCCAAGATGAAGACAGACTAGAAAACAGTATTGGTCATCATCTCTGAGGAAATAAAAATTTAAAAAATAAGTAAAGAATATAATCTTAGAGGCAAATCCCAGATTGGTAGAAAGAAGAGAAACAACTGCAAGCTCCCTTTGATAATTGATATGTAGAATGTACAAAGTATGAATATAGGAAATTAGAGATTGTAAAAAGTGAGACAGAATGTACGACCATTGATACTCTGGGCATTAGTGAACTCAGATGAATGAGTATGGACCATTTTGGATCAGACAATCTTATGATCTCTTATGCTAAGAATTACAAACTGAGGAAGACTGATGTTGCATTTATACTGTGTCCTAAGAGGAGAAAACATGAAATAGGGGTACAGGACCATGTACATCTTTCTGAAAGGGACAGAGTTAGTAAGAATAGCATTACAGTACCTTAGAGCAGAAAGCAGACAAAGAGCCCATAGCCCAGCCCCATGGTGCCATTAAAGCCACACCAACAGCAAACAGTTGTTTATTCATTGATGACTCACAGTTGTGGCATTGAAAATGAGGTTTATTAGGAAAATAAGTTGGAGAGTGGGAAAAGCAAAGAATATCACCCAATACAAGTCCAGGTTTTAGCCCAAGTTCTGAGGTACAATTCTTCAATTAGTCCAGGCTCTGGTTTCAGTTCAGCAGTCAAATCCAAATCATCCAGCAAGGTTTGCTTCAGAGTAGTTATAAAACAACTTCTTCAAGTATCTGGCAAGAACAGCAAAAAAAAAAAACCAAACCCACAAAAAACCAAAAACTGTGATCTTTATCTCAGGACTCTTCTTCTTATATCTTGCCATGGTTTTTCCACAGGAGTACCACAGTCTTTCCAGTGGCGGGGTAAAGTTCTTACCAGCATCTGGCTCCGGTCTCCCTCAAGTCTTGCCACCACAATCTTCTTCACCTCAATTTTTTGTGCTCAGTTTGGGAAGCACTCTTTCTCTTATTCTAGTTCCAGAGGTGTTAGTGGTTTTCAAGACCATACTGAGTTGCAAGACCATTGTGTCTGCAGTTAAAGTAGCTGGAGACCAAATGGTGCCTACTGGAATGGCTAAGCCCACCTCCCAGCCTCAACTTTTAGGCTAACACTGCAAGTGAAAAAAATAAATTCAAGATCAATCCTAAAGTACAATGTTACTATACAAAGAAGGCCTATTAATATAATCAAATATATGTACCAATTACTAAACCCATAGAAGAGAGAACTGAAGATTTCTTCCAACTCTTGCAATCTGAAATTTATCAAACCTGCAATCAAGATACATTAATAATGATTGTTTACTGGAATGACAAATGGTAATTGAAAATATGGGCTTGGTGAGAGAAATAAGGCTGGACATCAAATGATTGCCTTGTGTTGTTGTTATGTGCCCTTGAGTCACTTGTGACTCATTGCAACCCTATGTACAACAGCCCTAAACTCTGCTCTGTCCTGTGCCAATCACACTGTATCCGACACACCCATCTCAATTACCCCAGTCACTGAATCAATCCACTTCATAGAGGGCCTTCCCCTCCTGCACTGTCCCTCCACCCTACCAGGCCTGATGTCCCTCTCCTAGGACCAGTCCCTCCTTACCACATTTCCCAAGTATGTTAGACAGAGCCTCAGAATCCTTGCATATCCGGCACCACGGCTCAAAGGAATCAATTCTCCTTCTGTCCTCGTTGGTCATTGTCCAACTCTCTGATGCATAACAAGTGATAGCAAAGACCATGGCCTGTATCAGATGCACCTTAGTCTCCAGAGAGACACCATTGCTCTTCAGAACAGTGGTACTGTCTGATAATTTGCACATTGTGTTGGCTCAGTTTTCTTGGGAATGAAAACAAATAGGACAAACTGAAAATGAAAACAAATTTTCTGGCATAGACTGGTCATCACATCCAGAGCTGATCAGGCATTTAAAATATACCAATTGGTTTCTAATAAATTCATTGGACTTTATTGTTTTTTGTCATTGCATTTTATGAAAGGATAATATAAGACCTAGAGAAATGCAATCATTGTCCAAAGACACACAGTGATTTATTCATCATGAAGTTGAACCATGTCCCTTGATTTTGTTTTCAGAGTTTTTCATGCTATTTTTTTATTGAAGATCTTGCTATTGCTGGCTTCTTCAATGCTTTGTAACTTTTGCGTCTTCTAAACATCAAACCATATTTGTTTCATTTTTCTCTACCCCATCCTATGGCCATTTTCTTTTTATTTATTTCCTTATAAGATGTAATAAATTTTATTCCAAACTTGACAATTCAAAAGCTATTGAAAGACAACACTCAGTTATATTCCTTTCCCCCCATTTATTTTAGATTATTTTTGTTTTCTTCTGTACTTTTTCTTTCTAACATCAGATATGAAAGGCAAATAAAATGAACAGTAAACAAATATTTTAACATGTTTATATAAACTATGGAAATTTTATCTAAAAGTAGATGCATAGAAGATAGTCTTTTTTATGCAACAACTTTTATTTCTCATTTCACTCGTTCATTCCACAGACGATTGCTAAGAACCTACTTAGTCTAAAGGAGCTCTGGTAGCTTAGTGATAAGAAGTTGCACTACAATCCCTAAGACACATGATTCAAATCCACCAGGTGTTGCTTGCAAGAAGTATGGACAACTTCCTCCAATGCAATTTACTGCCTCTGAAAACTAGCTGGAGGTTCAAGTACAGTTTCTAAAACTGTGTCAATGCTAGAAAGAAAATAACAGCTTTATTAAGCACTGTACTTAAAACTGAGATATGTGCCAATTCAGCTTTGATAGCACACAGCAACAATAATAAGAAGAAGAACTTGTCTAAAGCATTGGGCAAATATGGAAGAAAGTCAGAATCAAATGTGATATTTCTCTTGTTTCTTAAGACAAATGCATCTGCAGACTATAACTATTGCCTTTTATAGTGAATATCATATGAGATGGTATAGAAAAAATGATTTTTTTTTCTTCCTACGTAATGAAATTTAATTATGTTATTTACATAGAGAGAGCTACCTTGGCCTAGTGGACAGAAAGTTATACTACCAAACCCAAGGTAGGTGATTTTTTTTCAGGCCAGGTTCAAATTGTTTTCCTGTCAACCATTCTTCTAGGTGTTATAGCACTGGTCTGTGCATTGCTGTACAGAGGTAACTCATGGTTACTGTGATGCTGAACACTGGGACACTGACGTGTCAAAACGTGGTAATGGTTACCCATGGTGGACAGTGGTTGCTGAAACTTCCCTATTGAAATAAGGCTGGAAGCAGGAGTGGCATCCATTTCCGATATGGCTTGCCTCCAGAAACCCTATGAACAGTGTTCAGGCCTTTAGTTCATAGGGTCGCTATGAGTCATCTATGACTCAATGGCACCTAAAAACATAACAACATTAACAATTGATATCCTTGTAAAAGTGCATGCCACTGGATAACTAGCCACCACTGTGTTTTAAGAATAGTCTAACATAAGAAATGTTATTTTTCACGCAATATGCTAATAGCAAAAATATTTTGGACCATTTAAACTTATTTTCTATTTCTACTCTTTGTAAAAAGTATGTTTAGTAAACATGTCTCTCTCGTGAATGACGTCTGGAAAAATCAAATTTAAGAGTAAACTTAATTAGATCCACAGATGGTGAAACATAATTGATGATAATATATCCATATAAACTTGAAGTAACTGTTTCTAAAACTGTGTCAATACTAGGAAGAAAATAACAGCATTATTAAAGCACTGTACTTAAAGCTTGTAAGAGTCAAATGGTTGCTTAATAATTTCATTTCAGATGTCCTAGACTTAACAATCTTTTTGGTTTACATGTAAATTTCTCCCCTTTTGAGAAAGATATTTTTATTTTACTATTGAATTTAGAAACTTAATTTGTCAAATATATAACATATGGACTATTCTTATTGAAATATGTGTGGCACTACAACCTGGGTATCATGGAGAGGAATATTTCCTTTGGATGATTTAGTGTCTGTTAAAATGAAATTGCTTATATTTGTGATTCTGTGGTCTAGTAGTTACCTCTCATTTGTATATGACAAGATTTGTAGAAGTTTGGACAAAAAGATTATTGGATGAAAAATGACCAGGGAGAATCTTTAAAGAATGTATATCAAAAAGATCTTTAAAGTCTTTTATGTGCAGCATGTTTCTACACTTATTATGAATAAAAATAAACTTTATAGCTCAGAATATGATTAGTAAAGTTAGGAGCAATGTTGTAAGATTCAAATTCCAAAAATACAAGAATGTGTATATCTCTCAAAAATTAAGTGATAATAATAAATTGGAATGTTACAAATTATTCTCTTGGTATAACATTGAAATTTAAGAATATTCAACTCTAGCTTATTTAGTTATTAAGAAACAGCACAAATAATATGAAGTGTTTTATCATTTATATCTTAAAATATTTTATTCTAGTTTCAATTAAATCTTCAGAAAATAACAAAATAATCACTACCATTTTCTTTCTTTTTTTAAATTTTATTTTTATTTTATTACTGTGTGTGTGTGTGTGTGTGTGTGTGTGTGTGTGTACCGTCAAATCAGATTTGACTGGTACAGGAGGAGGCCCCTCCTCCAGCATAGCATCTGGTGGACTCAAACAAAAAATAATCACTACCATTTTTCAATCTGTACTCCACATTTACTTCTTTGTAACTCCCCTCCACTCCCCTAGCTTCTCTGTATCTTTATTGAAAATTATCAGGAAGTAAATCACAAAGAGAATTCAATGCAAATGAAGCCAAGTTCTTTCTATTGAAAACCTTCCCTTGACTCAGTAAGGAGGGGTCAGCAAATACAATGCAAGAATCAGGTAAATCCTTAAGGATTGCCTTAGTGCCTCAGGGGGAACTCTAGCTTGTACCTTCCCTACCCCACATCCTGAAATAGCATTTCCTTTATTACAAATATTTAGTATTGGCTTCCTGTATTTCCCCCCTTTTGTATTTGTCATAATTACGTTATCATCCAGATGGGTATGGCTTCTTCTCTTGGATTCATTCTTGCTTGTATTTGTTTTCTTCATCCTTTATACACACCAAAAAAAATTAACATAATAAATTAAAAATATACTTCCAAAAATCTCCATATGATCAGAAGGATTCAGAATAGATATTCCTTGAGAGTCTGTTTCTATTGTTATATTGCCAGTCCTTAACAAAATCAGTTCTGATTAATTTCTTTTGTCACCCTGTCCTTTGCCACTCCCTGTCACTCCTCTCTGAGAGAGATTTCACCCTGACTCATCAGGAGAAGGGGCACCACATTCTCTTAGCTACTTCCTGCTGGAAAAGGGCATTACAGGTTCCAGGGTAAGAATCTTCTCTCACTACTCTAAAGAAACAGTTTACCAATAGGAAACATGTAGACTATTGTGGTGATTGATTTTGGAATTTAGATGCACTGTTATCAATTGTACTTAGGGGTACAGGTTCATATCCTCGAAAATGCATCATTTTAATATGGAACTGTTGTAACCTAGAAGACACAAATTTAACAAGTTTAAAAATACATGGGCCAAAAATTAATAGCAATAGTATTCCAACTAGAAGTTCTGACAGTGGCACAAACCAAGTTATGGAAGAACGATAGTTCTTAAAATAAAAAGGCTTATTGTCTGGTGTTAGATGGTAGCTTATGTTAGATGGATCTTAGCTGAAAGCAAGGAAGACCAGAAGAATGTCTATCTGTGTTTTATCGATTATGCAATGGCATTTGACTGTGTGGATCATAACAAACTGTGGCTGACTCTGAGAAGAATGGGGATCCCAGAACATTTAATCTGTGCTAATGCGAAACGTATACTTGGACCAAGAGGCAGTCGTCAGAACAGAGCAGGGTAACATTGCATGGTTCAAAATTGGGAAAGGTGTACGCCAGGGATGTGTCCTTTCTCCATACCTTTTCAACCTGTATACAGAACAGATTATCCAGGAGGCTGGGCTCTATGAGGAGAATTGTGGCATCAGGATTGGTGGAAGATCTATTAACAATCTGCACTATGCAGATGACACAACCCTGTTTGCTGAAACTGAGGAGGACCTCATGCACTTGCTGCAGAGGGTCAAGGACTGCAGCCTTCAGTATGGACTGAGGCTCAATGTCAATAAGACAAAGATTCTCACCACTGGACCAATTGGTAGCATCAGGATGCATGGCAAAGAGATTCAGATTGTTTACAGCTTCAGTTTGCTCGGCTCCACGGTTAACACTCTCTGCACCAGCAGCCAGGGAATAAAAAAAATGTATTGCCATGGGAAAGTCTGCTGTTAGGGATCTCACTAAAGTACTCAAGAGCAAAGCTGTGTCTCTGGAGATTAAGGTGCGTCTGATACAGGCCATGGTCTTTGCTATCCCTTGTTATTCATCAGAGAGTTGGACAATGACTAGGGAGGATAGAAGGAGAATTGATGCCTTTGAGCTGTGGTGCTAGAGAAGAGTATTGAATGTACCATGGACTGCCAAGAAAACAAACAGATTCATCCTGGAGAGGGTTAAACCAGGCTACTCGTTGGAGGCAAGGATTCTGGGGCTTCGTCTGACATACTTTGGACATGTAAGGAGGGACAGGTCCTTGGAGAGGGACATCATGCTTGGGAGGGTGGAGGGACAGCGCAAGAGGGGAAGACTCTCCATGAGGTGGATTGATTCAGTGACTGGGGTAATTGGGATGGGTATGTCAGAGGCAGTGAGACTGGCACAGGATAGAGCAGGGTTTAGGGCTGTTCTACATAGGGTCACTATGAGTCACAAGCAACTTTATGGCACATAACAACAACAACAAAATTGGCTGGTACTTTGCCTGAGAAAACTTGTAATAGAAGACTTGTAATAGCAAATAAGAGGCGCTTGTGTCCAGGAGAAAATGGATAGACTTACCAGCAATGTCATTGCTCACCCAAGGCTCTTCTGGGAGGACATGAATAGTTGAGGCGACTTCCCTTGTTTCCATCTGGGTGCCAGGGCCTTATCAGTCCTCTGTGGATTTGGCCATGAGGACCTCATGTGAGCAGCCCTTTGCCAAGTGTCCTTCAGATCCACACTTAAAGCAAGTGAGTAGGAGTTTCCTCTCTACCCCCTTGCCCACCTGAGCTTGTGGCACTCTCTACTAAAGTGGCCCAGCTTTCCACAGTGGAAGCAAGTCTGACTTCCTTTATCATCTTTGGGTGACATATAACTTTTTATATGATGCTTCATGTAGCTATGCAGTAATACATAGCTTAATTTACTTATCTTTAAAAAATGTCAAGAAATCTGGAGAACAACCACTTGACCAATTGACTGGAAGAGACTCAATGGCACATAACAACAACAACAACAACAACTTAATAAATTAATAATCATTCAGGCAAATTTAAAATTAAATAACACATGTATGTATTATTTTAGAATGCTTTGTTAAGTTAGTACTAAGGAATAATGCTTCCAACAAAAAAGGTACACAGTTTGAATCAACCAGTTACTCCCTGAGAGATAGGTAATCTCTTCAATGCAATTTACTGCCTATCAAAACCCACTGGAGGACGAGCTCTGAGTTGATTCTAGCTCAGCGGCACATTGTTGTTGTTGTTATTCGTTGTTGTTATGTGCTGTTGAGTTGCCTGTGATTTATAGCAACCCTATGTACAGCAGCCCTGCACCCTGTCCTATCCTGAGCCAGTCTCACTAATTCTGACACATCAACCCTATTACCCCAGTTGCTGTATCTATACATCTCATCTAAGGTCTTCCTCTCCTCTGCTGTCTCTCCAACCATCTGAGCATGATGGCACATAGCAACATTTATTTTGTGTGACTAGATATATACCTTTCCAAAACTTGTTACATTTAGAAAAAGTTTACCTTGAGAAATTATCTAATTTAGTATATAATCATATAATTTTTTTACTACTTTAGCAAATTTGTTTTCTTACTTTTGGTTTGGTTGATATAACTGTTATCACATAATTGTAAATATAGCCTTACCGTTCACTCAAAAAACCCTAAAAATCATTGTCATGGAGTCAAAAATCATCTCCTCACTGATATTCAATTGGGTTTCCAAGGCTATAAATCTTGTTATCTTTCTCCTATAAAGCAGCTAGTAGATTAAAACTGTTATGAGAGGTGTGACCTTTGAAAGGTTAACAGCTAAATTCCTTATAGACTACCATTCTGTATTCAAAGTAAGTCAACTCAAGTTTCTGAAAGAAATTTTTTTTAAATATATGTACATAAAATTATATAAGTTGTGTTGTATCTCTGAAAAATTTGCGTTGTAAATAGTTACCTCTGTGGTTCTGATTATAATTCTGTTTGAACATGAGTTGACTTTTTATGTTAACGAGACAGAATTAATGTAGAGGATATTGTGAATCAATATCATTAAAGATATGAAAGAAAGGCAACAGTCAGCAGGGGGGAAACGTGGTCAACCAGATGCAACCTGTGGAAATGGGATTTTTGTGGAAACTGGATTTCCACAAAAGCAGAACACAGACCTGAAGAGACAGAGCAAGAGAGAGAAAGCCTTCTCTTTGGACCATTGCTGTGAATTCAGGCTTCCATCTTCCTAAAGTGTGACAAAATGAAATATTTTTGTTAAAGCTACCCTTTTGGGGTTATTATATTATAGCAATACCAGTTTCAGGATAAGGAGATCGTGGTTAGAAAGTTGAGAGTCAATAAGTGGAAGACACTGAATGGAATAGTTTGACATAGAGATCGCAACAAATTTAGTACAGAAAAGAGATAGGAATATACAGATGGGTAGGGTTTCTTTCTGTTGTATATACAGTTGTTATGAGTCAGAGCTTACTCAAAGGCATCTGGTAACAGTAACAGACAACTGAGACTTGCAGATTTTAGTAAAAATATATTTTATTTTAGGACATTATGCCTATCTTCCATGAGATATATGTATCCTAGCTCACCTTTACAAAAGAATAGGTGTCCATAGACTTATACTCTGTATCATAAACTTTAGTAGTATTGGTAATTTTATCCCGTTTGAATAGGAATGTATTAATGTCATACATTAGCTGTATTGGTAATTGCATTCTATTTTGCCCATAAATGCATTGGTGTCATACATAGTCTACATACTAATTTAATCTAAATTGCCCTTATTTTCCTATAAAGAAAGCAAGTTATACAAACAAAGCTTTAACATTTTTCAAACATATATTCTAAAAAGAAGGAAGCAACTAAAAAAATAAGAAATTGGAAATTGAATCAAAGAGGAAACAAAACATATTTTGGCAGTGTTCTGTCTTCTCATAAGCTATGTTTAAAATACCAAGGGAGAAAATACACAAAATTTACTTTTCATTTTTAAAGAATTTTGTATCTGAATCAAATTGTAGTATGTTCAAGACACTTGACAAGCAGTTTTATATCAAAATGCAAGTATATTAAGATGATAGCTCTTTTTTTCTTTTTGGTATTTGTTGCAGGAGTATATTTATCACAGGAAATTGCCCTCTGCTTCCAGCTGAGGATTGTTTTCAAGGAGAATCCGTTTTTCTCAGTTTATTCCTACCCTAGAGAAATTTCTTATACATATATTTTGGAAATAATTGAAAACTCTTGCTGTTGATTTCCAAGGAATCTTTTAAATAAACTTCTAATATAGTGTAAAAGAGAGTAGAAAGCACAATTTATTTTTCTTTTGTGTTGCCTAAGGGTCTGATTGGGTTCTACATAAACGGAAGAAAGGCAGGCATATAGAATAACTTTTTGTGGTACATGTGACTTTGCTGGTATAATTTTTAAAATTGAAAAAATAGTGTTGCTGTCAATTAATTTCATATTCCCTTTTTAAATGTTTAATAGCCAACTATGCCCCAGGAAACTCTAGACACTGTCTTCTCCTCAGAGAGTGACCCATTCATCCCTCCAGAACATATTTCCTTCTCTTCTACTTTCAGCTAAAAATAAAATGTCTTTCACCTCTACTCCCTTAACTTCCTTCTCAGCAAGTCAAGCATTCCTGTCTTTGCCAGCCACAGAGATTGCAGGGTCCTTGGTCACTTTACCACTGAGCAGTGGCTCTTTTAAGAATCACAGAAATTGCTGTGCAGTACTTGTTGCCTCTGTGGTGGCACCAATCATTCTGTTATCTGTCACCTAGTTTAATTCTGTGTCCACTTGTAAGAGACAGAAACCAGGGCGTTCATGGCACTCTAACATTTTTATATTGAAGCTTAGGAGTACAAACTGTATATGTGATCTGTGTTGAATTTGATAACTTCAAGAGGAAGAAGGCAAAATAAAATATGGTTATTGCAGTTGTTATGTACCATTGAGTTGGAACCAAAGCATAGCTCAACCTACAGCAAGTTTCCAGAGACGGTACATCACGTAGGAGGAGAGTACCCTCCTGTCACCTGCTGAGCAGCTGGTGGGATTGAATTACTCCTTAACCAGCAGGCTCCATTATGCATCATTTTTCTCTGTTTTCTATATTATTGATCACATGACAGGCTTTTTTCATACTGAGAATTCTAGCAATCATAGTTCTAATTAGCACTCCAGACTTTGTTCAAGATGAAAAGTAAAACACTCATTTAATTTCTTTGTTATGAGACCTATGTATTCTTTCTCAAAGTGTTTTATACTTTAAATGATTATTCACTTGGCATTGAGTAACTCTGAACTACTTTTTGCATAATAGCACTTTCGTTAAGCTCTTCTCATGTATTGTTACATTCTCCTTAACTATGGAGTGGAAATTTTATAGCATGGAAATATGGTACAATTTCATATAAATTGTCTTTCTTTTCATACACCACAAAATGTATCATGCCTTTTTTCAAAAATACATGCTAAAATTTTGGCACCAATATCTGAAAAAAGATTTTAATTTGTTTTGCTAGTGAAGTTACATCCTATCCTAATAGAATGGATTCTACAACTAACCAGTTTTGAGTTTTCAAAAATATTATAGACGCAATTGCGAAGGTTCATGGTTCAAATTCACCAGATGCTCCATAGAGAAGGACAATCTCCCCCTATGCCCATCAGATCTGATTGGAAGGTACACAACAAGGAAAAAAGGAAGGAAGATGAATATAGATAAATGAGAATATGAATTTATATATCTAGGAATTAAAAGATTTATGGATACTAGAAGTTAAAAAGTCAAAAAGGACTTTCTTCTAGAGCTATACCTGAATTCTGACTTCTAATAGTCTCATAAAATGTGATCAAACAAATTATGATTTTTTTTAAAGTAACTCACTGTGTGTTATAAAGTCTAGATATCTAGAAAGAGGAAAGGAAAGAAGGGAGAGAAATAAATATCTATAGTTAGTGGCTGCTGTTGTTAGATGCTACTGAGTTGTGACTTATAACAACCCTATAAACAGAAGATCTGAACCCTGTTCTATCTTGTACCATCCTCATCACAGCTAGAATATTTGAGTCCATTGTTACAGCATCTGTACCCATACATTCATTTCATTGAGGATCTTCCTTTCTTTATGTTTCTCTTCAAGGAATAGTCCTTCCTTACAACATCCCCAAATTATGTGAGATGAAGCTTCACCATTATCTAAAAGGGGGAAAATGGGACATAGAAGCACAGGGCTTTGAGCATCTCTCCAAAAGGGCCAGAGGGAATGAGAATGGCACAGCCCTTCATACCCAAGAGCAGAAGCAGATAAATAGTTGGTAGCCGAGCGCCATAATATCTGTAGAGCTCCACCAGCAGCAAGAGGTTTGTTTATTGGTTGTTGACTCACACACTCAGAGTTATGGTACCAACAATGGAGTTTATTAGAGATGGAGGTTAGGGAGTGGGGGAAGTAAAGAATATGACCCAAAATAAATCCAGGGTTTTAGTCCAATAATTTTAAGTCACAAATCCTCAGTAATTTCAGACACTGATTTCAATTCAACAAGAAGCTTTTCTTTCCATCATCAAAAGCAAGAATAACAAAAATTCAACTGTGGACAGCACAAATGCAAGAAGCCTCATGCCACACCTTGCTCCAGTTTCTCCACAGCAATGGAAGCCTCTCCACAAGGATCTCACCATCCATCATAAGCCTTGCTCGCCTCAAGTCTTGTTTCAAATCCTTCTCACTTCAAGTCTTGGTTCAAGTCTTTCTCTCCTCAAGTCTTGCTGCTTCCAGTCTTTCTGTCCTGAGTAGTACCCACTATATTCCTGCTTCAGCTTTTTGATGTGTCTGAAATTAAAGTAGCTGAAGGGCAGAGGCGGCTAACAGCTAAAAAAGCCAACTTTTAGTCTAACATATGAATTAGTCTTTCCTCTAAGGAGCTTTCTGGGTTTACTTTCTCCAAGACATACATCTTCGTTCTTTTAGCAGCCCATGGGATATTCAATACTCTTCTCAAACACTAACTCAAAGGCATCAATACTTCTTCTGTAATCTTTATTCATTGCCCAGGTGTTGGATCCATAGCAGGTGATTGGAAAGACCGTGGCTTGAGTCACACACACTTTAGTCTTTAAACTAGCATGATTGTTCTTCAGGGATTTAGAGCCAGCCTTAACACCAGACTTTCCCAAAGCAACATGTCTCCTCATCTCCTGACTATGTGTACCAAGAATATTGATTGTGGATCCAAAGAAGATGAAATAGTAGACATTTTCAATCTTTTCTTTTTTTATCATGGTGTGACCTGTTAGTCCAGTGGTGAGGTTTTTTTGTTTGTTTGTTTTCTTGATGTTGAAATGTAATTCATATTGAAAGCTGTAGGCTTTGGTCTTCTATAGCAAACATTTAAAGTCCTCCTCATTTTCAGCAAACAAAATAGTGTTGTCAGCATAATTTAGATTATGGTAAATCATCTTCTGATCCTGATGCCATATTCTTTCACATAAGGTCCAGCTTTAAATAATTTGCTCAGCATACAGACCGAATAGGAATGGAGAAAGAATATAAAATTGATGTACACATTTCTTGTTCTATTGTACAACTTCTTGATCTAGGTATAGGTTTCATATGAGCACAATTAAGTATTGTGGGATTCCCATTCTTCTCAATTTAAAGCCAAAGATGAGCATTCTCCTCATGTGCCATTTATTGTCTATGAAAGTCCATTGGAGGTTCAGCTATGAGTTAGTAAATTGCAACTAAATGGTGTATGATAACAACAACAAATTATTCCATAGCTTTTTTAAAAAATGCATATCCTTGTTTGTTTATAATTTGGTATTATTAGTACAGTACATGCCTGAAAGTTTACTGTCCTAGATTCATATGTGTGTTGGTGAGATATAGAAGTTATTCCAATTGTGTTTTGAATGCCAGCAAGGTCACTCAGGTTGAATAACTTTGATGTTGAGATGAGTAGAAAGAGGTGCAGGAGTGTGGGGGGATATGTCTGACCTCAGGAGAATTGGTTGGTTGTGCTGTTCATTTGTTGGCAGGCAGGGACAGTTCTCCTATGTGAAATTGCTAAAGGTCAGATATGGCCCTTCCCACATGGCTCTTGCTCTTTTTTTATACTTATATTCATATTTTGTATATTCCATATTCAATTTATTAATTGATGCTTGCAGTTGTTGGTCTTCATTTATTAGTGACTTCCAAGCTGGTCTCTACCTCTCATACTATCATTAACATTCTTCCCCTATTGGTCGTAGGGTATTGAGGGCCTGTTATTTCAGAAGTAGATGGCCTATACTTCTCCCTATTCTCTCTTAATATCGCAGCTCAGCTGAAATTTATTCAACCTGTGTCCAAAATCAGATGTGATAGCTCACAGACTGCTCAGAACAATATTGGTGAAGTCAAAAGGTTATAATGAAGCTTAATAACAGAGTACTATCAAGATATCTTATAAAATATGCTTGCAGAACCTCAGCCTGGAGACTCATGACTTTAGGCCAGTGTTACATAGTTCTCAGTCTTGCCAATATTGGGTCCCCCTCTCTCCAAGTATGCCAACACATTTGGGCAAAACACTCTTAGCTATGATTCAATAGTGTAGAAGTTGTAAGTCTCTTCGGTCTCATCACGTCTCTAGTTCTCTGCTGTGGCTTCTACAGCTGCTCCTGTGTGCTGTAGATTGGTGCTAGTCTCTCAAAGAATACATTCTCCTGCTGCTGCTGCTTTGCTGGTGGTGAGGTTTCTCCTATACAGCTGCTAGATCAAATCAATTTAATAGTGAGACTATTCAAGCCCCTTGTGGATTGGTAAAATTAGCCAATCCCCTTGAGGATATGCTAACACACGCTGTTCACATATTCCCACCGCTCCACATGGTAAAGTAAAATTCAATGGCTTGAAAGGCCATTATGAACATTAAACTCTTCACACCACAAAAGGGAAACTAGAATTATGAAATATTAGATGGAACACCTAACAATTGACAGTTTTGAGCTGACTGTGAGCTGAGATGGAATGGCCTTGGTCACTTTGAATGATATATCATATCATCTACTATGCCATGAAAAAAAAATTAAGAATGATCTTGAATTTATAGTTCAAAAGACAATTTCAAGATCTATTCTGAAGTACAATTCCATGATTAATAGGATGCTACGCATATGTGACCAAGAAAGCCTTGTAAATATAATTATTACTCAAATGTACAAACCAACATCTAAAGCTACAGATGTAAAAGTTGAGGAATTGTACAAATTTTTGCCATCCAAAATTGACAAAAAACTGCTTTCAAATGCATTAATAACAATTGGTGACAGGAATAAAAAGTTGGAAAAAGAAAAGAAGGAATGCTAGAAATTATGGACTTGGTAACATTAACGGATGGAGATTAGTGATTGCCTTTTGTACATTCAATGATAGTTTCATCACAAATATCTTTTTTTTTAAGAAACACAAATGGAAACTATACATATGGACCTTACCTGATGTACTGCACAGGAAATCAAACTGACTTTCTCTATCAAAAGAATCACTGGAGTAATTAAATAAAAAAAAACAAAAACAAAACAGCAATCAAAATCAGGTCAGACACCGACTATCAAACTGATAACCAATTACTCATGTGCAATTTCAAATTGAAGTTGAAGAAAATTAATACAAGTCCACACAACAAACTTTGTTGTTAAAACCTGAAAATGCCAGTTAACTAATACACCAATTTGTTGGTTTTTTTGTTACGTACCTTTCGGCTGGAACTGACTCATAGCTAACCCTTCAGCAGGCTTTAAGAAGTGGTAAATCACATGTGGTGAGATTACTAATTTTTCCCTTAGAGGAGATGGTAGATTAAAAAGATGCATGTTGATTGCCAGTGAAAATCCTTAAAACTAAGCCAACAGAGCTCCCTAAGTTAAAATGCACACACATATTAAAGGGCATAAAACTGAGCTAAAGACACCTTGTTGACAACTCAATAGTAAAAGGAAGAAGTAGAAATAAAAGCAGATGATTGAGTTCAACTCAACATGTTCAATTGTAAATAGTATCAGCCAAGGGAATTAACCATATGTAGCTAAAAGGGATGAATACAGAGCCGAGGTAAAGTTTTCGCTTAATTTTTAATTGGTTTTCATGCTCAGTATTAAAAATAAGTAATTGATGGATAAATCTGGCATAGTCCGTGAACACTAAATAATAAAACATTAGAAGAGTAAAATGAATGTTTTTAAGTGTCATAATAGCACAGAGATCATAGCAACCAAATTTAGGCAAAAGGAGCTTTTTGTTGATCTTAGCAAAAAACATTTTAAGAGGTTCATTACATCTGCATGAGTGATGGGTAGATGAGATGATAAGGAAGAAAAAAATAGAATTTAGAAAATCGATAGTTTTGGAAGAAAACAGACAGTTTGGATAGCAGCTGCAGCAAACATGAATCATACCAATGGGAAATTAGACTTAAATCTTAAGTTTGAAATTACAGAGGAAGAAAGTTTAATATTAAAACCAAGAATCACAAGTTGATCTCAGAATGAAGTAAGGATACTACACTGTGAATGTGGATTGGAAAAATACAGATAAAATATAAAGAAATGTTTCCTTGTATTTATGAGAGACCTGAGCAAATTATTTCTCACTGGAAAGTTTAGACAGTGTTGAGGCTCATCACAGACATGATGTGCTGCCTTTCTGTATCACATTAGGCTTCACAATGACTGGATGTTTTTATTTATATTACTAATAAACACACCACAAATGCATTACAAAAATGGTAGGGTGCTGCCTTATATGGCTTAAGTGCTCATCAACAGTATGGTTGTTTCACAGTGATGAAAATAGTTCCAAGAGCCACCGGACTTCTATGTCAACATTCTGTGTTCTGTGACAGAACACTCTTGGCACCAGCAGTTAAGAAATCAAAAGACAAATTGCATTGCAGAAATCTGCTGTCTGGGACCTCTTTAGAGTGCTGAGGATGATGTCAGTGTAGAGACTAAGATGTCCTAGATCAAGGCCATGAACTTTGCAATTACATGCTATGCATCAGAGAACTGGACAATGACTAAGGATGACGAAAGAAAAATTGATGTGCTTGAGTCATAGTGTAGGAGAATAGTATTGACCATACCATAGACTGCCAAGAGAACAAGGTGGTCTCTCTTGGACAGGATGAAACCTTGGAAGCAAGAATTTTGAAGGTCTTTTTCACATCTTTTGGTCTTTTTCACATATTTTGGCCATGTGACCAGGAGGGACCAGTCCTTGAAGAATGATACCGTGCCTGGAAAAGTGAAGGGACAGCACAGGGGAGAAAGACTACAGATGAGACGGATTGCCACAATAACTGGGGCAATGGGATCAGATTTGTGGGAGTTAGTGAGACTGGCTCAGGATAGGGCAGTGCTCAGAGCTATTGTCTGTAACCTCACTATGAAATACAGGCAACTTGACAGCACCTAACAACAAAAAAAGTGGATAAAAAAAAATATATCTATTCTTAAAAACATCATATCCCAGAATAGGAATAAAAATAGAGTCACATAACTCTCAACTTCAACTTTCTAGTTCATCCATCGTTGAGTTTAAGCCTATAATCTCAGGTCAGAATATTGGCATCTTTCTCCTTCAGACATAACGTTGAACACAGGTTTGTCAGAGAGACAAAGGCCACTCCATTCAATATACACAACATAAAAAGACTTCCTTACAAACAATACTACAATGAAAATAGATATCAGCAAATAAAAATTATGATTTATTAATTTAGCTCTTGGGAGGAGAACAATGATAAGAATGTTAGTACACAATAAACTATGGTGTGATTTTTTTTCTTCCTCTTTTTTCCAGCCTGCTTTATTTATTTATTTTTTTAATGTTTGCAGCCTTTAATATGAATTGAAATGCAACATCAAGAAAAGGAAGATTCTCACCACTGGGACAATTAGCAGCATCATGATGGACAGTGAAGAGGTTGAGATTGTTGACAGCTTTAGTTTGCTTGGATCTACAATCAACATTTTGGTACCAGCAGCCAAGAAATCAAAAGACAAATTGTATTTGGAAAGTCTGCTATCAGGAACATATCCAGAGTACTGGAGAGCCACAATATCATTCTGGAGACTAAGGTGCACCTGATCCAGGCCATGGTCTTCACAATTACGTGCTCTGTATCAGAAAGCTGTACAATGATTAGAGATGTTAAAAGGAGAATTAATGCCTTTGAGCTGTGTTGCTGGAGAAAAGAACTGAATATACCGCTAGAAGAAGCAATAGGTTCATCTTGGAGAGGGTGAGTTCAGGCTGTTCCTTTGAGGCAAGGATTCTGAAGCTTTGTCTAACATAGTCTGGGCATATTGAAAGGAAGGACCAGTCTTTGGAGAGGAACATTATGCTTGGGACAGTAGAGGAACAATGCAGAAAGGGAAGACCCCTGATGAGATGGATTGACTAAGTGCCTGGAGTAATGGGGGTAGGTGTGTCAAAGATAGTAAGGTTGACTCAAGATAGAGCAGGGTTCAGTGTTGTACATAGGGTTGCTATTAGTTGCAAGTGAATCAACGGCACATAACAACAACACATATAGATCTAGATCTGTCTATCTATCTATCTATCTATCTATCTATCTATCTATCTATCTATCTATCTATCATGTTGCTGAATACAGTGCAGTTGAGTCAAGACAGTTAATTCCGACAGGAGGAGATTGCTCATCCTTCTTCCACAGAGCAGCTGGTGGCCTCAAACTATGTAACTTCAAGATTATAGTTCAGCTTCTTGCCACTAGGCTACCAGATATAGATAGATAGATAGGTAGGTAGGTAGATAGATAGATATACATACATACATAGAAACATAGATACCTATAGATGATAGAGGTAGAGATGATAGAGATACAGGTAGTAATAGAGACAGATATAGATAGGTAGATAGATATATAGATACACAGAGAAAGAGGTAGTGATAGAGATAGATAGATAATGATAGACTTTTTAGTCAAATGTTCTTCTAAGTGGTCTGTGCATTGCTGTACAGAGGTAACTTGTGGTTGTTGTGATGCTGAACACTGTAAAACTGATGTGCCAAATGCAATAATGGTTACCCATAGTGGAAAGTGTTTAGTTGAGCTTGCCAATTAGAAGCAGGAGTGGCATCCACTTCTGAAATGGTTTGTCTTCAGAAACTCTATGAACAGTGCTCAGGTCTTTCGTTCACAGTGTCGTCATGAGTCATCTACGACTCATTGGCCCCTAACAACAACAGGCTGCTCCTCGGAGGCAAGGATTTTGAAACTTTGTCTGACATACTCTGGACATGTTTCAAGGTGGGGGGGGCAATACTTGGAGAGAGATGTCATGCTTGGGAGTGTGTTGGAAGGACAGCACAAGAGAGAAAGACCCTCGATGAGATTCATTTAGTGATTTGGATAATGGGGGAGGTAGGTGCGTCATAGAAAATAAGATTGACAGAGGGTAGAGCTGGGTTAGGGTTAGGTTAAGGTTGTTGTACATGGGCTCTGTATGAGCTACAGGTGATTCAATGGTACATAAGAGTGTGTGTGTTTTCTATGTGACATCATGACCCTATATAAAACAGCTTCTATATATTCTCCATAAAAGCAATAAAATCCATTCCTACAAAAGATGATACATTTTCTACATGATTCAATTAACATGATACTTTAGAACAAACAAAACTATAATAGAAAAAAAAAGAGAGAAAGAAAACAAACACAACACCTCAAATGAGTGTTTCAATGTGTGCCTATGAATAACAAGGGTGAACTTTGCCTTATCCTGCTTTTCTCCCATGATCTCTGATATGCTCAAACTTATTGTTTACAGTCTCTGTGTCAAATCATTTTGTCGGGGTGCTTCCTTTCTATATTTGACTTTCCGTCTTTCCTAGCATGTTGTCTATTTCCAAAGACTGCTATCTCCTGACAGCCTATCAAAAATTTCATCATACTTACATCTAAGGAGCTCTTTGGTGGCATTTCCTCCAAAACAGAGTTGTTTGTTGTTTTGGTAGTCTGGGCTGTTTAGTACCCTTTTATGATACTACAATTCAAAGGCATTGATTCTCCTTCTTTCATTATTATTTACTATCCAATTTTTACATGCATAGCAAGTAATTTACAAAACCATGAATTGGATCAGGTGTATTCTAGTTTTTAAACTGACACCCTCTTTAACACTTTGGAGAACTCCCTAACTGGATTTTCCAAATGTAACACTGTTATTGATTTATTAATTGCTGTTACCAAGTATATATAATTTGAATCAATTAAAATTAATTTGTTGACAACTTTGATCTTTTCTCTATCAAGTTGTCTATTAGTCCAGCTTGAGATGTTTTATCTTGATGTTGACATGTAATGTATATTGAATGCTGTAGTAGTTGATCTTCTACAGTAAGTGTTTCTAGTTCTCTTAACTTTAAGCAAGCAAGGAAAAATTAGAATTATATAACACAGAAAAAAATAAAAATTATTGGCTAATATTAAAGATTTATTATTCTCAAATAATTCTTCTGGAGCAGAACATCCAGCTCACCCATTAAGGAATTGCTTGTCAGGATTTAAAACTTCATATGCCAGTTCTAGGGTCCAAGATAATGTTTAAGTTATTCACACAATCTCTTAAATGGGTAGTTCAGATTGTGATTTTTAAAACAAAATAAATTTTAATTTTATGTTGGTTTGTTTACAAAGTTCATATACATTGTGTTTCACACTATCCTTCATTCACATTATGTTTCATACAGTTATTCCCATTAATAATATTTTACAAAATTAGTCAACATTCAACTATGGCCATGATTGCCCTGTCTTTCCAGATACTGAAAATTTATTTCTGATTTTTAACATACTATAAAATATAAGAAATGAGCTTACGTGTGAAAGCAAAAGTAAGCAATTAAGCAAACAAAAATGGATGTATTTTGAAGTCTGAGTTCATTAGTTTCAAACTCGAGTTCCAACATGGACTCATGATTTAGACAAGTAAATCATGGAACTACAATTCTTTACCTTGATCTCTTTTCAAAGAAATGTTAAAATATTTCACAAGAAAAGATTTCTACAAATCATTAAGGTAGTTCATGCTCATATACATTTTTTAGAAAACTTCTAAGTGCAAAATTTTCAATTACCTAGGTTATTAACATAGATAAACCAATGTAATTTAAAACGTAATTTCTATAGTTATGTAGGAAGCTCTAGTGGTTTAGAGGGAAGAAATTATACTGCCAACCAAAGGTTTGTGGTCTGTATCCACAGCTGTTTTTTGGGAGAAAGATGGAAAATCTCCTCTGTGTGATTTACTATCTCTGAAGATTCACTGGAGGGTCAACTATGGATCGGTTCTGACTTGATGGTACTCAAAATCAACAACATAGTTATATAGTTGTTTTTGTTATCTGCTATCCAGCTGACTGAAACTCATAGTGACTCTATTAGTAATGGCTCTGAATCTTTCTGTAGAACCTCTCTTAGAATCTCTAAAGAGATCCTTGGTGGAAGATTTTCCCAGTGCAACTCTTTTTTCTTTTTAACTGCTGGAGCCTAGAGTGTAGATTGTGGATCTAAGCAAAATTAAATCTTTAACAACCTCAATTGTTTGTCTATATTATGATACTATCTATGGTCCAATGGTGAGGATATTTTTCTTGATGTCGAGTTCCAATTCCTATTGAATCCATATTGAAAGTAGTTACATTCAACAGATATAATTTATAAGATAATTTACTATTGTTGCAAGTTTTGGAGATGAAAATAGGACTTAATTTTTTCACTCTAATTCACTATTACTTTAGAGAATATATTTTATAAATATTTGTATTTCAAAGCTCATTTTCTTGCACTAGGATAATCCACATTGTTAGTCTATGAGACAAATAGAATTCAGTAAATGAAATGTCAGTAAACTAATTAACTCTGGTGTCATTTTATTAGTCTTTTATTAGGTAATACGTTTAAGTATTTTTTTTGGGTGCTTTTATTCTCTTTGGTCAACATGTGAGGAACATTATGATTAGTTCAAATGATACTATATGTCAAAGTGATATAATGCCTTTAAGCAGAGAGGGAAGGGGAGAAAAATGACCTTGCAAAATTCTCGTGGTGTTAAGTTTTTAACAAATAGCAGGGAAGACAACTTAAATTAATGTAATGAACAAACAGGTGAGCAGCACGCTCTAAAAAAATTCTTTAATCCCATTTTGAGAGAGATGACAATTAAGTTAAAACCTGCCGAGTATGATGGCAATTACATAAACCCCCTGCCTTGTAAACTGTCTGAACTTAATCAAGCATAATTTTTTGCATAATAAGAGAAACAAAGAACATGTGAAACAAGGACATGCAGATCCTCGGGAACACGCTGAAAGGCATAGTCTATGCCCGGTATTTTACTACACACATCATTTGCATGAATAAATTCGTATGGAGGAAAATCAGGAATACAGGAGAATGTATATGCATGTTAACACATATTATAGTTATTTGTTAGTGAGGACAAGTGGAACAAACATCTCTCATATTTTAACTAGAGATTATAGATAATCTGCTCACAAGAACTGAGAATTTTTGTTCTTAAGATATGTGCATAATAAGATTCTATACAATTGTTTACAAGGGCACTTATGAAATACATAGAGGTGGCATTCCATTTTTACCAAGTTTTCTAAACAAATGCTGAACAGCAGGCCAAAAAATTTCCAATTAGGAAAAAAAAAGCTTTTTATTATTAAAGAGCTGTTATCATCACAGATGCAGACACATTAG
>NW_006399786.1:14543609-14546041 GCF_000299155.1 Elephantulus edwardii | reverse complement strand
GAAATCAATGACACTGTTCTGTAGTTTCCACACTCAGTTGGGTCACCTTTCTTTGGAATGGGAACAAATATAGATCTCTTCCAGTCAGTTGCTTATTTTTATCTTGTTATTTATCATTCATTGTTAAAATGTTAATATATAAACAATGAATTAAAAAGAAACATTGTAGTAATATAAATAATAAGTAATTCATAGATTAATATTATTAACATTGGAGGATAGTTCTCCAAATACTATTTGTTATATCTGTTTTACTTGCAATTTCACTTTTTGTAGCAGTGTTACCTTTAGTAAGTAGTATTAGTCTTTTGGAGAGCAATGATATCAGATAATATTACTACTAAAAAGAAAGTTGAAAATAAAACTAATAACTGATACAGACCATGGTCTTTTCAATCACTTGCTATGCATTGAAGTTAAACAATAAATAAATGAGAGAAGAAGAATTGATGCCTTTGAGTTGTGGTTCTAGAGAAGAATACTGAATATCCCTTGGTCTGCCAAAAGAACACACAGATATGTCTTGGAAAAAGTGCAGCCAGCGTGCACCTAGGTAACTACACTGATAAAGCAATGGTTTACATACTTTGCTGCCAGGAGAGGCTATTCCTTGGGAAGAGACATCATTGTTGAAAAGATAGTCAGCAAAAGAGAGGAAGGAACTCAGAAAGATGGATACAGTGACTGCAGCAATGGGCTCAATTGTGTTAGAATTGATGAGGATGTCTCAGGATAAGATAGGTTTCAGGTCTGTTGTTCATAGGGTTACTTAACAGCACCTGACAACAACAAAAACAGCCACATTTTTAGGAGGAGGAAGAGGGGTAGTGATGCTTGGATATAAAATATAGACAATTTTGTTTTATTACTTTTGTTATTGTTGTTGTTATGTGTCGTTGAGTTGCTTGAGATTTATAGTGAACTTGTAATAAATCAAGAAGATGTATCTAGTTGAGGCATAATGATTAACAGGGAGGGTTGAGGTCCCCATCTTTAACTTAAAAGGTTAATACTTACTAGCTTCTTAATGATTTATAGAGTGGCAGATCAGGTATCAAAGTGTTTAGGAGGCACAATTTCCAGTACAATAGGTATGAAACTATGGTTGGAGCCGCAAATTTCCGAGCATTGTCCGTAGAACAGGCCAGGTCCTGTGGAGGATAGGGCAGCTTGGTTTAGTCTGCCGGGATCGCGTCAGTTTTTAATCTCAGGGCAGGAATTGCTCATGAGTGCAGGACGTCTTCTGATGAGATTAGCATACGAACTGGGAGATCTATTGGTAGAACTAATCGATTGTCTACTTCTAATAGGCATAATCCTCCAGCAGTTAATTCATTGGTGGGGGTTATGTATGAATCAAAGGTTAGGTCTGTGTAATCTGTATAGTACAACAGCCTTAAACTCTGCTCTGTCTTGTGTCAATCTTATTGTCTCTGACACACCTACCCCAATTACTCTAGTCATTGAGTCAATCCATCTACTCATTATTACTTTTACTTGGAACTAATTCATAACTGATACTCCATTGACTTTCCTAGGCAGTAATTGCACATGAGGAAGCAGGATTGGTCATCCATTTATTAGTCTATCGTAATCTGACATCTCTACTAAAACTTACTCACTGTGAGTGACAATTCAGGTGTCAGAAGTGACTATGACAGACTAGGAAAGAAGGTGGGCCATCCCATTCTTAAATAGCAGCCCTCTGAAAGACAAACCAAGAAACAAATAAACAACAGAGGAACACAGATGTTATTGTATGAGAGGTAGAGACCAGATTACAAGTCAGTCAAAATGTGGAGAAACAGTTACAAACAGCCTTTAATACTTAGAACATGGAATGCAAAGAGTATGAATTTGGGAAAACTAAAAGTTGTGAAAATGAAATGGAATGCATGAAAAATTACTTTTTTTGGTATTATTGATATAAGAGAGCTTGGCTTTGCCACTTTAAATCAGAGAATCACAATGTATACTATGTTGAGAATAACATACACAAAAGTACTATGTTGCATTCATTTTTAAAAGACAAATTCAAGTTCCATCTTGAAGAATAATTTTATAATAGGATATTATCCATATGCATAAAAAGAAGACCTGTTAATATGATTATCATACAAATATATACACCAACAGCTAAAGCCAAAGATAAGGAAATTGAAATTTTTTACCAAATTTAGCCATCGGAAATGGACAAAATATCCAAGCAAGATGTGTTAAAGATAATTGATTACTGCAATGCAAAAGTTTTAAGCAGTGAAGAAGGAATGGTAGAAAATGACAGACTTGGTGAGAGAAATGAGACTGGAAATGGAATGATCAAATTTTGTGCATTAAATTATTTATTCACCACAAATATCTTTTTTAATACTTTTTTAATTTTATATTGGTTTGCTTATGAAGTTCATTTGCTTATGAAGTTCATATTTATA
>NW_006399786.1:14541189-14542986 GCF_000299155.1 Elephantulus edwardii | reverse complement strand
CCCAGAGATTGTGAGCATATCTTCATGTCTTTGTTGGCCTTCCAAGTATCTTCTGCTGTGAAAAGTCTTTCCATGTCTTTTGCCCATTTTATAATTGTGTTATCAGTCTTTTTCTTCTGTAGCATTCTGTAAACTTTTCATATAAGAGCCTTGTCTGAAATGATATCTACAGAAGATAAAATTAATGAGTGGGACCTTCTAAAGATTAAATCCCTGTGCACATCAAAAACATTTTCTGAAAGAGTTAAAAGAAAACCTATTTACTAGCAAATACAATTTGGTGGGTGGAGAGAGGGAAAGGAAAAAAGAAAGACCTGGTGTGTAAAACAATATATATGAGCTTTGTAAGTAAACCAGTATTAAAACAAAAAACAAAAATTCCAAACAAACCACTAAGAGCAACTTTACACATGGATCTCATCAGATGCACTGAGTAAGAATCAGATTGGATACATTTTTAGAAGGAATCATTGCAGAAGCAAATTTTCAGTAGTCAAAATCAGGCTATATGCAGACTGTAGAACAGACCATCAATTGCTCAGGTGCAAGTTCAAATTGATGGTGAAGGAAAACAAGTTCATGAGGTAAAAAATTATCTGAGTACATCTCATCTGTATTTAAAAATAAAAAAAGAATAAATTTGAAGCATTGAATACCATTGATTGATGATGGGATGAGTTGTGGAATGACATCAAGGATATCTACTAAAAGAACAAAAAGTAAGTTAAAAGACAGTGGAGAAAGAATTAACTGAAATGGATGTCAGAGACTCTTAACTACACAAAAGTGTCAAGAATCCAAAACAAAGGGAAAAATTGTTGACGTAAAAAAGATTGACGTAAATGGAAGATTTATAAGGGCAGTTTGAGAAAACAAAATTAACTATTACAATGAAATGTGCAGGGAGATTTAAAAGTAGAATAAAAAGGGAAGAACTCGTTCAATATTTTTCATGCTGAAAAAGCAGAAAAATAAATTCAAGCCTCGAGTTGAAATATATAGAGATGTTACTGTTGAGCACAATTTATAGTGACTCCATGAACAAAAGACCCGAAGCCTTTATATAACTCTCGTCATTTCTCAAGGTTCATAGAGTTCCCAGAGGCATATTGTTTAGGAAGTGGATGCCATTCCTGCTTCCAAATTTAGAGATGACATGGCCAAAATCTTGAACGAGGAAGCTTCCGAAGAAGATGGAGGAATGTGAAGACTCATTGCAGCAAAAAGAATTGACTGACATGGAAATAATTCAGGACATACCATATGATCACGAGTTAATAGTAATGAAGGAAGAAATTCAAGTAGCACTGAAGGCATTGGCAAAAAACAAAACAAAACAAAACAATCCTGGAATCTATAGGATACCAATTTATATGTTTCAGCAATACATAGTCCTGGACATGCTCACCACTTTATGTTAGGGAATTTAGAGCAATGTTTTCTGGTTGTTTGGCTGGAAGAGATCCATATGTGTTCCCATTCCCAAAGATGCAAAGAATGTAGGAATTATTTTAAAATGTCATTAATATTACATGCAAGCAATATACTGCTGAAAGCCATTTAAAGACAACTAGCACAGTAAATAAAGAACTGCTATAAATTTAGGCTAGATTTAGAAGATGACCAGGGCAATTGTTGCTGATGTCAGATAGACCATGACCAAAAGCAAACAATACCAAAAGAATTTCTATTTGTGCTTAACAAATTATGGTTAATGGGGTGTCCATAGCTGCAAACATGGATTGTTTAAAAGAATAAATTACTTCAGATTTTAGTGAAGCTTTTCAAATCTTGTTT
>NW_006399786.1:14538922-14540828 GCF_000299155.1 Elephantulus edwardii | reverse complement strand
GAAGAAGATTATGGCATCAGGATTGGAGTAAGACCCATCAGTATCCTATCTTATGCAGATGACACCACCATGTTTGCTGAAAGTGAGAAGAACTTGAAGCCCTTGCTCAGCTCAGTACTGCCTAACATCAGCCAACAATCACATAGGAAGAGATTAATTGTTGGAGACTTGATATCATTGTTTCAACACATTATTACTCAATGCTCTGAAATCTACTTTGGTATTATTGTAACCTCATCAACATTCTCTTGATTACGGTTCTCTACATTTCCTAACTATTTTTTTTAAGTATTAATCATTTTCCATTAACTTTTCTTTCTTGCAGTTTAGAGTTGTGTCTTGTTCTTTTATATAATCTAGTTATGTCATTTTTAAACTATTAGCTCCATGCCTTTGGAAACTCTTTGAACTTTGATAAATGACGATAGTCATAGAAAGACTTCAGGCCGTTTGTTCATAGGGTCGGTATGAACCAGGCCCAACCCAACGGCTGTCAAGAACACAACATATTAGTTCCATTACGAGTTATGATTTTACTTATTTATTTTGCCTTAGTTTTTAATTAACATTTCATATAACATATTAAACGTATAAATATAACATTTAATATAACATTTTATTTAACATATTACGCCTCAGCTTTAACTTATGCTACAGAACTTCAGATACTTAAGAATGGTAAAGAATAAGGAAAAGAGTACCTAATTCGGATTTACCATTACTCATGTGAATCTGGAGGAATTTCTTCTTTTTTCCTCTCTTTGTTTAGCAGAGATATGGACATACCATTAATATGTTAGAGAGAATTAATTCTTATTTAATCTGCATTAAGTTATCTGACTGGCAAATGCAAAACTAAGGTGGATTGACAAAGCATATTATTTGATTATCAACCAATTTAATCAGATATTGATGAAAACTACACCATGATTTCTCTTCTGGAACAGATCCACATGCCCCTTGGTTTGATATGCACCAATTGACCTAGCAATAACATCATTCCTTATCATGTCAATAAATAACATCAGAAGCAGTTTACCTCCACATGGCAAAAACCAGAGTCTATCTCAATTGTCTTGATTCAGGACAATGTTAAGTGACCTGCAAATGTCATGTTATTTTGAGTTGTTATAGTTATGTATAACATTGATAATGATATACTAATTAAACTTAATAATCAAGAAATAGCAAACCAACTGATGACTTAAGAATAACCTGTATGTGCCAGAAGATATAAAAATAATTTCTAATACTTTTGTGATCTTCCATATTAAAGAAGATATTAGGAATCTAGTAATATGAGACATGCTTGATTATACTTTAAAATTCAATAGGCATATTGCTATAACAATATTTCCTACCATATGAAAGAAGGACTAACAATGAATTTTGAAAGAAGTTATTGCATACTTTTCACATGCTGCTTTCATTTATTTTCTAGGTAACAGAGGAAAGGTTATCAATTATTTTGGAGGGAAAAAATACTAATGGACTCTATAGTTGTTTTAATCTTCATTTCTACTCTCCTTGTCATTTTGTATATATGTATATAGCTAGACCTAGATAGATTGGATATAGATATCAGTAGATATAGATGAGATAAAGATATAGAAATAGAGATAGTAGTAAAATAATCTGAGATTGAAAATTCATCTAAACACTAATGAACACTTTATCAGTAGAATAAGAACAAATATATCTTTCTTAAATTATGCATCAATCAATGCTTTTTTTTTTCTTCTGACAACTTTTCATATGAAAAATTTAAGTCCTGGAAAGATTTTGTAAAGGGTACATAATTAACCAGTGCAATTGAATCTAAAGTTACATTACAAATCAATTAAGAGAAACTGGGCAACTTTTTATTCCACCTTTGTTGCTGTGTACAATCTAATAGGAACCAACC
>NW_006399786.1:14527443-14537627 GCF_000299155.1 Elephantulus edwardii | reverse complement strand
CGTTTGTTGATGGGCACTTAGGTTGTTTCCAACTCCTTGCTATTGTGAACAAAGCTGCAATAAACATGGGTGTGCATATATCTGCTTGGATGTCTACTGAAGTTCTTGCCTTCCAGTAAATTGTCTTTGGTAGTATTCTCACTTTCACAGTCTTGAGTCTTCCTATGCAGGCACAAGGTATATTCTTCCATTTATCCAGGTTTATTTTTGTTTATTGTAGTAATGCTTTGTAATTTTCATTGAATGGATCCTTTGTGTTTCTAGTTAGATTTATTCCCAAGTATTTAATCTTGTGATTAGCTTTTGTGATGGGTATAGATTTTTCTTAGCTCCAGTTTTGTATTTTTTTTGTCACTATAGAGAAAGCCAATTGATTTTTGTATGTTGATCTTAAACATTACCACTTTGCTGAATCGGTTAACTATGTCCAGTACTTTTCTTGCTGAGTCTTTATGGTTTTCTAAGTATGCTATCATATCATCTGCATATAGAGATTTTACCTCCTCTTTGCCAATTTGGATACCTCTAATTTCCTTCTTTTGTCCTATTGCTATTGCTAAGACTTCCAATACAATATTGAATAGGAGAGGTGATAGTGGTCATCCTTGCCTAGTTCCTGTTCTCAAAGGGAATGCCTTTAGTCTCTCTCCATTGAGAACAATGTTGGCTCTTGGGTTTGCATATGTACTTTTTACTGTGTTGAGGAGATTCCCCTCTACTCCTATTTTGTTGAGTGTTTTAATCAGGAAAGTGTATTGGATTTTGTCAAAAGTCTTTTCTGCATCAATTGATAGTATCATGTGGTTCTTGTTCTTTGCTTTGTTAATGTAATGAATCATAATGATTGTTTTATTGTTGTTGTTTTATGTTGTATCCTCCTTGCATACCTGTTCTGAATCCCACTGGGTCATGATGATTTTTTTTTTAAATGTATTATTGGATTCTAATGACCAGGAATTTATTCAAGATTTTTGCATCTATGTTCATGAGAGATATTGGCCTATAGTTTTTTTTATTTTGGTGGTATCTTTACCTGGCTTTGGTATCAAAGATATGTTTGCTTCATAGAATGAGTCTGGGAGAATTTCATCATTCTCTATTTTCTGAAATAGTTTATGTAGAAGTGGTGACAGTACTTCTCTGAATGTTTGATAAAATTCAGTTGTGAAACCACCTGGTTCAGGGATTTTTTTTTTCCCCTCTCTGAAAGTTGTTTTATTGCCTTTCCAATTTCTTCTTTTGTAATAGGTCTGTTCAGATATTCAATTTTGGTTTGTGTCAGTTTAGGTAGGTTGTGAATTTCTAAGTATTTGTCCATTTTCTGCAGGTTTTGATAGTTGAGTATAGTTTTCCATAATAGTCTATTGTTAGTCTTTTTCTTTTTGTTGGTTCTGTTGTGGCATTGCCAGTTTCATCTTTTATTTGGATTATTTGTGTCTTTTCCTTTGCTAGTTTTGCTAATGTTTTTTTCAATTTTATTGCCCTTTTCAAAGAAGTAACTTCTCCTTTTGTTAATAGTTTCAGTTGGGTGTTTTTTTCTCTATTTAATTTATATCTGCCTAATATTTATAATTTTAGTTTTTAGTGAGTGACAAGGTTTTTGCTGTTCTGTTTCAATTTTTTGGAGATGTTGGATAGAGAGTCAAATGGTCATTTTCCCCTGCCCTTTGATGTGTTTGCTTATTGCTATAATTTGACCTCTGACTGCTGTTTTGCCTCTTTCCCACAGGTTTTGGTAAGTTGTGTTTTAATTGTCATTTGTTTCAAGAAACTTTTAATTTCATTTTTTATTTCTTCTAATACCAACTCTTGTTCAAGCAAGGCATTGCTCAGCTGACCAATATATGAGGGTTTTTTTCTCATTTATCCTCTTGTTATTAATTTCTAATTTTGTAGCATTTTGCTCTGAGGGGATGCTTTGTACTATTTCTGTTTGTGGTTTTGTTTATTTTTTGGGGGGGCTTTGGTTTTTTTGTTTAGTTTTGTTTTTCAATTGATGCTTGCCTTGTGACATAAAATGTTATCTTTTCTGGAGAACATTCCATGCACATTGCAGAAGGTATACTGTGCTTTTTTTGGGGGGGTACCCTATCATATAAATATCCATGAGATTGAGTTGGTTTATTGTATGGTTTAATTCTTCAGCATCTTTGTTGAGGGTTTTTTGTTTTGGTTTGTTTTTTCAGTACTACGTTTTCTTGAGAGTAGTGTATTGAAGTCTCCAACTACTATAGTGGTATTTTCTATTTCCTTTTTCAGTTTTGTTAATGTTTGTTTTATGTATTTTGCAACTCTATCATTTGATCCAGAGATATTTTTCCTCATTATTATTATTATCATCATCATCATCATCATCATTATGTCCTCTTGTTCTATTGACTCTAATCATTATATAGTGACCTTCCTTGTCCTTTGTGATGGCATTTGCATTGAAATTTATTTTATTGGAGATTAATATTGCTACTCCATTTGCTTCCTGTATTATTCCTCACCCTTTTATTTTTAGTCTTTCTTTATCTTCACTTCTCAGGTGTGTATCTTGTAGACAGCATATTGATGGATTTGGGGATTATTTTATCCAATCTGCTACTCTTTTTCTTTTCAGTGATGCATTTAAACCATTCACATTCAATGTGATTATTGAGAGGCAAGGTTATTGCTATCATTTTGTTGAGTTTTTTGGTGTTATTATTAGTTTCTTTGGTCCATCTGCTTTCAGTAGCACCTCTGTAAGAAGGACATCTCTCAGTGTTTACTGCAATACTGGTATTGTTTTTACAAACTCCCTTAGGATCTGTTTTGTTTTGTTTTTCTGGGAATATCTTGATCTCTTCATATTTGATGGACAATTTTGCTGGGTATGGTATTCTTGGTTGACAGCTGTGTTCTTTGAGTGTTTGATATATGTCATTCCACTACCTTCTTGCTTGCCAGGTTTCTGCTGAGAAATAGGCACTGAATCTTATCTCCTTTCCCTGGTAGGTTACTCTTTGCTTCTTCCACATTGCTTTTAAAATTCTCTCCTTATCTTTGGTTCTGGCAAATTTTACTATGATACGTGTTTTTCTTTTGGAGTCTTTTCTACATACTGTTCATTCAGCTTCTTTAATATATACTCTCTCATTTTTTCATTATGCCTGGGAAGTTTTCTTCTAGTAATTCTTCCACAAATTTTTCGGTGCCTTTACCTGCTTCTTCTTGTTTTGTGATTCTGATGACACACATATTATTTCTTTTAATGGTATTCCACATTATTCTTAGGTTTTCTTCTTTTTCCTTCCTTTTTGATTCTGTTTTTGGCTCCAGCAGATCAGTGGTAACAATTCTATCTTCCATTTCACTGATTCAGTGTTCCATCTCTTCAACTCTGTTCATGTGTCCCTCCATCATGTTGACAGCCTCTGAAACATTGGATCTTATATTTTGAATGGTGGATTCTTGTTTTTCCAGGTCCATGTTTGTTTTCTCTGCAATGTTCTGCATTGTTTTTGTTTGTTCGTTTGTTTTTTTTTAATCTCCTCTTGGTTTTTTCTTTCCGTGTTCAATAATTCTTCAAGATTTTCTTTAACTCATTGAAAAAATTTAATCGTTGTTCTTTTAAATTTTAAATTCTGTGTCAGAAATTTCCATCAACTTTCTGGCTTCAGGAAATCCATTGAGACTGTGTCACTTTTTTGAGGGTGACATCTTCCTTTGGGTTTATTTAGGGTGTGAGTAGCCTTCTTCTTACATGACATTGCTATAGTAGAGGTTTTTCATGCATGTGGGGATTGCAGGTTCTTGATCTGAAGTCAGTGCTCCCGAAGAGGGTGGGGTAGCCAACCTGCCTGTGTTCCTCTCTGAATTTCTGACCCAAGGGAGATTTGCTTCAGTTAAGGTGAAAAAAAGGCCTGTGGGAGCAGCCTCTTCTGTCAGAAAACTGTTTCAGCTAAGCCAGTCCAAGGTGCTCAATGCTAAAGTCAGTTAATTGACTGGATGTGAGAATATGCACCAGGCAGGTGCTTGCATAGAAATATACAAAGTGGGTATACACACAAATGCACCAAGGGCAAGCATGTGTAAAGGTGCACACAGGGCAATATGCTAGCAGATGCACGTTGGAGGGAGGATACTTGCGCTCAGATGCATGCAGTGGGGGCTTGTGTGCAGACATGAACGGAAATCTAGGAAACCTTTGTTTTCTCCTTAAGAACTGGGTCTGCCGCCTCACTTGAGCTCCAACTGTCTCACTCTCTCCTGCTTGAGCTTATGAGGTCCCAAGTAGTCCAGCCATCAGCAGTCATCCCCACTATGTACTTCACTCAAATTCCAGCTTTCCTGCTCAGTCCTGGCTGGACCCTGCTTCTAGCAGATCACTGCTCCTGGCAGGTCACTGTTCCTGGCAGGCCGCTGCTTTCAGCAGATCACTTGCTCAAATTCCAGCTGTCCTGCATGCTTCCTGCATGCTCCTCACTCCCTGTAGCTTGCTCCCCACAATTTGCTCCCCTTGGCTCACACCCCTCATTGGGCTTGGTGCATACAGCTTTCCTGACTTATTTTAAATTTTTGTAACTCTTTTTATAGCTTCATTTTTTTCTTCCATCTTTTGGATTTTCTTCCATAGTTGTTCAAGTTTACTCCTCATTAACATATTTCTTATGGTACCCTATCTCTGGAGTATTCACTTTCTTAATAACTTCTATTGCTTCTTCCATCACTTTTACCTTCTTCTGTAGCTGTTCAAATAACTCTACATCCATACTTTTCTTTAGGTTTACTGCCTTTTGTGTAGTCACTTTATTTTTGTCTTACATTGTTTCTTCCATCATTTATATCAATATATAGATATGTTGTTGTTTGTTGTTGTTATTTGCCGTCAAGTCGTTTGCAGATAGATATAAATAGATAGATAGATAGATAGATAGATAGATAGATAGATAGATAATCTCTTCTGCCTTTCTGACTGTGCCATTCAGATCTGCAATTATCTTTTATCTGCTTTTTTATAGAAGGCTTAAGTTTTTTTTTCTTCACAGTGTTTGAAGCTGCCTGCTACTTTCTTGACATTATGTCAACATTTTCTTGGTATTAGGATGTTTGGGTTTGTTTTATTTTTTTGTGTATGTGTTTGTGATGTTGGTATTTCTTTTTTTATGATGTTATTGATTAGTTGTCACCTTAAAATATTCAATCTATGAGGTAAGCTACTCTACTAGAAGTCCTTTCTAAAACATAAAATCCCTTTCCAAAATTCTTTCAGGCTCTCTCTGGTTTGCACTGTTGTCCTTCAGGAATCTCAACTTTTTATAATCCCCTATTCCAAATTCTATTGTCCTCCTTTTTCTGCAGAATGATAGAGTAGAGCAATATTGGGTGCTCCACTTAAGCAGTTTCTATCCAAGAGGGTTCTAGGCAGCTATTTTTCTAGCAGCTTAGCATACCACCTGAGAATGTGGGACTTTCCCCTGCTTTTAGCTCTCTTTCCCAAATTCTATTGTATTGTTTGTTCTGTGGGAGGATCCCTTGGAATGAAGAATTCCCAATACAACTGGCAAGAAATGTAAGAACATAAAACAAATAAACAGAATGCCCAAACTACATTTCTTGGAGTCCACTGGTAAATTTACATGTCAAATAACTACGCCACATTAATAGACAAGTTTTTGTTGTTCTGCGCCATCAAGCCACTTGAGACTCATATACAATAGTCCTGAAACTTGCTCTATTCTGTGCCAGCTTTACTGTATCTGACACTCCTGTCCTCACTTCCCCGGTTACTGAATCAATGTCGTTGATGGTCTTCCTCTCTTGTGCTGTGCCTCCACCCTCTCAAGCATGACATCCCTATCCAAGGACTGGTCCTTCCTTAAAACATGCCCAAATTATGTCAGATGAAAACTCAGAATTCATGACGCCAAGGAGCAGCCTGGCGCTTCACCTTCTCTAGGATGAACTGCTTTGTTCTCCTAGCAGTCCGTTGTATATTCATTACTCTTTTCTAATACCACAGCTCAGAAGGGTCCACTTTAGAGCTACTGTACATAGGGTCACTAGGAGTTACAGGTGATTTGATGGCACATAACAACAACAACAACAACAACAAGTATATTAAATCCTGTCATAGAAGGTTTTAATTAAATGAATGTAATTGTATGGATTGATTTAAGACCTAAGAAAACTACGGAAATACTTTTGGGTGTAAAAAACCCTTCTACATAGTTTCCATAGATTGGAATGTTCACTGATAACAACACACATGTTAATTAAGTGCAATTCTACAACAAAATCTGAAAAACATGAAGTGTTACTATATTTTTTCCAGGCTGAACATTTCCTGATTTTGTTGTTAAGTGTTGTGAAGGAACTTTATGCTTGAAAAGAGTACTGACTATCACATGAATTTCCAAATAAAAACCAATTTATCTTGGAGGAATTGTATCCAGGGTGCTCCTTAGAGGCAAAGATGGTGAAACTTTGTCTCATATACTTACCTGCTTTAGACATATTGTCATCAAGGTCTAGTCATTAGAAAAAGATATGCTGGAAAAGTTAAGAGTATGAATAAAATAAAGAAAGACTTTAAGAAGGTGGATTTATACAGAGATTGCTTTGATGGGCTGGAGTTTCTCAGAGATTGTGAGCATGGTGCAGGATAGGGTAAGATGCAGATGTATTGTTCAAAGGGTCACTAAGTTGTAGTCTGCTTGATGACTTCTAACAACAACAATAGTAACAATAACAGCATAAAACCATATAATACACATTCTAATCCTTAACAGCCATGGCCCTTGCTATAATTTAGCCGATTATTTCAGTCATCACAGTATCAGTCTATATCATTGTATGCTCTCTATAATTTAATTGAGGTCCTTACTGATAGCATGCTTAAAATGCATGTGACAATGCCTTCATCTTCACTCTTTGTGGAACATTCTGGAAATACTTCTTCAAGACAGATTACTTTGTTCTTCTAGGAGTCAATCCATAGTATACTTATGCAGTTACTGATGAAGATAAAAAACTTTAGGTATCAGTATAGATTACACTTTAATACAAAGAAAACAAAATTTTCACAGCTAAGCCAATAAGTAATATTAGATGAATGGTGAAATTATTGAAGGATTTTCATGTTGTATGGATCAATAATCAATGTCCATGAAAGAAACAGTCAGAAAGTGAAATTGTTTGTATGTACCTTCAAGTCAAAACCAATTCATAGCTCACGATCTGGCTGTAAATTCCACAGGAGGAGAATTTCTTTGTTTTGCACAACAGCTGGTGAGCTGCATTCCCTTAAGTTGGAAACATAACTCCTTTTAATTACAGCACAGAGCATAATTGGGCAAATTTGCTGTTAAAGATTTCTTTAAAGTATTAAAAACAAAGATGTACCTGTCCTAAACCATGGCCTTTTCATGCATTGTATATGCATGTGAATGCTAAATTATAAAAAAATGGAAGCATAAATGATACATTTGAATTACTTGCTGAATAGCTGCATATTAAATTTCCTAATATTTTTCAAGAGAATTATGTTTATTTCACTGTGTTTTAATAATTGGAATGTAATTCTGTTTACTTCAATGCCAAGTTTATCAAGTTTTATTTTGAAAAGTAATACTGTCCACAAGGATAAAAATAGCAGTAAGTTTCTATGCCTGGGAATGTCTTATTAAGTCTCAGCTCCATTTGTTCATTACACTATCCTAATACATTCTTTTTCTCTTCTAAAACGTCTTGCAGTTTATATTGCTAATTAGGCATCCCCAGTAACAATCAAACATCAAACCAAGACCATTCCACTGAAAAACTAGAGCACTTATTCAGTATATTGAACTATCTAAAATTCTAATAATCAAAGTGATATTACTTTCTATCCTCTCTTATTCTATTTCTTTCCAACTCCATTTTGCATTTATGCAATAGATTTTAGTTTAAGCAGATGTTAAATTTAGCTTCTAAGCAAATTCTATGTCAGAATCATAAGAGATTGGGGAAAAGACATTTTTTAAAATAATTTTAGAAATTCCTAAAATATGTCATTTGTGGGTATGTGTCATTTTCACTTCAAAATCAACATTTCTGATTATGTAACATTTCCAAATATTCAGATCAGCAGAGATTTGTAGTTTTCTCACAATGTTAAAACTATATACCCAAGTTCGTTTACATTCTATAGATATGGCAACTTAGCAGGTGCAAGAAGCGATTCGCTTTAGATTGACATTATTGCTAAAGCATGGCAATGTGAAAAACAATTTCTTGAACATGCCATGGAAACAATCCCCTTGAAAGAAATCAAAGCTGCACAAGTGCATAACAAATGAATGTGTAAAGTGTACAAAGTTGAACAGAAGCCTGGCAATGTTTTTATACTTTCAAGTTCATCTTTTTCATTGTATGTACTTCTGAATATGTTCAAATGTTTCTTTTTTTAACCAGTATACTGTAAAGGCTGATGAATAGAAACACATAATAATGTAAATGCACATTATATTTTTAATCTTTTTTCAGCAATATTTCCTTTATTCTTTTTGTCTAGAAAACATTTTCTCATACAATCTATATAGTCTATGTTTTTATTTAGATCATAGGTCAGTAAATTTATTTTTCAAAGTCTCAATAGTCATTATTTCAGGTCTTACAAGCCTCAAGACTCTATTGCAACTAATCAGCTGCATCAACGCAGTCTGAAAGCAGTCATTAAAATACATGATAAATAGAGCACTTCTATTCAGCAGTTTTACTTTCAAAAGCAGATGGTGGTGTGTAGGGGTAATTTTCTGAACTTTGTTTTAACCAGCAATTTTAAAAGGAGTTTTCTCTGTTGAAAGATGAGAGAAATCTTCTAAAGTATGCTTTACAACACATCAGCCACTGGCCATATATAACAGTTGAACAATAGAAAATGCTTAATCTTCCAAAGCAATTAAATTTTGATGTTATCTTAACTGATTTCTTCAAATAAATTTGTCAATAGCCACATACAGCTGACATCTACACCACTAGACAGCAAAAGTTTAGAGACAGATATTGAGCACAAAGAAAAAATTTAATATTTTTATTTATTAAAATGCCCTTTATTTGTATGTAAGCAGGCTTTATAATCTCTTACTAAGCATCTATACCTCAAATGCATCACAATAAATGTGAAATTGACAGTCTTCTGCCTTTCTATTAACAAATAAGTTGTATTAGTAACTAATTTAAATTGGAACCAACTCATTGCTGACCCTCCAGCCAGTTTTCAGAAGCAGCAGTAAATTGCATGGAAGGAGTACGATCATCTTTCTTCAATGGAGTTATCGGGGTTTCAAACATTGTATCTTTCGGTTAATAGTGTGACTCCTGACCGTTAGGCCACGAGAACTCTTTGTATAATTAACATAAGTCTTTTGATTTTAATTTTTTTCCCTATTTCTGATATCCAAAGAATCTTTAAAATAGAACAATGTCTCTTTATGGACAGAGTTTATTGTGAAAAGTTTTTATTTATTTTTTTGTGAAAAAATATTTATGATATTTTATTTGGTATGACTATAATCCGAGGAAATTAGAATTAAAACACAAGTGGAGACTTGTTCAACAATGCCCATAGTAGCATTATTCACCATCACAAGAACATGGAAACTTCCCAAATGTCCAACCACGACTGAATGGATTGAGATATCACGGTACATTCACATAGTCAAATACCATGCATCATTCAAGAGCAACAATTCTGAAAAATACTACATAACTTGGGAGAATCTAAGGAGAACATTATTCTGAATGAGCTACCTTATTCTCATAAGGATAAATACTACATAAGACCATTGTTGTAAAAATAGAAGGATAACTAGTAAAACATATATAGGGATCCAAAGAGGGGCGGGGGGAATCAGAGGGATGAAGATGGGTATGGGCAAAACCACAGGGTTAAATAATTTGTGGGTGAGGGAGGGGGTGCAGGAAAGGGAAAAATCTGGGTGGTACCTGAAAAGACAGGGTCATGATGGGTATGGTCCAATGGTGATTTTAAAACATAATGCCTGGGAATGATTGTATGAAACACTATGTGAATTGTGAACAGTATGAATAACAACTTATACACACACTTTGTAAGCATATCAATATATTTTTCTTTTTAAAAAGCCTGTAAAAGCTTATAAACACCCCCCTCCCCAAAAATAACCACCACAAACCCAAACCAAACAAAAATAAAA
>NW_006399786.1:14518924-14527054 GCF_000299155.1 Elephantulus edwardii | reverse complement strand
GCTGTTGTGCATAGGGTCGCCAAGAGTCGAACACGACTTGACGGCACATAACAACAACAAGAACATTACTAAAACATAATCCACTGCAGTTTGGTCTAGCTGCAACAGAACTCTAGAATCTAAGGAACTCAATTTTTATTAAGATAGTACTTAACATCATTCTCAAAACTCTGAGGTTATTTGTTTCTATAAATTGATACAAGCAACATCTTTTACCTAAATAAAAGTCGTCATGGTCTAGAGAAAATAGTTGCAACATCAGGCATTATAGGAAAATATCCATTCAGAAAAGAACGCATCGTAAAATTAGTAAGGACATTTAACATGAAGAATTCTTTCAATAAATTTTTGTTTATTGTGATAAAAATTGTAATAAAAATATTGTTTTGTCTTTTTTAAATGTTTTGTTTGTCTTTAATAATACAAAGAAGAACTGGAGCAAGATGATTGGACAAGAACTATACCTCTGAGTTGGAGGATGTGCTGCACACTTCTTACGTACAATGAAATCTGGACACCTGAAAAAAAATTAATTTTTTTTAACAAGGAAGGAAGGGAGGGAGGGAGGGACAAACAATTTTTGAGAAGCCATCAAGTATTTTTGCATAAACTCTCTAATAATATAATTGTAAGAATTGAGAAGGAAAAAATACACATGTTACACCAATTAATAAAATTATATTTAGATAAAAACAGTGAGAAAAAATATAACTTTTTAAAATTTTGATATAGTGACTAGAGTTAATTAATTTGATACATTATAGCTTAATTTTAATAATTCTGTTGATACTATGTCTCAAGAGCTCGTGTGAAAATCAATGAATACGGACATTGTAAGTAAACCAGTATTAAAAAATAAATAAGGTACACTTGGGGAGGGGGATGGAAATGCTTCATGTTATTTCTATGTGCCATAAAGTTAGAAATAACTCATAGGTGACCCTCAAGTGAGTTTTGTGAAGCAGCAAATCATGTCAGAGGAGATTGCCCATATTTCTGTTGTGAAGTGACTAATTCATTAGATCTTCTTGCTTTTAGATTGGCAGCAGAGTCTCCAATCACTAGACCACCAGAGCTCTCAAAAAGCTTAATAAGATATTAACTGAGTTTATTAGGATATAAACATTGGCACATAGACTAAAACTAACATATTATAAACAAACCAAATAATGGCAATAAATTAAAGAAAAACATGTAAAAAGGGTTTTGTTGAGGAAACTTACTATTTTAATTGTAGCGTTAGCCTAAAAGTTAGCTCTTTATTTTCTCCATTAGAGTTAACCTCCACTGGTCTTCAGCTACCTTAACTGCAGACACATGATCTTGCAAATCAGGATAGTCTTACAAATCATCAACAGGTCTGGGACTGGGATAAGAAAAAGAGTGCTTCCAACCCTGGGCGGCAAGATATGAGGTGATCAAGACTTGTGGTGGCAAGACTTGAGGGAAACTGAAGCGAGATACTGGTGACAGTGAGACATTCAAAATGATGATGGAGAGACTGTGGAACTGCTGTGGAGATACTGTAGTAAGGTCTGACCTGAGGTTTCTTGCCTCAGTTATATTGTGCTAGACACAGTTAAAAGGTTTTGTTCTTGCTGGTGCTTGAAGGAGAAGTTGACACACTTGCTCTAAGGTATGCCTTCCTGAATGATTTGGATTTGATTGCAGAATTGAAACCAGAGATTGGACTAATTGAGGAACTGTGTCTTGGGACTTGGGCTAAAAGCTATCTGTTATTAATGATTTGTTGGTATTTGAACTATCAGTGGCATTGTTTGGCACCACATTATGGCAAAGTGGCAGAAAAACTACAACTGAAGGGGTCTTAAAGGAAGTACAATCAGAGTGCTTCTTACATTCAAAAATGGCAAAACTTTGTGTCTCTCATTTTCAAAGTGAACTGTTGTTTTTGTTTTTATGCGCCACCCAATCGCTTGTGACTCATAGCCACCCTATTTACAACAGCCCTAAACCCTGCTCTATCCTGTGCCAGTCACACTGCCTCTTACACACCCATCCCGATTACCCCAGTCACTGAATCAATCCACCTCATAGAGGGTCTTCCCCTCCTGCGCTGTCCCTTCACCCTCCCAAGCATGATGTTCCTCTCCAAGGACCTGTCCCTCCTTGCAACATGCCCAAAGTATGTCAGCCGAACCCCAGAATCCTTGCCTCCAAGGAGTAGCCTGGTTTAACCCGCTTCAGGATGAATCTGTTTGTTTTCTTGGCAGTCCATGGTACATTCAATACTCTTCTCCAGCACCACAGCTCAAAGGCATCAATTCTCCTTCTATCCTCCCTTGGCATTGTCTCTCTGATGCGTAACAAATGATTGCAAAAAAATCTTTGCAATATTTGTCTCGAAGGTATCTTATTATTTCCATAAATCTGTGATATTAGATAGAAAGAAAATTTACATTTAGTTGCAGCTATATGATAAATATTTTAATATATCCTCCCACAGCTCATCTGGTTTCACACATTAGTGTTCAAGGTTTCAAATCTATTCTTGTGATGGTTTTGAAATTCAAGTGGGATAGACTCAAAGTTAAATTTTGGTTAATGTGGATTTTATTTAACCTTCTTTGGCTTCAGCTTAAACTTTCATATTAATAGTTGGTGGTCTGTTCCACAATCAGCACTTGGCCGAGTTTTCACAGCTGATACCGAGCTTCTCCAGGAATTCTTCCCACAGACGTAGTCGATCTAATTCCTATGCATACCATCAGGTGAAATCCTTGTGTATAATCTGTGTTTATGTTTCTTATAATAAGTTTTTGCAATGAACAGATCATTGATTTTACAGAATTCTACCATACTGTTGCAGCGTCATTTCTGTCACCAAGTTGATATTTTCCTATTACTAATCCTCCTTCCCTGTTCTCAACTTTTGCATTTCAGTCACCCATTATTATTAATGTATCTTGATTGCATGTTTGATTGATTTCTGAATGCATAAGTTGGTAGAAGTCTTCTAATTCCTCCTCTTTGGCTCTTTCCATAAGGTTTTGGAATAATGTCAAGAAGTTATCAAGTTGACTGGAATAAAGAATATCAAGATTATAGAAGAATAACGGTACAGAACATAGAGAAAATTATAACTGCATTCAATGTGTGAATCTTAAACATTAGAAAAACACACTCATCTGAATATTTTTGAGATATTAAGTATTGTTATGTACTGTCAGGTAGTAACAGACCCATATCTTCTCTCTCCAGTGTGTTTTCAGAGAGAGACAGCATATTGCAAGAGGAGATTGTATATCTCTCTCCTGTGGAAAAGCTGGTGTATTTGAATGTCATGCCTTAGGTTTGGCAGCAAAGCTACTTATAACTAGGCCACCAGAACCCCATAAATGCTTAATATAGAAAGGTCTTTATATTTGCATATAAACACTCTGCCATATACAAATAGCACATACTGTCTACTTTTGTTTGCCAACTGCTCTATCCTCCTCCACTCACTCTAAGAGTTTGTTTCTTTTGTAAAAAAATATGTCATTTTGCCAATATTTTTTACATATTTCTGTAAAAACTGAATCACATAGCTTTTAAGTAAAAATACTTCTTTGGTAGAAGTGAAGAGCTGGAAAACAAAAATAAAAGACATGTGTATACTCAGTGCTTTGGAGTTGGTTCCACATCATAGTGATGTTCCCTCTGGTTTCTGAGGCTGCCCATTGCATGAATGGAGAGAATCCATCTTACTCCTGTGGGGTGGCTGGTGAATTCAGATTGTTGTATTGGTGGCCTTTGTGTTAGCAGTGCAAATCCTTATAACAACAATGCCAGAGCAGTGTGTGGAACTCCTCACATCTATCACCACCTATTTTTAAAAGAACAAATACTATTTTAAATGTGCTGTTCTGGAACAAATAAATCTAATTCTATAGATTAGAGCAATATAGTTTATTTCATGAATTCAAAGGCATTATTTTTTTCTTGTTTTGGCTTTCTTTTTACTTTTTTAAATTTTTTTAAAATTTTATACTGGTTTACATACAAAATTCATAAAGTTCATATACATTGGTGGTGGTGTTTTTTCCCCCACACAGGATTTTTCCCTTTTCTTTAATCATCGCTTCCTCCACTCATCAAATTGTGTGAGCCTATGATTAAGCTTCCCTACCTTGGATCCTTATGCTCATCCTACAATAATAGTCTTATACAGTATTTGTCATTATGAGACTGAGTTGGTTCACTTAGCCATAATGTTCTCTAGCCTTCCAAGTCAGATAAGGATTTACAAAAATTATTCCTCTAGCATGCTGTGTAGTATTTCATCATGTTAAGGCACCACAATTTCTCAAATCATTTGATTGTAGTTGGACATTTAGGCTGTTTCCATGTCCTTGTGATGGTGGATAATACTGCTATGGCATTAGTATACAAGTCTCCATCTGTCTTAGTTCTCATTTTCTCAGGATATATTCCAAGCGCTGGAATCACTGGATCATATGTAATTTCAATATTCAGTTTTTTTGAGGAAACACTAACCTATCTTCAGAATGGTTGTACCCTTTTACAATATGACCAACTATGTATAAGAGTTCCTATTTCTTCACATCCTCTCTAACATTTTTTACTTGCTGTCCTGTGAAACTTTGCCACAGCTACTGGGGTAAAATGGTATCTCTTTTTAGTTTTGATTTGCATCTCTCTTTTTTTTTTCTCATTAGGAAAATAAGCTCAATTTAATTAGAAGCACTTTATAAATGGGCACTGTTATTCAGAAAAAGAAGCAAAGGATATGAGCAAATAAAAAATAAGACATAAACAATGCATCTCTCTTAAACCCAGTGATTTGGAGCATTTCTTCATGGGTCTGTTAGCCACCTGGATGTCCTCCTCTGTGAAAAGTCTTTCCAAGTCTTTTGCCAATTTTGTAACTGGATTATCAGTCTTTTTCTTCTGGAGGCCCTGTAGGATTCTATAACTTTTTATTATAAGACTCTTCTCTGAGATAGTATTGGCAAATGCTTATTCCCAGTCAGTAGATTTTCTTTTCACCCTGTTGAAAAAAGTTTTTGATGATCACAGAGATTTAATCTTTAGAAGGTCCCAATTATCACTTTTATCCTCTTCAGAGTGTGCCTTTCTGGCTGTATTTGGCAGTCCCTTTATACCTTATATAGTTGACTAGGCCTTCTGACCTTGGTCCCAGTTTGTCTCTTAAGAACTTTACAGCTTTGGGTTTTACTCTGAAGTCTCTGGTCCACTTTGAGGTGATTTTTGTGTATGGTGTGAGATGTGGATCCTGTTTCAACTTTCTGCAGGAGGCAGTCCAGTTTTGCCAGCACCATTTGTTGAAGAAGTTATCATTTCTCCATTTGATATCTTTGGATTCCTTGTCAGTATCAGTTGACCATAGATAGCTAGGACCATTTCTGGGTTCTCAATTCTGTTCTATTGGTCTATGCTCCTACCATTGTACCAGTATGTTTTGATTACTACTGCTGTGTAGTAGGTTTTGAGGTCAGTGAGTGTGATGCCTTCAATTTCTTTTCTTTCTAACCATGATAAACAGAAATTATAGAGGTAGATCCAGGTCCTTTAATGTCTTCATTGGTAATGTCCTACCACGGTTATGTCTATTTCTATTAGGCAGCTCTCCTTTTGCTTACGCCTCAGAGTGAATTAACAGTCAGGATACAGAACATTTCTCAGTCCCTAAAGAGACCCCTCTTATGGCTTCTTGTTCTATTCCTGGTTTTATTCTTTTGCCCAGTGTCTATGTGGTTTCTCCTACTCTCAACAAAGGGTACAGCTTGACTCCTAAGACCCTTCTCTCCAGTTCTGGGTGAATGGGGTGCTGGCAGGGCCCAAACGGGCTTGCTAAGGTCCCCAGTTCTGGGCAGTAAGTTTGCATGTTCAAGAACATGTTGAACCAGCAAGGCAGCAGCATCCAGGTCTACTAGTGCCAGCATACTTCTGATACCCACATATCTCATTCTGTGGCCACCATTCTCTACTTACCATGTACTATCCTTCAATCTGAATCCTGATGGGATGGGCATCAAGTCCTAATACAGTGGCTGGTAGAGACCCTACCCAGCAAGTTATATACCCCAAAAGGCTATCTTCTGTATTCAGTCAACATAGCTCTTGGGCTTTCTTCAGTGGGTTTACCTAAACGTTTTTATCATAAACTCTATAAGGGAGCTCTGAAGGCCTAACATAATATATGAGAATGATTGCATGAAACACAAAGTGATGAAGAATAGTGTGAAACACAACATATATGATCTTTGTAAGAGAAAAAGAAGGAAAAAAAGAGCCTGTGCTGCATCCCAAGTGCATGTGGTTCAAATCTGCTAGTTTACCAGCTGCTCTGCAAGAAAAGAATGGGCAATCTCCTCCTGGGCCATTAACTGCCTCTGAACACCTGCTGGAGGGTCAGCTATGAGTCAGTTCCAACAGGATGGTACTCAACAACAATATATAGATATAACTATTATTCACATGGGAACAACCTATATATACAGTGTTATGTTTAAGCAACCTCCAAATCATATAAAGTTCTGCCTCCTAAGATAAACCTTGCATACTTGTAGTTATTTACTACTGTTATGTACTTTGTAGTCCAAACCAATTCATAGCTGACCCTCAAACAGGCTTTCAGGGGCAGTAAATCACATAGAATGAGACTGTCCATCATTTTGTCAAGAAGCTAATGAATTCTAAGCCTGTGCCTTTGTATTGGCAGTGCAAATCTTAAGTAAGCACTAAGCCACCAGAACTCCCTTATTTACTATTAGATGCATAAAAAGCTTATTCATGTGAAACTAATAATTATGTTGGGAATTTTTTATGCATTATTTGCATAAGTTATCATTCATGATATTCTGCTTTTGTTTACTAAAACTATATTTCTTGTATGGAAAAATATTTCAGGCTAATAATTGTTTAATGTGCCATAACATTTATTTCTTAAAATAATCATCTAAAAATTCTAGCATCAAACCATCAAAACTTGATTAACTAATTGCCTGTTTTGTATAGTGTGTAATGGAATGTGAGTGCCTTTGCCTGAGTCCTCCTGAGAAGCAAATCTAACGAAGAGTGCGTGTCTGTGGTCACACAACTTTGGATACTGGCAAGTCTCAAATCTGTGTGAGTCAAATTGGAGGCTTCTCTTGACTCTTGTGTTTGAAGGAGATGAAGAGCCCAAAACCTGCAGGCTACGTGACAGGCTGCTGGGTCATGGAGCTGCAGATGACAAGTCCAATATCTTCACACAAGATCTTAAGCTATAAGCACATGTTTCAGGAGTTGAGCACAGAGAATGAAAAAATAGATTTAAAATCAATTGACAGTGAATTTAGTTAGAATAATCATATGTATTGGATACAGACCACACCCACAAGAAATCCCAGCTCACAACTTCTTTATTACTCACATCAGATCAGAGATACATAATGTTCTTAGTAGAGAATTGCGATTTAGCCAAGTTAACTGGGATTATTAATTGTCCCATTGACTTTTTTTTAATTTTAAAAAGTTTAACCCACATTTTACTGTTCTTATTCTATCTCTAAGTAGTGTAATACTTAACTAAAATGTCTTATTTAAGCAACACTTATAAATATTTAAAGATTGAACTGAATATGTCAAATGATAATTTTTAAGAATTTGTGAAGTATAAGATATCTTCTTGTGGTGAGAAAGCAATAGGATGAAGAGAGGTAATGAATATTAGATCAAGTTTACACTAAAACTTAGACAATAAAAGTCTCCAAACAAAAATGAGTATGTATTTTACAAGAGAATCTATGAGCCATCAAATTGCTTTATTAAGATTTGAAACTTCACTAACTTACTCTTCTATTAATGAGGTATCATTTAACTGTGTAATATAAATAACTTGCTACTAATCACCTACCCTTTGACATTAGAGGCGATATAAAACAAAACCAAACATGTTTTTCTCTCTCTCACACACACATGTGCTTACATTCATACAAAATTTGAAATTAATTTGACTGCAACATTGGTTGTGCCATTCTAAGTGAGCATAATTTGTATGGAACTTGGATCATATATATTATATATTATATGCTTTATGTTACATATTATATATTTCTTATATATTTGTAAGAGAAAACAAATATATATTCATATAAGTAT
>NW_006399786.1:14515336-14517559 GCF_000299155.1 Elephantulus edwardii | reverse complement strand
CTATATCTATATCTATATCTATATCTATATATATATATATATATATATAATCTCTGAAACCCTCCTGGAGGGTAAATTATGAGATGGTTATGATTCAACAGTACACAACAATACTAGCATCATGTCTTAACAAGTATTAAATTTACATTAATTCAAGTTGACAGAAAACATTCTTCATGAAAATAAAGGGAGGAGCTGTTCTGCATTCTCAGAGGTACATGGTTTGAATCCAACAGCTGCTCAACAGGAAAAAATTTTGGTAATCTACTCTTGCACAACTAAAATTCCACTGGAGAGACAGCTATAAATTGATCCCTACTCAGGGCATACAACAACAACAACAACAATAAGATATTAACCCAAGTATATCCAATATATTTACATTTTTCCTCCAAATGCCTTTTTCATCTAAATTGTCACTTTCATCTTGTTAAGTGATAGTTCCTTTATAGTAAAACTTATAATAAAATGGTTATTTTTCTAAGAAGCATTTTTGGACCTTTATCTCCTTATGTGGAAGTCAGTTTTGTTTACTTATTATTTTTTTGTTTAGAATTTTTTTAATAAATTTTTTATTTTATAAAGATTTACTTGCAATTTTTTAAAATATATCTTTAAGACTAGACTCTATCTGAAAATAGTTTAACATTGGCTAACATGACTAACATTGTTTATTAATAAATACTACTGAATTAATAAGTGCAACTAATTAAATTTGCCATTTATTTATATTATTTGTAATGGAGATGCTTCGTTTACTGTTAAATTTTGCCTATAATATTGAATAAATATATGCATTGAAATAGATCTAATTTCTCTATATTTAAATACTTTTTCATACACATTTCTATATTTTTCAGTGAAAGTTTATAAACAAAACAATATTGGGGGTTTTATACATCATTCATAGACACTTTGTCAATTAGTATTGATTCATGTAATTACTTACAATGGTTACTTCTTTTTAAATTATGATTTGAATGAAAGTTTACGAAGAAATTAGTTTTTCATTTACTCATTTATACAGACTTTTCCTCCATTCTCTACTCTGTTCCATAATCATTCCTTCCTCTCTGTCTGCCATTATACTCTGATAGCCCAATGTTGTTCTTTTTATCCCTCTCTCAATTCACACCCATTTTTCTCCTTCCTCTTCCCCTTCCCTCTTGAACATCCCTACACATCTGTCTCAGTTATCTTTCTGTTTGGTGTTATTTTACAGTATTTATACTTTAGTGACTGAGTTATTTCATTAAACATAATGCTCTTCAGACTTTTTCATGTTGTGTTGCATTTTACAACTACTTAATTGTTCTTTATTTCTCCATAGTATTCCATTGTATGAGTGTACCACAGTTCATCCATTTTTCTGTTGCTCTTGTGTTGTTCATTTTCTAGATGTTGTGAAAAACAATGTTAGGAACATAGGTGTATGTATCTCCATTTGTGTCTGCTCTCTGATTTGCCTGAATATATTCCTAGTATGGAGTAGTTGAGTCATATAGACTTTCTAAGTTCAGCTTTTAGAGGAAATGTCGTACTGCTGTCCATAGAGGTTGTACCATTTTACAATCCTGTCAGTAGTGCTTGGGAGGCCCCAATCTCTCCATATCCTTACAAATATTTCCTGTTTGCTATTCTACTGAAATTTGCTACTGTTGCTGGCATGAGATGGTATCTCCTTGATGTTTTTATTTTCTTCTTTTTGGTTACCAATGAAATACACATTTCCTCATGTTTTTGTTGACTGTCTGAATGTCCTCCTTTGCAAAGAGGTGTTTCATGTCTTTTGACCAATTTGTAACTGGGTTATGAGAATTTTTCTTGGTATACGTCCTGTAGTATACTATAAAGTTTAGTTATGAGACCCTTGTCTGAATTGGTATTACCAAATGTTATTTTCCCAGTCTGAAGGTTTCTTTTCTACCTATTAAAAAAAAAGTGTTTGATGTACACAAAGATGAGTGGGGTTTTTATTTTAACATTTAAAATTAAGCTAATTTTTAAATAGATTTTATATTTTTGTCGTTAACAAACATAAAAATAAATAGTTGTAAAATGGAGGTCTCACTCTCAATCCTGTAGCCCTGTCCTATGCATGTCTTCTCTTAGATGAAGGTTATATACCTGGATTTCACCAGATGGTATGCATAGGAATCAGATCGATTACATCTGTGGAAAGAACCACTGGAGAAGCTCAATATCAGCTGTGAAAACTAGGCC
>NW_006399786.1:14503002-14513426 GCF_000299155.1 Elephantulus edwardii | reverse complement strand
TGGAAAGGGTTAAACCTGGTGGCTCCTTGGAGGCAAGGATTCTGAGGCTCCGTCTAACATACTTTGGACATGTTGTGAGGAGAGACTGGTCCTTGGAGAGCAACATCATGCTTGGGAGGGTGGAGGGACAGCGCAGGAGCGGAAGGCCCTCTATGAGGTGTATTGATTCAATTACTGGGATAATTGGGATGGGAGTGTCAGAGACGGTGCGATTGGCACAGGACAGAGCAGAGTTTAGGGCTGTTGTACATAGGGTCGCTATGAGTCTCAGGCGACTTGATGGCACATAACTTCAACAACAACATCTTTCCAGAGGAGATTTATATAGATAGATTTGATTTTTCGAAGAACTCATTTGCCAGTTTTCATTTGTAGAGTTTTGGCTATGTTTACTAATATATTTTTTATGGTATATTTATGTTGTTCATGTGTGCCATCATGTTAGAATCTACCCACAACTAACCCAGGTGGATTTTTATAGGCAGAAAATCACATAGACGGATATTGTTAATCCTTTTCCTACTGAGCAACTGTGGGTTTATATTGATGCCTCTGGGATTGCAATACAGCTTCTTACCACTAGGCCACCAGAGCTCCCTATGCCATAGACTGTTGCTATTGTGTACCATTGAGTTGGTAGTCATAGCTGACCCTCCCATGGGTTTTCAAAGGCAGTTGTCCATTCTTCTGTATAGCAGCTGGGGTATTTATTTGAACATTGTATCGCTGAAATTGCAGTGTGGTTTCTTACCACTAGACCAGCACTTCTAAATTCGTTCATATTTGTCTCTGATGATCTTTCTGGGTTTTTGCTTTACACCTATGTTTCTAATTCACCTTGAAGTGGTATCTTTTTACTACATTAATGTGCCTCATGTTTCAGTTTTCTATAGGTCGATTTTGAAGTCTTCTCTGCATTAATTGATAGGTTCAAGTGGTTCTTACTCTTTCCTTTATTAATGTGATAATTTACATTAAATGTTTCCCTCTGCTGAACCATCCTTGTCTATGTGTTAAGAATCCCATGCAGTCATGCTACATTTTTGTTTTTGTTGTTGTTATGTAATATTAGGTTCTATTGATCAAGATTTTGCTAAGGATTTTTATATCCATGATCATAAGGGATAGTGATGTAGAGTTTTCTTTTTGGTCCTATTTTAACCTATTTTGTATTATCGTTATGGTTGCTTCATAGAATGACTCTGGGAGAGTTACTTCTTTTTCTAGTTTTTTAAATAACTTTAGTAAAATTTATAAGCATTCATCTCTGAAGGACTGGCAACTTTTGCCCATGAAGTCATTCAGGCCAAGACTATTTTTTTTTAGTTTGTTTTTGTTTTTGTTTGTTCGATTGTTTGTGGATGGAGATCTTTTTATGACCTGGTCAATTTCTGCTTTTGCGATGTCTCTTCAAGTGTTTCTTTTTTTAAAATCACTCTGATTCAGACCATGGTGTTTGCAATCACTTACTATGAGCTGGATAATAACTAAGGATGACAGAAGAATTGATGGCTTTGAAATGTAGTGTTGGAGAAGACTACTGCACATACCATGGACTGCCAAAAGAACAAACAAATATGTCTTGGAGAAAGTTAGCCAGAGTGTTCCTAGGAGACAAAGATAATAAAGCGTTGCCTCACATACTTTGGGTGTGTTACTAGGAGGGGTTACCCCTTGGAAAGGGACATGATGTTCAGAAAGGCAATGTTGGCAAAGGGGAGGAAGACCCTCGACCATGTAGATTGGTACAGTGACTGCCACAATGGGCTTTAGTGTGTCAAGAAGTGTGAGGATGGCACAGGATAGAAAACAATTAAAATTTGTTTTTCATAGGGTCACCATATGTCATACTTGACAACATTTAGCAAGAGCTACAGAAAGATTCTATTAATATAATTTTAATCTCAATTAGTTCTGGTTTAATGTTGCCATTTTCATTTCATATTTGTGTTATTTGTATGTTTTATTTTGTAAAGTTTACCAATGGTTGTCTATTTTATTGAACCCTTTGAAGAACCAGTTCTTAGTCATGTTGATGGTTTCAATTGTTTTTCGGTTTTCTATTTCATTGAATTCAGCTATTAAAGATTTCCTTTCCTCTAGATTCTGTGAGAGTAATTTCTTGTTTTTACTATTTTCTGAATATTTTCAGTTAAATAATTTCATTTACTCTTTTCTTCTATAAATTTCTCCATGAAGTCTTTCTTTCATGTATTCCAGAGGTTTTGACACACATTTTTCCATTTTTATTCATATTGAGTTTTTTATTTCCCTTTTTATTATTTCCTGATGCAGTAGTCCTCAAACTAGGTGTTATTTAGCTTCCACATGGGCAGTTTTCCTTCCTTTGTCTTCTTTTTATTAACTTCTTGTCTTAGAAACATATTTGATTTTAGAGAACTTTACTATGATCTCTTTTGAGATCCTGTTAAGAGTTTATTGATGGTATAGTTACTTTTGGTCTTTTTTTGTTTAGGTTTTTTTTGTTTTGTTTTTTTATAATACCTAGCAATTTTTATTCTAATACCTCTTCCACAATTTTCTCAGGGATTCCCTTCCTCCTGTTCTGGTATTCCTATCATACATTATTGTTTCCTTTTATGTCAACTCACATAATTTTTAAGTTTCGTTTATTTTCTTTTTTTTCTCTCTTCCTCTCCTTCTAGTAAGTCCCTTTTAGAAAGTTCTCCCAGTAAGTTTCTTCTACTAAGTTCCTTTCAGTAAGTTTCCTTGTGCCTACTTCCTTCTAGTAAGTTCCTTTGAATAAGTTCTCATTAGGAATCTTGTCTTCTATATCACTGATTATCTCTTCCATTTCTTCTATTCTACTTTTTTATGCCTCGAACCTGTTTGAAATATTGGTCTTGATATTCTGGATTGTATTTTCTGCTTTTCTTTGTTTCTTATACTTTGTTGGCCACTGTTGTTGTCTACTGCAGAGTCAGAACCAACCCATAGCTGACTCTTTGGTGAGTTTTCAGAAGCAGTTAATTGCATTGGAAGACATTGCTCATCCTTCTCCCATAGAACAACTGATGACCTTGAATAATGTGCCTTTAGGATTGTAGTACAGCTTCTTGTCACTAGGCCACCAGAGCTCTCTGGTTATAATTTGTATTTCTTGTAATCTTGGTGCATGATTTTTGGTTGGGTTGTTTGGTTGTTGTTGTTTTTTTTTTTTTATTTCTTGTTACTCTTTTGTTTTCAATTCTTTTTTCTATCATTTGTAATTTCTTCAATTTCATTTCCAGAACCTCCACATCATTATATTTCTTTTGCCTATCTCTGAGGGATTCATTGTGTCTGTGATCTGGCTTGCTATTTTAGGAGATTTGTATTTTGGGTTTGTTTGGGGTTTTTTTCTGATTTTTATTCCCTCCTTTTTTTCTTTTTTGTAGTGCTTGGGCCTGATTACTGCTTCCTTGACATTGTGTGAAGTTCTTCTGGGTATGTATGAAGCAGATTCTCTTATGTCTGTAGGAAGCTTCTCATTTCTTATCTTCATTATACTATTACTAGAGTGGCAAGATTTAAGTATTGTGCCTGATTCAGATTCCCAAGAGCAATCATCTCCACTGATCATCCTGCTATTCTTTTTTCTAGTGGCAAACTTCTCTTCTGGTTTGTACCTAGGTTGTGATGAGAGCAGGATCTCTCTTTTTGACCAGGTATAGTGGGCATACTCCTCTGTCAGTCACACAAAGCTGCAGTCCAAAGCCAAGGTGGGAACTGGTGCTATGTTAGTATGGACAATGGGGGATGGGAAACCTCGGGTTCTTCCAGGCAAAGAAGGTTTTTGGAAGTGTGCTCTCTTTCCTTTAGTTGTCTGATATTTTTCTATCCTGAACAGAATAGTGACCTGTGTGGCTCTGGGTGGAACACTTTTGGGAGCTAAGGCCCAAAACCACTTTTCTAACTGCTGCTGGTTTAAGAAAGAGAGTAGGGGTGGAGCTGGCTGAGAGGAGCCCACAAGACACTTCTCCAGTTATTCTCCTTCCCTGTATTTGGGGTTTCGGGATTGTCCTTTGGCCTCTTGCTTGCCCTACAAAGCACTTCCCTCTCTGCTGATTGGTCAACATATAAATATTTACAAAATTAACATTATTTATAAATTGTCATTATAAAAATTACTATTACCTTAGTACTAAATAGTATGTTCTAAGACAACTGGAGCTTATGTGATTCCCACTACCAACTTCCACTCAAAGGTAGAATTTACTCTCCAATCATTATCATTAACTTGTTACAAAATGTTGTTTTGTAAATAATAGCAACACTATATACAACAGCTCTGAATTTTTCTCTCTTTTAAGACAATTTCATTATCTCTGACACACCTATCTTCATTACTTCAGTTACTGAGTCAATCCATCCCATTCAGAGTCTTCCTCTTGTGCTGTTCCTCCACCCTTCCATGCCTGATGTCCCTTTCCAAGGTCTGGTCCCTCCCTGCAATATGCCTAAAGTATGTAAAATGGAGCTTCAGAATCCTTGCCCCCCAAGGAGCAGCCTAGTTTCAAACCTCTAAACCACAGACATGTTTGTTCTCTTAGCAGTCCATGGTATGTTCAATACTCTGTGCCAGCACCACAACTCAAAATTATTGATTCTTCTTCTATCATTTTTAGTCATTGTTCAGCTGTCTTACGCATAACAATTAACTGTGAAAACCATGGTATGGATCAGGTGTGTCTAAATCTCTAGGATTACATCATTGCTCTTCAGTACTCTGGAGAGGTCCCTGACAGCAGATTTTCCCAATGCAATTTGTCTTTTGATTTTCTGGCTACTGGTACCAAGAGTATTGATTGTGGAACCAATCAAACTAAAGCTGTTAATAATCTTGATCTCTTCTCCATCTATTATGACATTACCAATTGTACCAGTGGTGAGAATATTTGTTTTGTCAATGTTGAGTTGAAATCCATATTTAAAGCTGCAGTCCTTGACCTTCAGTGGCAAATGTTTCAGGTACTTCACAGTTTCAGCAAGAAAGGTTGTGGCATCTGCATAACACAAGATGTTGTCGAGTCTTCCTCAAATCCTGAAGCCACATGTCTTCTCATAAAGTCCAACCTCCCAGATATTTTGTTCAATATAGACTGAAGAAGTATGGGAAATAGAACGCATCTATAGTATATACCTTTCCTGATTGTGAACCATGCACTGTTTCCTAGCTCTGTCTGGATGACTACCTCTTTGTCCAAGTATAGATTTCACGTAAGTACAGTCAAATGTTCTGGGATACCTATTCTTTTTAGAGTTAACTACAGTTTGTTATGATCCACACAGGAAAATGTCTTTGCATAGCCAAGGAAACACAGATAGATATTCCTCTGGTACTCTGTTTCCATCTAAGATTAATCTAGCATTGGTTATAATATTACTGATGCCATGACTTCTTGTAAATCCAGCCTACATATCAGGCAGTTCTCCGTTGATGTGCTGTTCTAGACAGTTTTGAATAAATTTTCAGGAGGTTCTTATTTGCACATGATATTAATGATATTGTTCGATAGTTTCCACACTCTGTCAGGTCACCTTATTTTTTTTTAAATGAAAATAAACATAAATTTTCTCCAGTCTATTGGCCAGGTGGTTGTCCTCCAGATATCTTGGCTTAACCTGGTGAGCATATCCAGAGAATCGTCTGTTTGTTGAAATATGTCAATTGGTATATCATCAATTCCTGGGACTTTGTTTTTTGCCAATTCCTTGAGACAATTTGAACGTTCTCCTTCATCATTCTTCTGTGTTGTCAGCTAAGTCTTTGTGGTATAGTGACTCTGCATACTCCTTTTTTTTTTTAATGCTTCCTGTCCACAGCATCTTTAAATGTTGCAACTCAAGGTGTTATATTGTTCTTCAGTTCCTTCACCTTAAGAAATGCTGAGCAAGTTCGTTCTTTTTTTTTTATTTTCCAACTCCAGTTCTTTGTACATTTCATTATAATGCTTTTCTTTTTCTTCTTGTGCTGCCCTTTGAAATCTTCTTCTCAGATCCGTCATATCTTGATTTCTTCCCTTTCATTTTGCTTCTTGGTGTTCTAGTGTGATATTCAGAGTCTCTTCTGACATCCACTTTGACTTTCCTTCTTACTCCATTTTTGTAATGACCTTTTGCATATTTTAAGGATAATATTTTTTATATCCTCCCACAGCTCATATGGTCTGTGCCCATTAGTATTCAAGTCTTCAAACCTCTTTCTGAGATGGTCTTTTAACTCAAATGGATAGATTCAAGGGCAAACGTTCATTTGTGTGGACTTGATTTGATTTTCTTTTGCTATCTTTTGAACTTGTACATACATATTTGATCTGATCACAATCAACACCTGGCCGAGTTTCACAGTTGACATTGAGTTACTCCAGTGAATTTTTTCACTTATGTAATCAGTCTGATTTTTATGTAGTCTATGAGATGAGGTCCATGGGTATTGTACCCATTTGTGTTTCTTATAAAAGGTATTTGCAGTGAACGAATCAATGATTGTACAGAATTCTATCATTCTGTCCTCAGCCTCATTAGTGTCTCCAAGTCCATGTATCCTGATTACCAATCCTTCTTCATTGTTCCCAACTTTTACATGCTAGTCAGCCATTTTTTAATAATGTATCTTGTTTTCTTTTTTTTTATTAATTTTAGTGAATATTTATGGAGATTTTGGATTTCTTGTTTTCAAACCTGATTAATTTCCAATTGTAACAGTTTGTAGAAGTCATCTATTTCCTCCTCTTTGTGAATGATTGTATTATTAACAGATCTTCCTTGTATGCATATGGATATTATACTGTCACTCACAACATTGTAAGTCAAGATGGATTTAGAAATGGTCTTTTAGCTATGAATGTGTTCCCGGTTTTCCTCACCATTTCATTTTCAGCATAATAGAAATGATCTGATTTAACATGTCCCATGACACTCCATTTCATTTGATTAATGCCTAGTATGTTGATATTTATGTGTTTGTTTCTTAACAGTAACCAATTTTCCTGCATTCATACTTGTAATATTCTACATTTCATTAATGAGGGTCTATTTATAACTATTCCTCCTCTTTTGTGATTCCCAATATGAAGGCTCAGCCTCTGGTGCCATATCTGCTAGTCTATGTGCTCTTTTGTATATAGGGTTTTCAAAAAGCCTTTTATTTTGGAAGTGGATGGCCAATTCTTTACCTTAGTCTGTCTTAAATTATGTGCAGCTTTAGAGCAATATTAGACACACAAGCATTTTACTCAAAAGAGTTGATGAGAGTACGCAGGTAACAGATCAGTGTTGGTCCCACGGTTCCACCCCTTCAGCACGTATATTGTGTTCTCACCCTCACCCTGCCCTTCCAACATCCAGCTCAACTCCTTATCTTTGCCATTCCTGCTCCTCCAATCCCCTGTCACTGTCCAACTCTGTTGTGATGACTCAGGTCTCACATCACCTATTTGCTCCTATTTCCTCTGCACTTGTCTGTAATATTGGTGCTCCTGGCATAGTGGTGGTGAGCAGTCTTTGTGAGGTTCTGGAAGGAGGAGTCAGGAGGCAGGAGAGGTCCAGTAGCAGGAGAGGAGAAAGGTCTGGCAGCAGCAGGCAGTTAGAAGACGTTGAGCTTGCAAAGTAAGTTCGATCACTGTAGCTTTTTATTCATGGCACTTTAGGTTGATATTGAAATATTCTACCAACAGGATATATTTTTACACATCACCGTACAAAGACAACTGAAATTGACTGCATATGGGAGTTTACTCTAAAATCTACAATGAGGTGAGGAGGTGGAAAGCAGTACTTCTGAAACACTATCAGCTTTTAAATACATTAATTCCAATCTTGGGAAGGACTTTGGCATGCAATAACTTATATTATTTTTTTAATCTCTATGAAGTAAGAGGGATAGATATTATAATCCTCTGCAGCAGAAGTGTGAAGATAAAACTCTAATACAGTGAATAATATGTAGTATATGAAGACATTCACATTAATTTTGAAATCACGTCCAAATCTGTCCTCAGAACTTCTAGATAAATTTTTTCCTTATGTACAGCTCTGTATGAAATTATCTCAATCTGTTACAAAAAATAATATTTAGCCAAAATTTTACATTATGCAATATGACATAATGTTCTCAGTTCCACAATCAACATTCTTTGCACAGTAAGAAAATAAAAAGATTAATTGCATTGGGTAAATCTGCTGTCAGGGACATCTCCAGAGTACTGAAGAGCAACAATGTCAAATAGAGATTAAGGTGTGACTGATTCAGGTCATGATCTTCACAATTACTTTTTATGCATCGGAGAGCTGGATAAAGACTAAGAATGATGGGGGGGGATGTCAATGATTTAGAGTTGTGGTACTAGAGGTTTTGTATGATATTCTTGATTTGAACATAGCATAGACAGCCAAGAGAACAGACAAGCCTCTACTGGAGAAAGTGAAACCAAGTTAATCCTTGGAGGCAAGGATTTTGAAGCTCGATCTTGCACACTTTGAACATTCTTCCAGGATGGTAAAGTCCTTGGAGAAAGACATCATGCTTGAAATTGTGAAGGGTCAGTGTAGTAGAGGAAGATCCCAGATGAGATAGATTGACACAGTAACTGGGTAATGGGAGTAGGTATTTTGGAGACAATGAGACAGGCTCAGGATAGGGCAGGGTTCAGAGCTATTGTTGCTATGATTGCTATGAGTCATTGCTGCTTAAATGGCACATAACAACAATAAAAACAACAACAATGTTGCACAGAGCCAATTCCTTGTATATATATCATGTGGTTCTATTTTAATGTGTCGACTCTTTTCAGATTTATAATTTTTATATCATTTACTACACAGTCATATTCATGGTTGTCTATGTATGCACATTTATTTTAAAAAAAAGACATTTTACAAACATTTCCAGAACTCTTTATTTCATGTAGGAAGCAGTTTGAAATAAGGTATTTTAATAAAAATCATCTATATTCATTTTTGCCAAAAAGAGTAAGAAATAACCCCCCAGATACAGCAGAACATCAATACATTTTTAAAAATTATAATAATCCAATACTTCAAAAGTTAAATAAAATTTGACAAATTAAATAAGGAAACTCACATCTGTAACTTTCAAAAGAAAAGTTGCAATTATATTTTAGAAGATATGAAATGATGAATCTATTCAGAGAAACCTCCTTGTGTACATAAAAATACATTACTTTAATATAGATTTATAAAAAGACCAGTTAAAAATATTCAACAGAAAAGAAGTATCATAGGAAGTACAAACTATCACTTTCTCATCTGTGAATTTGCAGGTTTTATGGATATATAATTCCAAAATCTGCAAGCTCAAAAAATCTGTTACAAATGAAAATGAAAAGATACAATCTATGTATAGCTCTTTAATTCACTGAAGCAAATACATATATTATGTAAACGCAAACAACAAAACGATTTCCTTATTCTAAGTAAATTGTGGAAAATAGTAGTTTCAAGTCGCAATGCACTATGCTATCAAAAGCAGGCAAATAGACATATTTTAGTGTAAGTATCAATCAGAGAGGAAAAACTTAAAAAGCAAATCATTACAGACCTTGAAAAATGCATTGAAGCAATATTTTGGTATCATATAAACAGATAATTTCTTGCCATTGAATTGGAACTGACTCATAGATGACACTACTGTGGATTTTTAGAGGCTGAAAATCACACAGGAGAAGATTGCCCATCTTTACCTGTGCAGCAGATGGTGTTTTCTAACTGCCCATTTTTGGGTTGGCAGCACAACTCTCTATCCATTAGATTACCAACGTTCCCTAAATCACAAACATAAAAACAAAAAACTTATGCAATATTATTCAAAATGGGTGGCCCTGGAGGAATTATGCTGAGTAAAATATCTCAGTCACAAAAGGACAAATACTGCAAAGTGACACTGTTGTAGAATAGGACTGACATCAGGGTTGGGGTAAGACTGAGAAAAACTGGATAGATTATGTGTACTGCATTGAAACAGATGAGAGAGAGAACAGTTTAAAAGCGATGTTTGATAGGGTATTATGATTATCACAGGAATCCAGAATTAAGGTTGTATATTGGAGTGCATTTGGAGTGGGGCAGGGAGATTGTATACCAAAGAAGAAGTTTATCTTTTGTTTTTCAAAGAGAGGAGCGAACTGGGGGCCTGGGGGAGGGTAGAGAAAAAAGTGCAACAATAAATGAATGGAAATCCAAAATCTCTGTAAATGTTCATTAAATTAATAAAATTAAAAATGAACAAACAACAGTAACAAAACTAAAAAAAAAAACCCACACAAAAGGAGTACCACCACAAAAATCCAAAACAGTACCTTCAGACTCATTGCTGTTGAGTCAGAACAAATTCACAGCTTATCCTATAGCTGGTTTTGGAAGGCATATTTTTTATTTATTATTATTAATAATAATAATGATAA
>NW_006399786.1:14494544-14500302 GCF_000299155.1 Elephantulus edwardii | reverse complement strand
TTTTTGGACTCTGCTTCTAATATTATAGCTACCTGTGTTTCTCTGTTGTTCATGTTATTGTTGTTATGTGCCATTGAGTCACCTGTAACTCATAGTGACTCTATGTACGATAGCCATAAACCCTGTTCTATTTTATGCCAATTTTATTGTCTCTGACAAACCTTCACTCAATTACCCCAGGTACTGAATCAATCCGTCTCATAGAGGGTTTTCCTCTCTTGTGCTGTCCCTCTATCTTCCCAAGCATGACGTCCCTCTCCAAGGACAGGCCCTGCTTTGCAACATGTCCAAAGTATTTCATATGAACCCTCAGAATCCTTGCATCCAAGGGAAGCCTGGTTTAACCCTCTCTAGGATGAACTTGTTTGTTCTCTTAGCAGTCCATGCTATATTCAATACTCTTCTTTAACACCGCAGCTCAAAGACATCAATTCACCTTCTATCATTCCTAGCCATTGTCCATCCTTCTGATGTATAGTAAGTATTTGCAAAGAATCTGGCCTGTATCAGATGAACCTTAGTCTTACTGAAATGGTTGCTCTTTAGTACTTTAGAGAGGTCTCTGACAGCAGACTTTCACAATGCAATTAATCTTTTAATATTTGTTTGAGTGTTGGTTGTGGAGCCAAGCAATCTAATGCTGTCAACAATCACAATCTTTTGACCATCTATCATGAAGCTGCTAAATAGGCCTCATGTTGAGAATTTTTGTTTTCTTGATATTGAGCTTCAATCCATGTTTAAAGCTTCAGTCCTTGACCTTCTGCAACAAGTGCTTCAGATTCTCCTCAGTTTCACCAAGCAGGGTTTCACCTGCATACTGCAGATTGTTGATGAGTCTTCCTTCAGTCCTGATGCCACATTTCTCTTCATAGAACCCAGCCTCCTGGATAATCTTTTCCACATATAGATTGGAAAAAAATATATGAAGATAGGACATATTCTTGGTGCACAACCTTCTCAATTTTGAATCACAGATTGTTTCCTTGCTCTGTTCTGATGTCTGCCTCCTGGTCCATTTATAAGTGTTTCAGGATTCTCATTGTTTGTTGTTGTTGTGTGCTGTTGAGTCGCTTGCAACTCATAGTGACCCTACGTACAACAGCTATAAACTCTGCTCTGTCCTGTGCCAACCTCACTGTCTCCAACACACTTATCCTGATTACCCCAGTCACTGAATCAATCCACCTCCTAGAGGGCTTTCCCCGCCTGTGTCTGCCCTCCACACTCCCAAGAATGATGTCCTTCTCCGATGACTGGTGCCTCCTTACAACATGTCCAAAGTATGTCAGACGAAGTCTCAGAATCCTTGCCTCCAAGGAGCAGCCTGGTTTAACCCTCTCCAGGATGAAACTGTTTGTTTGTTTGTTTGTTTGTTTCTCTTAGCAATCCATGGTACCCTCAATACTCTTTCCCAACACCAAAGCTCAAAAGCATCGATTCTGCTTCTATCCTCCTGAGTCATTGTCCAACACTCTGATGTATAACACATAATTGCAAAGACCATGGCCCGTATCAGAAGTGTTTAAATAAGATAATGAGCTGTGTTCATAAGCCAATATCACTTGATCTGACCATCTAACAATTATCTCTCAATTTGAAATAGAGTGATGTTTTGCACATAGCTACTAGACTAGAAGCTATCACAATGGTTATTAAAATACCACCAAAATATCTCATTGTAGAGAAATTTAATTTAGCTTCATACTAATACAACATAAGAAGAAGTCTAGTGGTCTATTCCTAAAAATTTGTGAAATTAAAACCTAATGGGTCACAAAAGAACATTGTGCAATTTCCCAGCTTTGGACAACTCTTCAGGAGGGGACAAATCTCTACAGGAGAAGTATAGGACCAAGCAGGATATGAGTAATCTTGGATAGATTTTGCTAAATATTATTATACTTATTCATATTATTGTGCTTAATAAATTAGCACAATAACCACAACAATTGACACATATCTCTTAGTAATCTTGAATATGTTCAAATATTATGGCTTTTTTTTCTTTTTGCTGATGAGGTTTTTACACACATGCCTTACTTTCCCCACTTTTTATAAAATTGAGATTTTAATGAAAGTTTGTAAAGAACTTGGTTTCCAATCATTAATTTCTTCACCATACCCCCAAGAGCACTTTTTTGCTTAGGGAAAAATGCTCTTTCATTGTTATACAGACCCCTACCCCAGCCTCAGACCACTTAGCTATGTAGCTTTTATTCTAGGATCTTGTTATGCCAATAATACCTAATCATATATTCCTTTTACCTACCTTACTTCTAATTACTCTGAGCAAATAAGATCGTTGAGTGGTAACAATTCATATTTTTTAGACTCCCCCCCAGCTATATGATTTCAGTTGTCTGCAATCTGAGCGTTGTGTTTGCTTAATTTATGTCTACCTAAATAAATGCAGACTCACCAGTTTAGTGGTTGAAATGTTGGTTTACTTATCAGTAGATGGATAGTTTGAAACCAGAAAGTGGATGATTGGAAAAGAGCAATCTTTCTACAGAATGAAATTGAACAGTCTCCTTCTATGATTATTAGCTGCCTTGGAAATCTGAGGGAGGACACTTACGAATCAGAAACAACTTGATATAGACAGACTTGAATTTGGTTTTAAAACATAAATCAAAAAAATATCAAAGAAACCCTAGTGATGTAGCTTATTGCATATTATAATGTTGATCAAAGATTATTAGCCAAAATCACCAGCTGTCCTGTGGAAGAAAGATGAAACAAGGTACTCCCTTTTATAATTTACAATCTTAGAAATTTGAAGGAGATCTAATATGGATCAATCCCAAAGTGTAATTCTCTTATGTGCAAATAGGTCCCCATGAGTTTTTAACGGCTGGACAGCAAATGTTGTTGTTGTTAAGTGCCCTAAAGTCGAGTATGATTAACAGCCATGTAATGAATAGGTGTAGACTCTGTCCTATTCTGTGACATCCTCATCATCTTTGACACACTTGACCCCATTACTGCAATTATCATGTCAATCCGTCTCCTTCAGGGTCTTCTTCTTTCTCTGACCTTCTACTTTTCCAAGCATGATATCTCTTTTTAAGGAATAGCTTCTCTTACTAACAAACCTAATATCTGAGATGTGAAGTTTTGCCATCTTTGCCTCCAACGAGCACTCCAGCTATGCTTTTCCCCAAGACATATCTGCCTGTTGTTTTGGCTGTCTATGGAGTAACAGTATTCTTTTCCAACACCACAACTTAAAGGCAACTATGCTTTGTGTCATCCATATTTGTGATCCAGCTCTCACAAGCATTAAAAATGATTGAAAAAACTGGGGCCTAAATTAGGCACACTTGCTTTTTCAAACTTCTATCATCATTATTTATTATTTTGGAGAAGTTCCTGACACTGGACTTGCCCTGTAAAATACATCTCTTGATCTCCAGACTATTCTTACCAATGATGTTGATTGTTGGTCCAAGTAAGAGGAAATAATTGACAATTTCATTCATTTCTCCATTTATCATGATATGTCTGTTGTCCAGTCATGAAAACCTTTGTTCTCTTGATGTCAACTGGACTGCTACCTCTAGAAAGCTAAAACAAGATTCACATTTCCATCAAAAAAAAATAATCAACTCACAGTGTGTGTATATGTGTGTGTGTGTATGTGCATATGTATATATATGCACATACACACACACACATATATACACACACACGTACATACATACACCATATACACCATTCACGAAAACTAACACAAAGTGGACCAGAAACCTGGTAATAAAGCCCAGAACTATAAAGTTCATAATGAACAAACTAAACCAACTTAGAAGTGCTGGTCTATAGTATAAAGAGGCTGATGTATACAGCCAGAAATGCACAATCTGGAGAGGATGAAATTGATGAATGAGACTTTCTAAAGCTTAACTATCTATGCTCATCAAAAACTTTTCCCAACAAGGTGAAAAGAAAACCTACCTGCTGGGAACAAACATTTGGTAATACCATCTCAGACAAGGGTCTTCTAGAAAAAGTTTGCAGAATACTCCTTGTTATCCGAAAGAAAAAGACTAACAACCCAATTATAAAATAGGCAAAAGACATGGAAAGATTTTCACAGAAGAAGACATTCAGTTGGTCACATGAAGAAATGCCCAAAATCACTGGCAATAAGAGAGATGTAAATAAAAATAATAATAAGATACATCTCACTCAAGTAGTAGTCACAAGGTTCAACATGACAGTCAGCAAGTAATCAATGTTGGAAAGGATGTGAAGAAGTGAGACTACTCACACACTGTAGATGGGATTGTAAAATGGTATAAATAGTCTGGAAGGCAATTTGATATTTCCTCAAAAAGCTGAACATCCTTTGCATCCAATACGGGACACTTGGCACATTATAGGCAATAAATGTTTATTGATTAAAAATAAATTTGTGCTCTGCAAAAAATAAAAAATGAAATATAAAAAATAAAGCTGAACATAGAAATTCCACATTATCCAGCTATTCCATTACTAGTAATATACTCTAAGAAAATTAGAGCTTAGACACTAATGGAGATATTTGTACACCATTGTTCATAGCAGCATTATTCACCATTGAAAGAACATGGAAACAGTTCAAATGTACAACCACAACTGAATGGACTGAGAAATTGTGATATATTCACATAATGATAAATTCTGCAACAATGATTTAAAAAGTACTATGTAACTTGTAAGAGACTGGAGAACATTATGATGAATGAACTAATTCAGTCTCATTAAGACATATACCACATTAAGATCATCACTCTAAAATTAGGGTAACTAGGAAGACATGTATGGGGACCCAAGAGATAAAGAGTGGGAACAGAGGGATGAGGATGGATAGGTGCAAAATCACAGGGTTTTGTTAGAAGGAGGGAAGGTATAAAGGTAATGGGAAAGATCCAGTGGGGCCTGAAGACAGGGTAATGATGGAAATAGTCCAATGGTTATTAATTTTCTAAAAACAATGCATGAAAATTATTGTATGCAACACTATGTATGAAGAATAGTGTGAAACAAATGTATATGAGCTATATACATTATAAAATATTACCAATGTCATATGTACCAATATAAATAATTTTTTAGAGATATAATCTATATTGAAGGTTGCAGTCTTTATCTTCTGCAATAGGTATTTGATATCTCCTCAGTTTAGCAAGCAACTTTCTGTTTCTGCATAATTGTTTCTTGATGTGTCTTCCTCTTATCCTGATGTTACATTCCTCTTCATAGCGTCAAGGTTCATTAAATAGTTGCTCAGCATGCAGACTGAATAGATATTAGAGAATGAATACAACCCTGATGTACACCTTTCCTCATTTTAGACCATGAAGTATTTTCTTCTTCTGTTCATACAACAGCTTCTTGGTCTAGATATAGTTATTGTAGAAACATAAATGATTATTGTGGAATTCCCATTCTTCTCAATGTTAACTATAGTTTGTTATGATCCACAGTCAAATGACTTTGCATAAAGCACAAATAGACATTCTTCTAGTATGCTGTTCTTTCACCCAGGATCTATCTGACATCAGCAATAATATCCCTGGTGTCATATTCTCTTCTCCACAACCCATTTGAACTATTGGCAGTTCCCTATCACTGTACTGTTCAGGCTTTTTTGGATGCTCTTCAGAACTATTTTGCTTACTTGTGTTATATTGTATTTTTTTTATCATTTCCATATTTTGTAGAGAAGCCAAAGCATAAAGAAGAGTACAAGACACTAAAGAGCTGAACAGAA
>NW_006399786.1:14493277-14494444 GCF_000299155.1 Elephantulus edwardii | reverse complement strand
TTGGAAGGCATATTTTTTATTTATTATTATTAATAATAATAATGATAATTTTTAATGAAAATTTACAGAGACTTTGGATTTTAATTCATTCATTGTTTCACTTTTCTCCCTGCCTACCTCCCGAACCCACCCCCAGTTCAATCTTCTCTTTGAAAAGTAAAAGAAAAATTCTTTCATTATTTTACAATCCCTCCCCCAGGTCCATGCCCATCAACAACAAATGGATAGAGAAGCTGTGGTATATTCACACAATGGACTATTACGCTGCATCAAAAAATAAGGAACTCATGAATTATTCAAAATGGGAAGCATCTCTAAAAATAGTAGTAAAATTCCTTATGGAAAAATCAGCTCACTAGACATAATTTTTTTATTGGGTGCTGTCGAATTAAGTACAGCTTATAGTGAGTGAGCCTACGAAGAAGAGATCTAACCCAATCCTATATTGTTCCATTCTCTTCATCCCAACACAATTGTGTCCACTGCCATAGTTACTGTATAAAGCCATCTTATTGACGATCTTCCTCACTTTTGCTGACTCTCAGGCTTTCCAATCACTATGTAGCTTTCCAAGGAGTAGCCACTCAATAAAACCATGCCAATATTGTGTGAAATGAAGCTTCAACATCCTTGTCTAGAAAGATCGTTCCAGTTGTATTTTCTCTATGACATATCTATTTTATCTTTTGGCAGTCTGTTCAATACTCTTCTCCAATATCACAACTGAAAGGCAATGATTCTTCTTCTGTAATCTTCATTCACTGTTGAGCTGTCAGAATTATAGCAGCAAAATCCAAGACTTGCATCACATACTGATTCAAGTATGAGTCCTTAAACTGATGTCATTGCTCTTCAGAATTTTGGATATGTCCCTGGTAATAGACTTTCAAAGTACTATATCTGTCATGATCTCCAAATTGCTGATTCCAAGGGTCGTGATTGCTGATCCAAGTAAGAAGAAATAATTGCCAATTTCAATCTTTTCTCCATCCATCATTATGTTGCCTATTGGCCCAGTGGTGAGGATATTTATTTTCTCAATGTTGAGAGGTAATCTATAATACAATTTGCAATACTTGGCCTTCTGTAGAAACTTATCACATCCTCCTTTCTAACAGCAAGCTAAGTTGTATATATGCATAAGGCACATTGCTGATGAGTCTTCCT
>NW_006399786.1:14486819-14487487 GCF_000299155.1 Elephantulus edwardii | reverse complement strand
CAACAACAACAACAACATATTTTGTTGGATCAACCTTCTTGGGAATTGGAACCCCTATAGATCATTACACATCAGTCGTATTGGCAGTTGCCCTCCAAATTCCCTGTCATAGACTGGTGAGTACATCCAGGGTTTCATCATCTGTAGTTGAAGTATTTCAATGGATATATTATCAATTCCTGGGACTGTTTATCTTCCCCCCCTCCATCCCTTCAGTGCAGCATGAACTTCTTCATTTGTTATAATTTGTCTTGTCCATTTAGTATTTCCTGAAATTTTTTGATTGCTGACCATTCTGACCACTGTACCTTTGGTATAGTGACTCTCTCTATTCCTTCCATCTTCTTTTCATGCATTCTGGGTTATTCAAGTTTTTTGTGCATGACATTGCCAGGACTGCAGCTTGAGGTTTAAATTTGGTTTCCAGTCTTTTGCTTATGGAATGCCAAGAAAGTGCTTCCATTGTTAATCTCTGAATCCAGCTCTTTACACATTTTATTATAGTATTTTGCTTTGACTTCTTGAGCTGCCCTTTGAAATCTTCTGTAGAGCTTTTTTAGGTCAACATGTTCCCTTTGACCACACATACAACCAGGAGAGACTAATAATTATTGGTGACTGGAATGTGAAAGTTGAAAACAATTAAGAAAAGAATGAAGAGTAATTGG